>NC_081430.1:66087298-66454798 GCF_949786415.1 Peromyscus eremicus
TATATTTTATCCTTTAACCTGAAATGGCCTACAGGCACTGGGATTTATGTATCTCCCCCTTTACTCATAGGCACACAGTGAATGGGATGGACATCAAAGCTACAAGTCATGTACATTTCAGGTGGGAGAGAATATGCAGATTGTGTAACAAACACAGGAGATTTCATCAAATCGCTATGATGTGGTGAGGCTCTCTCTGTTTTAGAGCAATAGAAAGGGGCAAGGAAGCCAGGCGGTGGTGGCGCACGCCTTTAATCCCAGCACTCGGGAGGGAGGCAGAGCCAGGCGGATCTCTGTGAGTTCAAGGCCAGCCTGGGCTACCAAGTGAGTTCCAGGAAAGGCGCAAAACTACACAGAGAAACCCTGTCTCGAAAAAACAAAAACAAAAACAAAATAAAAAAAAAAAAAAAGAAAGGGGCAAGGGTGGGGCTCTTTAATCATTGCTCCATAGAGATTGTGCCTCTGGTACTCTCTTTGCTATTTTGGTTCACATCTTTTAATCTGTATTTTCCTCCTTAAAAATGCATTCAGCATTAAAATGTGAATACCTATGGACATAATCACACATAAACATAGGATTTACGGGGACATAGCCTATCAAATTCCCATTGCAATTTTTCTTCTCTCTTTCAGCTTTCCTAAATGTTCTGGAATCCAGTGTGAAACAGTTCTGACTTGGATGTGTCATAGCACAGGTGTTGGAGTGGGCAGAATGAGGGTGGTAACTACAGTAGAGAGGCACTAACTATAGCAGAGTGTCAGGCTAGTGTGCACTTTCCCCTGACTTCCCTAGGCAGGCTTTGCATTAAGCTTCATACACTATTCCCTAACACCCTCTCTCATGGTCTATTATTTACTCTATGGTTCCTCCTACCCTTCATCTTTGGCTTTAGAACAACCATTTTTTGTGATATATATATATATATATACATACACACACACACACACAGTCTAAGAATTCTTCACTGATCTTCCAAGATCTAGTCTAGAATTCCAAGAACTAAAAATAACTTGTGTTTGGGTTCTCTTCACTACCAGCTTGGCCATCTAAATATGGAGACTTCCTATTCCAAATCTTCTATCTGACTTAGTCTGCAAAATAATAAAAAAAAAATCTGCTTATTCTTAAAATATTCAGAAGACGGAGTGATCTTTTCAGTTTTATTTCCAGAAAGAAAACCAAAATGGGTTAGAAATCAGGGACACTGGCAAACTCCTGTGGTCTGAGTGTATTCATTTCCAATGCAGTGTTTGAGGTGGGGCCTTTAGGGTATAACTATGTCCGAGGTTCCTCCCCTGTGAGTGAGACAATAGCCCTTATAGAAGAGGCTTCTCTGTGGTTGTCCCCTTTTGCCTTTTGGTCTCTGTCATGTGAAGGATCCTCATTAGGATGGAATTCCTGCTCCTTTATGATGTATTTCCCAGCCCCCAGAGCTATGAGAAGCAAACCTCTTATAAATTACTTAATATCAGATATACTGTTATATCAACAAGAAATAAGTAAGATACAGACCTCACTTGACCTTTACTAGTGCTGGCTTTGACCTTACCGGAACATGGAGTGACATCTATTTCAGTTTAGACTTGAATGGGCATCTGATTTAACAGGTAGAACTTTGCATTGCCAGTCAAGTTTGCAGAATCCAGGAAGGACAGATGCAGAATCTAGGGCTCTGGTCCTTATTACTAATATTTGTCCAATTCTGACCTAAGTGCTCCCAGGTTAAAGCTTATGTTAGGCTCCTACTTCCACAGTATATAGAAAGCATAGCAAACTTACAAGCAAAAAATCTTTTTCTTTCCTTTTTTATCTTGCCTGGAACTCTGTATAGCCCAGGCTGACTTTGAAGTAGCAGTCATCTTCCTGACCATGTGCTAGACTATCCAAATGAGTGGCCATGAAGAGCTATAAAAGTTTTCTTAATATTTTTTTATTGTAAAATATTTACAGGGCCAACCTCTATTCTCTAACTTCAGATACCTAAAAATGATAGTCAAGATGGATAGAGACCATGGTCTTGTCAATGAATCACAGATCCCAGAGATGACATTGCTCAGAGTCTACAGAACTACAGATAATGAAAGAGCCCAGAAATGGATTTAGAGGAGACAGGACTGCTCTGCAGATCTGGAAGAAGGCAGAGAACTGAACTCCATGGGAACAGTGTCAAACATTATTTCTGGACAGTGTCATGGTTACACTTCACAGATATGCTTTGCCAGATAGAATTTGAAGAGATTGCTCTTTAATTTAAAAATATGCAAGTTAGAAAATGCCTAACATTTAAAAAACATGTTAATTATGGCAATTCTTGTCACTGAGTGGACAAATTATTGTAAGAACTGTTAGTTAGCATGTAATATAAATTCTCTCTCTCTCACACACACATACAGACACACATACATATTTCTGTGAGAGGAGAAATCCTTACAAAGCACGCATATCAATGCACAAGTGCTGTTTGTAGACTCTGGCATTTGTCATCAGCCTCTGGGTCTGCTTGGCTCATTGGTTTTCTCATTCCTAATGCAAGAACGAGGTGGTTTCCTGGCAGCCCAGGGCCCTGCCCTGACACCTCATTAGGATGTGGGCTTGAGTAGTTCCTCCCCCATCTATGATTGCAGTGTCTGCTTGCTCAGTCTTTTGTCCAGTGCTGTTGCCTTACATTCACTATTCTTTATTTTCTAGGCTTACATTCTTAGGAAAGAATACAATACAATACAATACAATACAATACAATACAATACAATAGCTTTGTATTGATTATAATGTGTATTCTTAAGCCACAGGAAGCATGGTGACAATATTTTAAAGCACACAATTCCAATTCACCTTTTGTACCTTTTTAGTCCCCCTGAACTCTGTCATTTTTCTGTGACAGAAATCAGTAAAGGGTTTAATGGCTTATTGTCCTCCTAAATAATTTTATTTTTTGACCTATGAGCAAATTTTCACATTATGTTATGAAACTGGAAGGGGCAGATGTGTTGGGGCTGCATGGGGTTGCTAAATGATTACTGGGAGAAAACACCAGACATCCATGCAGCTTCCACTTACTAACATGCGCCTAAAACCTCTATGACTTCATTTCCTCCTTCTAATGAGTACCTAACCCATAGCCACCTGTTTCTACAATGATGCTGTAGGGTCAAGCATGCAAACATAGTAAGCACACAGTAGGGGACCTGTGATAATGGCATAATAATTGACATTACTAATTATATGGAGAGATCCATATTGACATATGTACACTTATACCTTTATATGTAGGTATGTTTATGTGTTTAGATCTAGGTTCCCAAAAGGATGCTGCTGGTGTGTGTTTAAATATGTAGTAAATGTACCATGCTGTCTATCCTTAACATGAAAGTCTCTTGTTATAAGACAAAAATTTAAACTGTAGCTAAAATAGAAATATAAGTAAATAAAAAGTTAATGTACTCAACTTAGTTGTTTGAAATGATTATTAAGAACAATGGAGTTAAAGAAACATGTACCAATCCAGCAAAAGCCAAGCCCAACTGGGGACCAAATTACAGAAGCTCTCTGAGAACACAATCATTCATGTTTTTACTGTGATACATATGAAATGATGTCTATGACTCCATATATGGTATAATAAGGACCTATCACCCACAGAGGACATACTAGGAAACTGCATGTCCATGATGCTCAGTTCAGTCCTCTGTTTAGATGGTGTCACTTACTAATTATTTTGAGACTATTTAGTCAGTAGAAGTTAGGAAACTCAAACAGATGACAAGAACCCCAAGCAAAATATAACAAGCAGAACACCCCTCCCAACCAAAAAAGACAGTAGATGTTTTGGTGTTTAGACTTACAGCTTTCCCCAAATCAAATGATGAGACTAAGTGAAGGCTAGAAACAAGATTTCTAGTGTTCTTTTCTTGCTGTAAGGACTGTACAACAATTTTTTTGATGTGAGTCACATGATATCTGTTGTTAGTAGGTATCTTATAAAACAAATAGGATTGGCAGGCATTGTAGACTCTGATAATTAAAAACACCTATTTCAGATTCTTCTATTACTCCTAGATGGAATGATTTGTAAGAAAGTGAATTTTTTTCTAGGCAGTATCCCTTTCCTTTTTCTATTTATTATACAAATAAAATTATGCTTGGATAATTGCATAAAGCTACTTCCTTAAATAAAAGTAAAGTCAGCACTGTATTTTGATAACAGTCAAACCAGAGACACAGAGTCTGTATAATTTTTGAAGGTAACTTCAGAGTCTTCTTGATACTCATCCTATGTCTTGTTACGGTTATCCTCAAGATACTGAACCTGATTACTGAAGCTTTTTTAAATACAGAGATTCACTATATGCTGCTATTCGATGTACAAATAGAAACAAAGAACAATACTAATGCTTCAGTCATTAGAATCATCAAGCCACTCCAAGGTTTGACCTGGAGTTTCCTAAAGGTCCCTAAAAAAACAGGAGTATAGAACTACTTCTCTAAAAACTGGGTTTGAGAAACAAAAGTGTGGTGGTATTGTGTTCCCCAAAATATTGTGCACCCTAATAAACTTATCTGGGGTCAGAGAACAGAACAGCCACTAGATACAGAGGCTAGAAAATGGTGGCACTCATGCCTTTAATCCTAGCATTCCAGAGGCAGAAATCTATCTGGATTTCTGTGAGTTCAAGGCCACATTGAAAACAGCCAGGCATAGTGACACACGCCTTTAATCCTAGAAAGTGAGCCTTTAATCCCAGGAAGTGATGGCAGAAAGCAGAAAGGTATATAATGCGTGAAGACCAGAAACTAGAAGCATTTGCCTGGTTAAGCATTCAGGCTTTCAAGCAACAGTTCAGCTGAGATTCATTCTGGATGAGGACACAGAGACTTCCAGTCAGAGGAAACAGGATCAACTGAGGAACTGGTGAGGTGAGGTAGCTGTGGCTTGTTTTGCTTCTCTGATCTTCCAGCGGTCACCCCAATACCTGGTTCAGGTTTGATTTTATTAATAAGAACTTTTAAGATTCATGTTACATCTGGCTCCAAGTTTGTTTTTATTAATAAGACCTGTTAAGATTCCTGCTACACAAAAGTCAATGCATAGTAGGGATCAGGAGGAGGCGAGGAGCTCCTCGGAAAGGGGATCTGCGAAGGGAATTTTTGAAGGCTAAGGAAGATGAGACCAAACAAGTTAGTTCCTGAGACTGAGACTCAAAAAAAAAAAAAAAAAAAAAAAAGGGTGATGAGAAAAGGGCATGGGTCTTCCATTTTCTTTTATTCCTCTGAGTCTACCCTTAGACTTCATATATACAGCACTCAAACAGTGTAGGTTGGCATTTTTCATTTGATATTTTATTTAGTGCTCAGACTATAGGCAACAGTTCTACTCTTGGAACTGACAAGACAGTAGATAAATGAATTACAATACATATGTCAAAACTTTAGCTATTAAAATAACTTATGGAACAAATATGTATCTCAGTTATGTTCATTTATAAGTAATTAAAAATTTAGTCTTATATGTGTAGTTTACTCATAAGTTATGGAACCAGAAGCTACTAGTTTCTAACATATATAGTAAACAGTATTAGCTAGCAGACCCCTCTTTTTATCCTCTACCATATTGTTTAATTTATTTCAGACTTGTAGTAAATAAGCATTCAACTCAAAGCAATGAAGATGAGTGTGTCTTTAGAGAAAGCACTCTTGTCTAAAGGGTTCATCTTCTTTTGCTGTGCATGTGTTGGTGTGTATGTGTAGAAAATCACACATTATCATGCATCTAGAGAAAAGTGCAAATTGTATTTGTGTTTGCCTTCTTGGTTTGCTTTTTGAGGTTGAGAACTCTGGAGGGGTTTTAGAAGATGAGAAGGTGGTATAATAATGTTTAATTCTTAGTAGTAGTTGAAGAGAAACTGACGGAATGAGGTCATTATGAGAAGTATAGAGATTCCTAGCAAGTGGCTTATTGAGAAAGATGGTCAGGGGAGGGCATAGTAGCAGACCCTAGAGCACAAATGGCATCACAATCTGTCCCACCTTAAGGCAAGACCTAACTTTAAACTCAGATTAGAGAGACAGAGGTTGTAGGCAGGCCAGTGTGGAGTTGGGTTGCAATGGCTTGACCTTGACATTGAAATGTGGCTCCTTGGAAGGAAAGCAATTCTTCAGAGAAGAGAGCAGTTATTGTCCCTCAAACAACAGAGCTCAAAGCAGAAGGCAAGGAGCTGACAGCCTGATGAAAGAGGTCTAGGCAGAATACCACCAATGTCTGCAGTGGTCTACCCCAGTTAGTGATAAACCATTAGAGTACTGTGGCTAGTGGCCTGCCTGTTCCTTTTTAATTACTGTCCCCAGGATTTTTAAAGCAACATTGAGAGGAACTGGAATGTCACAATTCCCAGCCTCTCTTGCAATGATGGTGATTGAATCGTTCTGATGACATTATCCCAAAGTTGCTTAATGGGTCATCTGTGAAAGATTCTAAAAAAGGAGCTTTCTGTCCTTTGCCTGTCCTGCTTTGTCCTTCCTGCTACATCAACATGATGTCTTTAGTATCCACCACCATCTTCAGACCAGAGAGAACTTGCCTCAGAAAAGTCAATGCTAAGGATTCAGAGTGAAAGGGTCCATGCCTTTCTGTCTGAGTCTGTCTATATGTGACACTCAGAGCTGCATCCGAGGATGAGAATAGAGATACCCTGATCTTAACTAACACACTGCTTTTAGGAACCCTTTCACTAGTATATTAACACAGCTATTAACTAACAAATTTTTATCTGAGAGTTTAAAAAAATTAGTAAAGGAGAGACAAAAAAATTTAAGTACATGGTTTTAAAAGAACTGTGAAGCCTTCTCTTACCACATTGAAAAGATAACCCCTGACACACACACACACACACACACACACACACACACACATTTTGTTTTGTTGCTTTCCCTTGGAGAAAATGACTAGACTCCTTAAACATATTGTGGGGGCCCACAGAAGCTCCCTAGTAAGGCCTTACTAAAGGTCAGAGAATCTGAGCTTGCTTTACCCAGCAAGCTCATAATGGGATGATTTGGCCAGGGGTGTGGTTACCAGGTGTTTTGAAGGGTCTATATTTGGCTATATATTGTGCTTCAATCTTGAAAGGGGAAGATCTTTTACTTCTCCCCTTGGTAGTGTATGCAAAGCCCATTAGAATAAAACTCTAGGCAAGTGGTTATTGACCCAAGGCCCTCCTGAAGCTATCCTGTGTCTCTGTCTTTCTCGTTGTCTAGGCTTATATTTCTAATAGTTCCTCATTCCTCTCTGCTCCTCCCAAGAACCATTTGACAGGTAGGAGCTGGACTCCTACAACATATTTTGTTTCTTTTTAATTAATTGAATTAATTAATTATATTATTATTTTGTGTTTGTGTGTGTTCGTGTGTTTGTGTGTGTGTGTGTGTGTGTGTGTGTGTGTGTGTGTGTGAGAGAGAGAGAGAGAGAGAGAGAGAGAGAGAGAGAGAGAGAGAGAGAGAGAGAGAGTTAGTTTTTGGTTGGTAATACAAGTTAGGATAGAAAATGAACACTTTGGACTCACCAAAATAGAATAGATAATGAAGTATTTTCTCTGAATTTGTCAAATGTTTATGGAATGGACATTGTTAATGTAATTCTTGACTGTATATATTGTATATACTTATTGTACTTATTTACATAGTTTTTCTTATATTAGTTATAACCTTCTTTTATTATTTTAGATAAAAAGGGGGAAAGTGGTGATATATTGTGCCCTAATAAAATCTGCCTGAAAATCAGAGAACAGAACAAGCCACTAGATTAAACATAGATGCCAGGAAGTGGTGGCACATACCTTTAATCCTAGCACTAAGAGGGAAGTGATGGCTGGGTGGAAAAAGGTATGTAAGGCACGAGGAGACAGGAACTGAAGCCTTTTCAGGCTGAGGAGTCCTAGAGGTGGCAGTGGCTTGTTTCTTTGTCTCTCTGATCTTTCAGTATTTACCTCAATATCTGGTTCTAGTTTTGTATTAAAAGACTAATTTAAGATTTGAGCAATAAGATAAAGCACATGATTCTCCCAATTCATGAAAACAAACATACCCTAGTGACATTATTTATTTTGAAAATACAACTTTTATTTTGAAGGTCATTGGAAAATATAATTTATTTTGAAAATTAAATTTTTTCAAAGGAACTCTGACTATATGATGAGATGATATAACTAAAATAGCACTTTTTATTCTTAATCTCATCAGATGCAAAACTACTAAATCCATTTGCATTCTTTGATTGTTCAGATCAAAGGTAAACTTCCATTCATAAAGTGTTCCTGTCCTACATTGGAATAATTCCTTAGTAGAACTTCTTTATGAGTGTTGCTCCTTTAAGCCAGGTGGGGATTTGGGGATGAGGAGGTCTATGTGTTACCTTAGGTTTCAAGGATAAGACTCAACCTTCCCATTATTCAGAAAATATCTCATGCAATTATATTAGAAAAGCAAAGTGGGTAAAGGCTGTTTTAACTATGGGCAGGTTCATGAATGTTCATGAATGTTGGGGTGACACTGCACATTTTAGTGCCTCTTTGGGGCAGTCCAAAGTGTGTCATTTGCACTGGGCTAGGACGGCATAAGTTTGAATGCCAGTTTACAAGAAGAGCCAGTATGTAGCTACAGGTAACCTTCATTTGTGTTGAAAGTGATGGTCACAAGAGGCCTGGTCAGAAGGAATCATAGCAGAAATTTTCATTATTATTTATTTTTATACATAATCAGTTTGAAGGCTCTGACTGGTGCACCTATAGGGTGACTATAATTTATGCTTTATCTTCAGTCACTTTTTACATCAAACAGGACCCTGGAATAATTAATTACAATTACAGTTATGTCATTGGTATAAACTAGAAGTCCCCAGGGAGGCCAAAGGTCAAGATCAGCCTTAATCAGTGGTTCTCAACCCGTGGTTCATGACCATTGGAAAACACATATTTCTGATGGCCTTAGTAACTGAGACACCACTCAGTAGCAAAACTATAGTTATGAAGTAGCAGTGGAAATAACTTTATGGCTGGAGGTCACCACAACATGAAGAACTGTATTAAATGTTGTAGCATTAGGAAGATTGAGAACCATTGGTCCTAAATGCTGTTTTAGTGGTGAGCAATCCAGAAGTAACAACAACAGAGCAATTAGACAGTAGTTGGAAGAT
Source organism: Peromyscus eremicus (assembly GCF_949786415.1). NCBI lineage: Eukaryota > Metazoa > Chordata > Mammalia > Rodentia > Cricetidae > Peromyscus > Peromyscus eremicus. Next base: position 66,096,484 of record NC_081430.1, read on the forward strand.
ATGTGAGTCTCTACTCCCCAAGCTGTCAATGAGAAAGGACTCCCTCCTCACAGGATGGCCTGGAGTGGGGATTGAAGGCCAGGTAAATGCAGAAATCAGATTAAAAAGTATATTATGTTTAAATTACATTTCATGAACACCTTGGTATATATAGTTTGACGTGTGAAGCAGATGAGCACACAAAACGAATATTTGTTTGCTTGATGATTGCTGTTCCTGTTATCCCTAGGCCATGATATTTCTTGAGTGGGCCAACTTGTCACTCAACAAACAAAAAAGGATCCAATTTGTTTGTTCATCTGACATGTCAATTTTTCTTCAGACACTCACCTGGTAGGAAAATGAGACAAACTCAGGAGGTGGGGTCAAGACCACTCATATTTCAGTACAGCCTTTCTACTGAAGCCTCAGAACTTCAAAAACCATCAACAGCTCAGGACTCAAGCAATGTTCCAGAGGCCCCTCTGAGGTAAATCCTAGTTAAGGCTACATTTGTCTAACTTGGAAAGGCAATATTAGTCATGTGCTTTGTGTCTTGTTTTAACTGGAACTTTTCCATACATTCCAACTATCCTGTTTATGAGGCACACTCCCTTTCTATAAAAGCCAAATATTCACCAGCTTTCCACCCTACAAGTTTTGAACTTAGCATACTGGATTGAATGAGTTCCAGGGGCTCTTCCTATTTTCCTTTCCAATTCTTGGCAGGTAGGAATTTCCATTCTCCCACTTAAAAATGAAACAAAACAAACAACAACCAAAACCCCCAAACACTGTTTTTCATGCCAGGAAAACGGCTTGTTAAAGAGGCAAAAGAAGAATGTCCTGTGGTAAGAGGAATGCCTTGTCTGCATTGAATCTTCCAAACCTGGAGTCATATTGCAGATGTATATGACTAAAACTCCAAGGCAACACCTAAATTGTAAGGAATTCAGTTTGCTTTTCAGTAAACCTTGTGTGTTTGTCTGTCTGTGAGTATGATGACTCCTACCTGCATGTTTTTTTAAAAGGTCTCTTGTTCACCAAATCTAATACCTCACTCAAGTAGAATGCCAGTAAATGTCTGGGTATTTTCCTGTCTCTGGCTCCCACCAGAGTGGTGACCAGTGCAGTGAGATTACAGATACACATTCCCACACATGACTTTTTGTGAATTCTGAGGATCTGAACTCAGATCCTCATGCTTATGTGGCTATGCCTCCCCTTCTCAGCCCAGGAATTTAGTTTTAAGTAAAATAAACAAATTATTAAGCGCCTAAGTGGATGAAGCCCAGTTAGAAACTGGTTTTCTTCAGACTGCATTTCAAAGTTCTGGATACTGCCACTTGAAAAGTCAAGTCTATATTCACCATAGATAGAATTGTGGGAAATTAAAACAGTAATGATTCATCCTGCAATTACCCCATATTGAGCCCTATACTGAGTCTCACTGATAGTATAAAAATCCTTTGAGGGTGGCATTACTGTCCCTGTGTTTTGGATCATGAGCTGAAGTCTAGAGAAGCTAAGTCTCAAACTAAAGTCATCCAGTTAGTATGCCTGGGGACAGACATTGTGGGCTGTTGTGACTACAGAGTACTTTCTGGTGAAGACTGTCCCACATGTAGTTAAAAACAACAAAAAGACAATTTACCCAAAGTAGCACTGGAAGCTCCTGGGTATTAAAGTTATTAATGTTAGTCCTTAAGTGATGACTCAGTAACCCCATGTACCCAAAGACATGGCTTAAGTACAAGCACTCTGTCATTACTTTTCCTATCATTATCCCACTCTAAACATGAGGATATTATATTCCACAGCAAGTGTTTAGTATTCTCAATGCCAAAGAACCCCTAAATGCTTCATCCCTTTGCAAGATTCATTTCTTTCTATGCCCAAGGTAACTATGAATTTTAGCTTGAAAAATCCTGGCCTGAGCCTCTTGCTGAGGCATGAATCAGGTCTGCTGGCCAGTGCTCAGTGTAGGGGAGGGCAGGATTCTCTTTTCAACTGTTTCCCCAACCTCTTGCCAGGAGATGCTCTGAGCTGCTTACTAATTAGGCAGAAGCATAGAGTGCTGTTCACAGTGGCCTTTCACTTGCTAACTTCCAGTTCTGCCCTGGCAGTCAAATCTGGACCAGGAAAGAGATTGGGTTGGTCTTCTGTCACCACTGCTTCTCTGACCTTAGCTGTCACTGAACTTTGCTGCAGTTCTGCTTGCTGGCAGATGAGGGATGCTTCTCCTCACATCACAGGCTTTGCTCATCCTCTAGAGTTGTAAAAACCCTTTAAAAAGCAGAGTATGAGTTATTGGACATGAGTGGTGAAGATCATGCAGCTAGCCTATACAGTTCTCTCAGCATATGGGGCTGTTTTAAGACACAGCTGATAACAGCCAAGATTTATTTTAAAGGCCAGCAAAATCCTCATGCTTTAGCTACAACACCTGCCCATAATGTTGAATGAGCATTCACTGTTTCCTGTTTTAACATTACTGAGAGGCATCAGCAGCTCTTGCAGATAATGGGAGGGCTCTGCATGTAGGCACAGCACTGCCTTCACAGGTCTGTCAAGATCTGTGCACTCACCCTCCAAATGTTATATCAATAAAACTTACAATTGACATTGTAAATTAGAATATTATTTTCAAAGAGAGGAACCAGTGCAGAGTAAAAGATTTTTTTCTCCTGACAGTATACAGAAAAACATGAAATTACATGATATGGCTTTTTAAAAGTAAACTAATGACACTTTATATACATTTTTGGCTTCAGCTCCCTTGGTGACCAGCTCAGGTTTTTTAGGCCTATATGGTATTTGGTTAATTTGTATACCTTCTTCAATTCAGATTAAGAGGTAAATTATTCTGATGCGCTTCATGCCCAATTGGTGAAAAAAAATATATATATACACATACATATATATATATATGTATGTGTGTGTGTATATATATATATATATATATATATATATATATATATTTTCTTAGTTACAGTCTTAATGCTTGAAGAGATACTATGACCAAGGAATTTTTTTTTGAGACAAGGTCTCTCTGTGTAGCTTTGAAGCCTGTCCTGGAACTCACGCTGTAGACCAGGCTGGCCTCAAACTCACAGAGATCTGTCTGCCTCTGCCTCCCAAGTGCTGGGATTAAAGGCATGTGCCATCACAAGGAAGATTTTACAGCATTTAATTGGGAACTTGCTTACAGTTTTAGAGGGTTAGCCTGTGGTCAGCCTTGTGTGAGCTTTTGAACCCCCAAAGTCCAACCCCAGTGACACACCTATTCCAAAAGGCCACAGTCACTTTGTGGTGGTTTGAATAGATATGACCCCCATAGCCTCGTGTGTTTGAATGCTTGGCCCATAGGGAGTGGCACTATTACAAGGTGTGGCCTTGTTGGAGTAAGTGTGTTTCTATGGAGGCAGGCTGTGAGATCTCCTATGCTCAAGCTATGCCCAGTGACACAGTTCACTTCCTATTTCCTGTGGATCAAGATTTAGAACTCTCAGCTCCTTCTCCAGAACATGTCTGCCTGCACACCACCATGAAGATAGTGAACTAAACCTCTGAAACTGTAAGCCAGCCCCAGTTATATGTTCCCTTGATAAGAGTTGCCATGGTCATGGTGTCTCTTCATAGCAATAGAAACCCTAACTAAGATACATTCCATCAAAGCCACACCTCCTAATCTTTCCTGAACATTTCCACTAAATGGGGACCAAGAATTCAAACATATGAGCTTATAGGGACCATTCTCATTCAAATCACTGTATTAGTATCTCAAGCTGTAAAGAAATAGGATAGTGATATCAGTCTAAGATTTATTTAGTAATTGACATTACTACTCCCAGTATACTAATGCAGTTTGAACTCCATGTTAATAATGTATCTTATATTCTATTCTATGTATTAAATTCTCTTCTATACTCAACACCAATGATAGTTCTAGATATATTTATGTCTTTTCTAAAGTTCATTCTATTTATAAGGTCATACAAAAGGAAATTCTGAGTTACAGTCAGATGACTGTAACTGAAGTGTATCTTATGCAATGGACATGTAGATATATACTCTTCTGTAAATCTCAGTTTCTTTAAACTTTTAAAATCAATATTTATCTAATTTCATTGGTCACAATTTGAAATGTATATGCATATCACTATGGAGTTGATATATTCAGGAAAGATAATATTAATGCTAAGTTATGAGCTGTTGTAATTTGTTGCTTTGAAATACTTTGAAATTTTTGCTCTGTATTCCTCACATGTATCCAAATAATTAAGTTACTTCCCCTTCATCATAATTCAGCTTCTCCAGAGTTCATCATTCCCTGGAAAGGTTTCCCAACAGGATTTTAATATTCTCCTTGTTCTCCCTATATTCTTACAGGATCCTGTCCCAGCCCCACCTCACAACACTTCCCATCAGTCCTTCCTAATGAACAGTTCTGACACACTAGACTGCACCAGGCCCCATTATCATCATTGCAGAAATATTTCCTAAATTTAACAATATGTTCATCACCTTGCTCAAATACTCCATGTCTCACTCTGCCACCATGGACAGAGCTGTTAGGACTCCCTGAAGATGCTGACTGTGGTAGGGTGGGAACCCTCTTAGGCTATAACAGTACTGCACCGTAAACATGCAATGGTTCTTAGACTCCAAAAAACAAAGAGAAGTGAGTAAAAGGAAAATTCAAGACAAGCCAGAAGGTGGGACAGAAGGCTGTCCACTGAGCCAAGGATGCTAAAGCATGGACTTGAAAGTGAACAGAACAGGCCAACACCAGTGTGTGTGATGAATCCTGAGTAAGAGCTTGAATCTCAGTGTCTGGAGCTGCTTCATGGCAGTCTCCTCCACAGTCCTTTCTCCTGCACCTTGCTCTTACACCTGGCTTTTGTTCATGACTGGTTAATTTCCATTGGAGCTTCTTTTTATACTTGCCATTTGTAATTCTTCCTTCTTAGGCCCACATTTTTTTCTAAGTCTTCCCACTAAGACATGACTCCGACTTAACCTTTCTATGGCAGAGAACATGAGAGTCGCTTGCCTTCTCTGCCCCAACTTGTCTTTATTCTTTTTCTGTAGGACAAGCTCTCCCCTACAAGATCTCCTCCTCTATGTGCTCAGTGAATGGTTCATTCAAAGGCAAATGGATATTGCCTAATTACATTTAGCAACTGATATTCAGTGATGCTTGATTGTCCTGTGCCTTTAACAAGGAGTGTCACTCTATTTCTTTTCCCCTTCTGATGATTTCTCTTCTTTTTATGTCTGACTATTTCTGTATCTTTCAGTAGATTACACACCTGGAGATTCCATGAGCTAATAAAACTTTAGATTCCCCTCCTCAAACATGAATACAATTTTTTTTTTACCTTAATTTCCAATTTCTTCTCCAAGTTTCTGTTTTGGGTTTCCATCAACTTTCTGGGTATCTGTTTAGATCCATGACACATCCTCAAAATCCACAAGTATTCCTCTTCCTCACCCAAATGAGTTTCCATTAATAACCTTATTTTCACATTTATTTCAGTCTAAATTTTTGTGATCAACCCAATTTCCAACAGCCTACCAGTCCCTAGGACTCTGCTTTAACTTCAGCATCCTTAGCATTCAGCCTCTTTCTCACCATTCCCTCTGCTCTCATCTTGGTTTAAGCTCTTTGTCATTTACTCTGTCATAATAACTTTCTTATAGTCTCTTTCAACCAGTGTTTGGCATTAAAAGTTATTAAACAAGGATTGGGGAGATGGCTCAGTTGATAAAGTATTTGCCATAAAAACCTGAAGATCCCCAGAACCCACATAAAAAGCTAGGCATGGTGGTGCGTGCATGGTGGTATGTGCATGTTTGCCTCTATGTGCTACTCCTTTTGTATTTCTGAGTTACAAAATCCTACTTTATGGATGTTCTATGGTTTGCTTATGCATTCTTGGCTAATTGTACTTGAGGCATCTCTGTCTGAGGTGACTGTAAGTGAAGGTGCCATTCACATTCATGCACAGCTCTATGTACAGAGCTGTGTTTCTACATCACTTGTTTAAGGGCCTAGGAGTCATAGGGCAGATGGTAAGTATAAACATCACTATGTGAGATGCAAACAAACTGATTGCAAATGGCTGTGCCATTTTCAAATTTCAGCAGCAAATATAAGTATCCCAGGTGCCTGGCATCCAAAGCCATCCTACAGCTTCTGGGGTGGCTCAGTCAGTAAAGCATTTGTCATGCAAAAATGACTGCTTGAGTTATTTGGGTCCCCAGCACTCTTGCAGAAACTCAGGCTTGCTACAGTGCATCTGTGATCCCAGTTGTTTGGAGGCAGAAACAGGAAGATCCCTCGGGCTTTCTGGCCAGTAAGTCTAGCCAGATCAGTAAGCTCCAGGGGCAGCCTCAAAAAGTAAAGTGGGGACTAATTGAGGAAACTACTCAGTGCTGACCTCTGACCTCCATAAACATGCATACATAGAAATATGTACATACGTATGTCAAGTCATCAGACACATTTCTTCCGGCTTCACTTTCTGATACGGTATGATCTATCCCATGAACACAAAATTTCAAAAGCCAAAATAAACAAACCCCAATCCTGTGTAATTTCCCTCCTCCTGAGAAGTAAAGTGATATTAGTCTGTTTAGCTTGCTATCAATAAATAACTTAGACTGATTAACTTGTTAGTATCAAAATTTATTGCATACTGTTTTGGAGGAGGCTGGGGCATCCAAGTGCTAACAGGTTTAGTGGCCCCTTTCTGACAGCTGCCTAAGGCTTCTTTATTGACGACAGTTAATACCTTTATGACTTAGTCATCTTCCCAAGTCCCTGCCTGTTAACACTGTCACATCCAGGATTTGATTTTAATATTTACATTTTGGAGGCACCCAAGTATTGACACTATGGAACCAAAATTTAAAAAAAATCTACTGCTGACTGTGTAGCCTCATCTCTCACTTCTGCCCTCATGCCCTAGGTCAGGTCAATGTTTCTCCCACCTGTGTAGTGCCAGCCTGTGCACTTCCATCTGTACAGTCCAGCCATCCTTTTGCTTCTAGTTTAGACGTACATCACTTACCTCATGTCTCTGTCACCAAAATACCCTCCCTTTTCCCTTCAGGCATAGTTAATCACTTCACTAATGAATGCTTCCATAATTTGCACTATAATTCTTATACTATGCCGGGCTATTTGTCTGCATGTTATTTGCTACTTATGTTTTTTATTCAGATATTTGCATATTATGTCTGGGTCTGTAATTTATATATACACAAGCAAATATACTTACCAAGAAGCAAATTCCTCAAGGAAGGAGAAACTATTAGTCGAATTGGGAAAACTTCCTTTGATACCTTCACTGGCAAAATACTGTTGGTTTGTATCTCAGATAATCAGCTTTGTCACCAGGAATCAAGAGTAGTCTAGGCTCACAAAGAAACGTATCTACCACTAGGGAGGAGAGGAGGTAGAGTAAGCCTCTCATACTTGAGTGAGAACAGGCTTCCTCAGGCCTCTTCTTTTCTTTCTGCAGCAATCAAATGAAAGCCCTGAGTGCCTGCCCCCTTTGTTATAGAATATTATTTTAAGGTGTGTTACTTTTGTTTATGTTGTATTTGTTTAACTCTGTGAAGCTGTGTTACTGTGCCTGTGTAAAACACCTGATGGTCTAATAAAGAACTGGCCAGTAGCAAGGCAGGAGAAAGGATAGGCAGGGCTGGCAGGCAGAGAGAATATACAGAAGGAGAAATCTGGGAGGAGAGGAAAAAAAAGGGGAGCCAGGGATGGGAATTCAGCCTGAGGTCAGTAAATGGCACTAAATGCCTGACAATTCATTACTGAAAGACACTTGGTTAGGAGGGTCAAAGAGAGTGGGACACTTAGGGAGAGCTCTGCAAATGACAATGAGGAAGGCAGTCAGTCCATCTCCAGATCCAGCCATGAGAGCTAGGGAAGGAAGAATCATCACCTCTCATAAGTCAGAAGCACAGCCCTCATGAGAGCACTCTGTGGGGACTGGAAGCTTTTTTAAAATTATCCCATCTACCTTCTGAGAAGAGACTGAGATACAGGCAATTCTTCTGTAATACACCAAGGACTGAATGAGAACCACCAGGGCTGTGATGGCTGAGGGGATGAAGATGAAGGGAGGTCTCCCAGACCTTAGGGGGACTAGAGAGAGGGATGGGTGGAGGGAAACTTGGCAGTTTTGAGCATCTTATAATGATTGGTTTAACCAAGGAAAAGTGGGATTAGTCCTGAGGAACTCAAGGTAAATCATCCTGTACTTGATTCTGTGGGTACTGTGGGAGAAAGAGGTGCTGTTGTTTTTACTCTTTTAGGGGGCCTACCAACTAGCTCCTAAATAAATCACTCATGGAGGCTTATTCTTAGTTATGAATGCCCAGTCTTAGCTTGGCATTTCCTTAATTTTAAATTAGCCCTGTCTATCTTTTGCCTCTGGGCTTTTCCTGTTCTCTTACTTCTGTAAATCTTACTCTTACTCCATGGCTTGCTGGTTGTGTAGCTGGGTGTGTTACATTTATTTATGCTCTGGAATATTTCTTTAATGATGCAAAGATGTGTTCCATTTGTTTATGTTGCATTTGTTTAACTCTGTGAAGCTGTGTTACTGTGCCTGTCTAAAACATCTGATGGTCTAATAAAGAACTAAACAATAGCAAGACAGGAGAAAGGATAGGCGGGGCTGGCAGGCAGACAGAATAAATATGAGAAATTTGAGAAGATAGGAGAAAGAGCAAGAGAACAAGGAGATGAGGATGTCAGGGCCCACCCACTGAACCACACAGCCAGTCATGGAGTAGAAGTGAAAGTAAGATATACAGAAGAAAAGGAAAAGGCCCAGAGGCAAAGGTAGATGGGATAATTTAAGAAAAGCTGGCAAGAAACAAGCCAAGCTAAGGCTGGGCATTTATAATTAAGAATAAGCCTCTCTGTGTGATTTATTTGGGAGCTGGATGGCAGGCCCCACAAAAGAATGAAAGAGAAAAAAAATTAACAGTTACACAGGTTTATTACAGAGAATGAGTGAAGTTCTGAGTGAATGTATACTGTTGATATGGTACTGCCATGTCAAGCACCAATGCCTTAACCCTATGGTGGTGACAAAGATTCCCTGGGTGACACTCAGAGGGATGGCAAAGCCTTCCTTTGGTCTGAGTGTGAATGTTGATAGGATGTACAGATAATCACCAAAGCTTTCTCCTCTCGAATGTTTATGGCCTGAAGTCTATTCCCAACAGAGACTTCACCTACCAAAATTAGCCAAACCTGCCTCCTTGTTCAGCTGTATATAATAAGCTGGCCTCTTTTTTTCTTTTTATCTGAATGCAATAACCTTGTCTCTTGTTCAGCTGTATGCAATAATCCTTCAACTGTATGTAAAAAGCACGAGGAACTTCTATTGTGATGGCTTTTCCACCAGATAGATCAGCTCATCGGATCCCAGCTTTTCTGTGTCTGTGTGCCTGTCCTTTCTTCCTTCATTTCTTCACAACTCAAGGTAGGTGAATCATTGGAGCCTTGCACCAAATTATAAACTCATGAGGAAAAGGGCAGGGGTGTGTGTGTGTGTGTGTGTGTGTGTGTGTGTGTGTGTGTGCGCGCGTGCGTGCGTGCGTGCGTGTGTGCGTGTGCATGTGCGTGTGTGTGTGTGTGTGTGTGTGTGTGAGAGAGAGAGAGAGAGAGAGAGAGAGAGAGAGAGAGAGAGAGAGAGAGGTATATGTGTTTTTCTGTACATATGTTCCTGTGTGCAGGTAAGAGATTGATGCTTGGTGTCTTACTCTGTCACTCTCCACCTTGGTTTTGAGATAGTCTTTCACAACCTAGACCTTACTATTTCAGCAAGTGGTTGACAAGACTTTCCCCAGGATCTACCTGTCTTTGTACTTCCACCACTGTGCCTATAGTTGGGTGTCACAATGCTTGGCTTTTATACTAGTGCTGGGGAATAGAATTCAGGAACACTTTTCCCACTAAGCCATTGCTCCATCCCTCCATTTCCTTCTTTTGTCTATTATTGTTCTCTTGCCATATGAATGTAATCTCTGATGGGAAAGATATTTTTGTTTATTCTGTTCTCTGCCATCTCCTCAGGGTTTAGAGAAAGACCAGGCACTCTCCAAACAGTACATATTTGTGGAGTGAGTGGATGAATGGGCATCTTCTCTTCATTGATCAAAATGCCCTGTGTGTATTCTCTCTCACCCTCCCCCACTTCTCTGACTTGTGTTTATTTCTGTGTCATTCGTGTAGCTTTTCCCCATCTGTGTCCCCTTTTCTCAATCCACTCAGGAGCTCAGCACACCCATCTTGGAGGTGCTTAGCCTGGACACTGTGCTTATCTGTTAGGCTCTGCACTACTTCCAGTACACATACACTAATATTTTTCCTCCAGAAGCCATCCCTGAATTTGGGCTCTTTGATATCATAAGTCTACTCATTTGCTTAGTTAACCCTATGCTTCCCATTCTACACACACATTTCACAGTTTAAACACAGTGCAAGCAGATCATGCTCTTGGTGTACAGAATGCACAATTTGGATGGATGGCACTTTCTGATGACTCATTTCATGATAGTCTGGGACATACTGTGCCCATGTGTACTGAGAAATGAACATCCTTGAAATCTTCCATTAATCAGAGCTGCACACCCTAACACTCAGTTTAGGGGAGGAAAAACAAAACCGAAGCTCTAATATTTATAAAGACACTGAGGCTCTGTCTTCCATCAGAACACATTTGCCCTGTATCCTATCTAAAGCTTCGAGGCACCAAGAGCGAAAGAACTCTTCTGCAGCTTCATACCACTGCCTTATGTGTTCACTCAAATTCCCAGGAACAGTTACCCTGTCTGCAAGCAATGTCTGTAGCAGCCAGACCAAGGTCCCATACACCTCCTGGGTAAGTGACGTTTTATGACTCAGCTGTAATTGTGAGTTTTGTGATTCTGATAAAATGATAACTTTAAGGCTTTCTTATCTTAACAAAGAACATTTAAATAAGGCCATTGTCAACAGAGGAAAGCATACACATACATCTTAAATAGTTTAAAATGGAGTCAGGATATGAATGACCATGGAATTTGATTAAAATACCTTTTATATGTAGCACATGGAATCAAACTATTCATCTCATGAGAACTCTGCTAGTATTAGTAAAAGCTGTTTGCTTAGAATGAAGGAAGTGGTTAAGGATTTAGTTCAAAGAAGAATATCAAATCATTGGGGATTAGAGGGAGAAGAGTCCACTTCAGGATTTTGGAGCAGTAATGATTTTGATGGCATTTTTTCATCTATGAATTTTCTAGTAATACCTGCTACTGCACAGGGTTTTTAAGGCTATAGTACTTGCTGTGCGAAGTTTATGGCATCACAGCCAAACCTGACATAAAACAGAACCTTTACAAGCATGTCACAAAAAGGACCAGACAGGGTGCAGTGGCATCAGATAACAGGGACCTGTCACCTCAAATGGAGACAAAGAGGGACAAAGCACTCTTCCTTGAGGAAGTTCCTGGGCCTTTTTTTACTGCAAGATTGCACCTCTATACTGTCTGGTTCCCAGCTACATGCTGCCTGTGAAAAATCACACCCTATTGCTAAGGCTGGGCCAGGACTGATGCCAGAGGACACAACAGCAGCAGCCTGTTCAGAGACATGAAATGACCCCATATCTAGAACCTCACATTTAATCTCTGATTGCTGAGATTCCTCTCAAACCTCAGGTCTTTTCTGTTTTGAACACCTGCTGGCCTCTTTCAGGGTTCAAACCTAATGCTTCTGCTAAAGGCTCCAGGATTCAAAATCATATTTGAGTGGGCAATATAGCAGCTACTTGCTCACTATGATAAGACTGTAGATTGTCTCCCTACCTACTCAGAACTCATAGGTCCATGCAGATATAACTGTTTTTATTTACTTTTTTGGTCTGGAACACTCTGCTATATTACCAAGTAAATGACACACAAGTGGAGTTTATAGGATTCTATATCCCCACACTCAGATTGAAAATGCCTATAGTCATTTAATCCTTGCCTCATGGACAATCAGAGGCATCCTGAACTTTATGACATTTTACTTTGATATAAAAACAGTTCAGAGAGGAAATGGGTAAAGGCCTCATAGGACATGAATTTGCATGTGGCTGGTAAAATCTCGTGGAGTCTAGAATTTCCTGCCATTCTCCCAGTGCTGATACCCCACCATCTGTGAAAGTCACTGGTTCAGGAGGCAATATTCAGGAACCTGGATTTCTATGACCAACTAATTTGCACCATTCTGGATGACTTACCGGCATCATCAAAGCTCTACAAAAGTGACTATGCACTATTGAAAGAGAAATTATTGTGACCCGGACTCTTTCTAGGACAGCCATGTATAGGGTGACATTTGACTAGGAGAAGGCCTCTAAAAATTGAAATACTTTTGTATTTCCTGTGATTTTTCAGGACATTTCATTCCTTGCTTGCCAATAAATGTCTTTAATAAAGATTCTCACAGACTAATGATTTATAGGCTCTCTGAGATTATAGCAGCTTTATATGATCTGCTGCAATTTGTTGCTAAGTGTCCCTTAACATAACACAGAAATACCTAGTAACCACACAGGATCAAAGATGTCTGTGTTCTGCACAAAAGTTAAGCCTAAAGAGTTATAATTTTGTAATGTGGAAAGAAAACAGTTTGTGGCCTCTAGACAATAGTTAAGATGTCTATCTGTAAGGAAGAATGTAAAGTCCAGTGATAGTTCTGACCAGACATATCCTCCCTGCTCAGGAGTCCACTCAGAAGCAGCACTTGCCTATTTGTTATTCAAAGCCAAACATCTCTGGGAGGCAGAATTTCTCTCCGAAGCCCTGATGTTTGCTTTTTCCATAATATTCATACATCACCCTCTGTCTCACCAAGTCTGTCACAGGTAATTCAGTCTCAAAGAGCAGTGGACTCTGGAATTGGTGTTGTGTTGACCTCCAAGAATACAAGATCAGTCTTGGACTTGTATATTGCCATGTTGGGGACTTAGCCAGGAAATGCTGGAACTCATCCTCCAAATGCCCTACCCTGGCTTCAGCCAAGCATGTACAACCCTCAGGAGCCCCTTCCTATTCTCCTACATTTTTGCAGCCCCATAAGATGGCACTAAACCCTGTATGGTCTTAATTCTTTACAAAGCATCATATGTACAGCACCCCATTAATTAATGATGATAATAATATTTAATCCTTATATTTTTTCTTTAATCACGAACTCGGGGGTCTGGTATTGTGACCATATATTTTAGACTTTACCTCTGGACTGTCACTAGAGCTGACTGGAATTGAAATGATCATTGAAAAGGACCTTTTTTTGTTATTTGGTTGGTTTGGTTTTCTAGCCTTTTATGAGACAGGGTCTCACTGTGTAGCCTCAGCTCCTGCAGCTTGCTATGTAGACCTAACTGGCCTTGAATTCATAGAAATATTTCTGCCTCTGCCTCCTGAGTGCTGGGATTAAAGATCAGCACTAACACACCAGTAAAGTGACTTTTAAAAACCAAACTTAGGATTCCTGGAACTGACTTCTATCTCGAATGTGTGTTCGGCTGCTTTGTTGTTTTCAGGGTTAACCTTCCAGATAAAGTTTTCTCTAAGTGTTCATCATTTGTACAGAGTTGTCTTTTGCAAATTATAATCTTCTTGTTTTAATTTGTTACAAAAATTCAAACCAAATGTACAAAAAGACAGCAGAGAAATACCTTGGGAGGTGTGCCTTGTACTAAGGGAGACTGGTTCCATCTTTTTTTCTCTGCCAACAATAAAGCTTGCTACAATGACTTCTTTGTTTCTAACTAGAACAGCCAGTTCTACAGCAATCCCTGCCCATCCTATTACTTTCTTGTGTTCTTTGTTCTCCAGCAGTCAATGAATACCTTACATGACTAGGCAAAGCCAGCCTGGCTTCTCAGCTTCTCTCTAGCAGGACTTAGGAAAGACACCCCCAGTCTGGCACACCACAAGGTACATTCTGTCAACCTTCTTTTAAGGAAACTAGAGTTTGTATTTTAGTTACTTTCCTTTTTAGATCTCTAAATATTCAAAAGCCCCCTTGTAGGATAAAGGTGATCACTCATTCTGCAAGAAGCTCCCCTTCTCCCCAGTACACAATACCTGCCAGAGTTGCTGAAGAGTGACACTGAATATACAGTTCTCTCTGAGGTCAGGCAAAATGCTCCTTTCTGGAAAGATCCTTGTCATTCAATTCAAGGCAAGGAAACACAGATCAGGTGGCTTCATTTTGCATCAGCATATCTTGAAATACCAGTATAAATCCAAAATATCCAAACAAAGCTATTCAAAACATGAAAATATTCCAGTGTACATCTTCTATACCTAGCAGGACATGTTTGGCACACTTCAACAGGTTGACCTGTGTCTAATGTCCCATCCCTCTGTCTGTATTATCCTTTCTCCCCACACTTCCAGGCTTACACCCATCCAGGGCCTTTGGCTTAACCCAGCCCTCCCTAGCTACTTCTGCTTCATATTTCATTATTGGGCATCGGATGTATTTGGCAACACTCTAGGCCAATCAAACTGCACCAATACTTAGAATGACAACAGACTCTTTGACAAATTCAATATTCTCCAGGCAAAACAAAACAACAATTAAATTCCTTGTAAAAAGAGCTAACATTTCTTAACTACTTACAGGAATGATAAGTGGCTCATTACTAAGGTCAGAATGAAAGGCTACTTCTTAAAAGCTTATATCCTGTTCTAAAGTGTGAACTTTAAGTACTTCAAAAAATGCCATTCATAATAAAACATCATTTAAAGTTATCTTGAAAATATACCATGGAGCAGGAAAGTCTGACAACCTGAGTTCAATACTTGGAACCCATACGATGGAAGGCGAGAATGAACTTGCTCAAGTGGTCCTCTGACCTCCAAACTCATACCATGGAATGGATGACCACACACATACACATACCCACAATAAATAATGGCAAAACTTCTTTAAATTTAATGAAAATTAAAGAATATACATAAGGCCATTTTAATTTATTTTGTAATTTTCTGTCAATGATTTTCATTTTACTTCCTAAGTTAATTGGGGGCCTTTAAAAATAACTCTGAGATAATTTGAATGTGTCTGTTTAGTATCATAGGTTTCTAGCAAGAACTGATTCTTGCTCTTGTTGAAAGGTGGGATCATTTTAACTAATGTATAAAATTCCCCTGGATGCCATTTTTACTTTCACTACAGTTTCGTTTGGCTATAAATTCTGCTGGTTTACTGACTGTGAATGCTAAAATAAGGTGACATCAATGCTGATTTTTGAAGTGAAAAATAGTCCCTTTACTCTATGAAAGTAGTATGGCATTTACTACATGTTTATTCTCTTATGGATATTAACTATATGCAGCTGGATAATTTAGCTTATTCATGTGAATAAAAAGATCTTTCTTGAGATGTTTTAAATTAATAACAGGAAATAAAAAGTAAAACTAATTTAAGAATATGCATGGCACTGACTCTCACAGGCATACTATTTGCAAGAGGATAAAACTTAGTTCACATCTTGAAGTTTACTGAAAATAGGGCAATATAAAAGCCCTTTGATGTGAAGGAGTCCTTCTGCACTTTACTCTGGTACTATTCTTGTCTGTTCTGCTCTCCAATAATATTTAAACTATTAGCCAAGTCTGCTCTAACTTTTCAAGGCCAAGGCCAGAGTACAAACAGCAATAGGCAGAACAAGGCCAAGTATTTAATACTTGCAAACTAGAATAAGAAATAATTAAGTCAAAGAAGTTCATTGTGGTTTGGATATTAAATATCCCTTTAAGACTCACATGCTAAAGGCTTGGTCCTTAATGCAACAGTTCAGAGGTGAGAGTCTGAGTAATAATTGGATCATGAGGGTTCTAATCTTATCAATGGGCTAATCCATTGAAGTATTCATATCTGAATGGACCATTAGGAGGCAGAGCCTATTTGAAGGAAGTAGGTCACTTGTCCTTGAAGAAAGGCAGATCTTGTTCCTGTCCTTGTTCAAGAGCATGCTCCTGCCCTCCTCTACCCCCACCCCAGCATCGTCTTCTCTTTCCCTGTCTCATCCTGCATCATGGCTATCATGAGGTGAACACTCTCCTCTGCTGCAGGTTTCCACTGCTGTGTTAGCCTGCCTCAGCTGTTTAAAGAGATTGAATATAGCCAAATCCCATCTGAAACCTCTGGAGCCTTAAGGCAAATTGGATCTTTACTCCCCACAGTTTATTTCTCCAAGGTGTTTTATCAAAGTGATACAAAGTTAACAGAGTTTTGTCTTCTGGTTAGGAACTTGACAGTGTATGAACTCCTTAAACCTTCAGTCCAGGATCCATCTTTTTCCCTCCCAGCCCTAGAATCATTCTGCAATGCAAAGAGGCAGCCATATACTTGCATGGAAACTGCAGCCTGTGTGTCTAAACTCTGTCTTGTTTCCATCAGCCACATTTGAGCATGTTTGTCTTGAACTTGGCACAGGAGCAGTTACCCACAGAAAGAAGGCCCAGAAAACAGCTTGTGGCTATTAGGTCAAGAATTTTAGAAATAATCTAGAAGTGACTGACAGAAAGGACACCTTCCATGGACTATTTATGCCTGCTTGGGGAATAACCAGAAGAGGCTAGAACTAGGTGTCACAAGGTCAGGGAGGAACTACACTCCCCTGTAGATGGCAGTCTATGATGGTAATCCAGAGTGCTGAGTAAAAACCAGCTCTAAATTCTGTTTCCGTTACTTATTAACTAAGAGAACTTTCAGAAGTTATCCGGTAACTTCCTCCAGCTCAGAGAGCTGTAACATTAAGGAGATAGTAAATTTTCACATCACATGCCTAAGAGGCCTCCTGGCCTGTAGAAATCCTCCAAAAATCTCAACTATTCTTACCCTTACCTCTAAAGCTCAGTGTAGTGCTTGTCATGACTGTCATGACTCTAAAGGCTTAATAAAGCCTGCATAATGGTCAAGTGGATGAGAATACTTTGTGCATTTATTACTTTTTTACTCATCTTTTCATCCTCATCTTACCAACCATTCAAAGCATGACAGAAGTTATTAAGGAAGAACAAACTTAAGTAGTTAAGATTCAAGAATACAGAGTCTTAGCTTTTAGAAGAAACTCTTTCTGTAGTTCATGTAAGGGTCATAACTGAGTGGGGTTTGGCTGCCTTCAAAACTGCTCAGAATTCTTATATTATTCAGTGTGACTTATTTCAAATTATTTATTGGACCTACTGTGTGCCCAGCTCTGGTTACAGAATCAGCAGGCTTAATGTATCCTGTCCAGGAGGTCATGGGTGGGAGTGGCGGTAGGGCATAAACAAAGCAGAGGGCATTGGACTTTTGGTCTTCTGGAGGGGATCTGTATGCCACCCAGCTGAAGATCCTGAAGGTAATGGAAAGCCACGGTAGATTCTGAGTAGAATGTATACAAAGGTCATAAAAAATGAGATTGCTTCAGGAGCCCTTGTAGTGAGGGCCCAGCCAGGCTTTCTCTACCTACTGAGAAAGGCAAGGCTACTTTAAAGAGATCATGATGGACAAAAATCTCCATGTTGAGAAATATGTTAAGAATCCCCATTGAAATTTAATCATTTTATTCAGTATCAATCTTCATTTTATTTTTATCTTATCTGGTATCAACCTCTTATGTTGCTCTCTCATTCATGCAAAAATGTTTTTTTTTCCAAAAAAAAAAACCCTACTATAGTTACCAACTTGAAAATCCTAACCTATATTCCCTTTCACATTTTCCCCAAGATGCTAAACTGCAGAATGTATTAAGTGAATCTTTAAAAAAAATCAAATAAACTTAATGTTACAGAATAAGAAAAGGGTGTGTGTGTGTGTGTGTGTGTGTGTGTGTGTGTGTGTGTGTGTATGTGTGTGTATATGTATGTGTGTGTATGTATGTGTATGAGATAGCAATCTGCTTTTCAAACCCCCCCCCCCTCTCTCTCTCTCTCTCTCTCTCTCTCTCTCTCTCTCTCTCTCTCTCTCAGATACACATACATACTTGGAAGGCAAATCTCCTGAAGCAGGCTTTTGTTCTGCTCTGTGTTCCCAATGCTTAAAACAGAGGCCTGCTTCTCTCAGCATTGAACCTGTGTAAAGAGAACAGAGCAGCATGTGCCTTGAGCTTAGCATACACTGAAATGCCAGGCTCTAGTGACCCATCTTGCAGACATGAAGAATTGCTGAAAATCATTAACAGCCAATGGAGTGTCCAAGTTAGTGAATGTGCATGGGGTAAAAAAAAAGATATGAATATACGAAGTAATATATAACTTCAGCCACATTGTAACACACTGGTTATAAGCAGTAAGATGCATGATCAGGTCTGAGTTGGTCAGTAGTCTGACAACATCATAGATTTGTCCCTGTAAGTACTTTTTATTGACCTGGGATGCTCATATTCTTTTCCTTCTTGTCTTTCTTCCCTCTAGTAGCAACTCTTACACATTAATGACACACTAGAAAGCTAAGGGACCCCAAGGAAGGACTTTACAACAGGGTGGTCCCCACTAAGCCACTTGTTTTCTCTTCCTTCATCACTCATACACAAGGAACCTTTCCATAGTGAGGTGTACATGAAGTGGCCTGGGGTTAACTGGGAGCTTCCTCAGGATGCATGTTTTGAAGATACCATGATCCTAAAATCAAAGTCCTCTCTCTATGATTGTTGTGCACAGGCAGCAGAGTCCTACATTACTCACACTATCAAGGTGCCCAAGGGCTCACCAGGTGGGGCATGTATGACAGACATAATTGTATAACACCCAGAAATTTCCTTAAGAAATTGTGAAGCCATATAAAGGAATTCAAATCCTGGCTCTCCTCACACTGGCTATGTGTTATAAAATATAAACATTATTCATCTCTTTCTATGTCCATTCTCCTTTCAAAAGTAGGGATTATAAATTCACTTTTCTCACAGTGTGTTACGAAGATTTAATAAATGCATTGAATCATTTAGAAAAAGGTGTGACAGAGAATGGGAGCTCAAATGACAAACATATCCTTTTTGTTTGTTTATTTTTCGAGACAGGATTTCTCTGTGTAGCCTGAGTGTCCTGGAACTCTCTCTGTATACCAGGCAGGTCTTGAATTCACAGAGATCTACCTGCTTCTGCCTCCTGTGTGCTGGGATTAAAGGCATGTGTCACCAATGCCAGGTGACAAATGGCATCTTTAAGATATCATTCTTAAAGATTTTAATTGGGTAGCCTTTAAATTCAACACTTCAGCTTTATATAGCCAAATACGTTATTATAAAATGTTGCTCTTTCCTATGGCTTATTTTATGATACAGCTAGTATGTAATTCAGAGAATGTATTATAAAATTGGAGAACCTTCACAGGACCTCACAGTCTTCTGCTGACAGTGTTTAAGAGGCATCAACTTGCACAGCAGCAGAAGCTAGAGTTTTAAGAAGGATTGAGCAGATATAGGAACATTGGGGAGAAGCTGCTTGGTTATTCAATGGATGCACAAAGATATCCTCATGTCAGTGTGGCAAGGTAACATTCAAGTATATCATAAGAGTTTTATATCAGTTATAATAAAGTTATCACGGCAGGAACAAGATAAGCTCTGCAGTGACTGCAGATACCATAGAACAGGCACCATCAGGGAAGATGATGTGCACATCTCTTCTTGGAAAGCCCAAACAAAGATTCACCAAAGGTAAATAGTTTATTGAGTTGCAAGGAAACTGGCTGATGTCTATAGAGGGGTTGAACTTATTTGTTAAAGTTTTAAAAGCTTAGATCAAAACAGAACCTTCCATTTCAGTAGTCCATAAAAGGACCCAAGGGAGATTGTCTGTGAGCAAAGTGAGGAATTTAACACCAGACTATTTATACCTATCTATACCAGATTTAACCAGTAGAAGTCCAAAAGTCTGTAAATGTAAAGAACAAAGACCAGATTATCTCACATGCTGTGTTTTCTGCAAGAAAGCTTTATTTAAAAATAGCAGTATGTAAAAAATTGGGAAGTCAATATAGTGTTTTACATCATATTTCTTAACTCTCATGAAATATCCAGTTGGAGTGGAAACTGTCATACCTATCTTGATTGCCTATCCTAATCCTATTTGAAAGTTTCCCTTTCTTTCATGAACTATATCTGTTGACTGTTCTTGGCTTATTTTGATGCCAACTAATTTGTTTTTCAGTTTATAATGAAAACATAATTAGCTTGGCAGGCATATATATTCACAATTAAATAATACTATATCTTTCAAATTTAAACATACATCTAAAAATGATCAGCTGGCAAATGTATTCTAAGAAATTCTGCTCCCTGGTCAGTTTTCCTTTTAAGATTCTCCACATAGCTCTATTACCTGAACATAGCCTATGGATTTTATAGTTCTCCTAAACGAAAAGTCAGGCTATGCGAGTGATTCAGTTTTGTTTTTGTTTTTGTTTTTTGTTTTTTTTTTTTAAATTGGAGCACCTCTCCCCCAATCAGGAAACTGTATAACCTAGGACATCTTTTCTTCCCATTTTTACAAATGTTGAAAGAACTTTTTCTCTAGAAGAAGATCTCTGTTTTCTATTAAATGCATTAGAACTTGACTTTGAAGTACATCTATTTGTTATAGGAAGAGAAAGTGAGTCAATCCTGCCTTGAAATAAACAAGGACTCACTGGAGACTCAATCTAGAAGAAGCATATTCCTATTTTTCTACTTTGACTCTTCTCCAAGTGTGTATAGGTATATATATATATATATATATATATATATATATATACCTATACATATATAATATATATATATTATATATATATGGTGTTTTTCAGAAAAAGAAGGAAATGCTTCCTGTCATTAGCAGTATTCTAGTTGTGGGACTGGAAGGAGAGAAGGACAACAAACATGTATAATATAACACAAGGTACTAAGGACTATGAAAGTAAAACATGCAGAATTCAGGGTCCAAAGGAAACACAGAGACATCCTCTCTGATAAGGTGATGTTTGGTAGACACTGAGAAGAAACAGGGTGAGAAAGAAGTAATACAGCTCAGGCAGGAGCATTTCCGTGACAGGGCATAGAGCAAGGGAGTAGGACCATGCCTTGTGCCTCCACAGACAGCGAGGATCAATGTTTCTAGAACCAAATCAGAGAGGAACAGATAAAGGGCCAGTGTTACAGCTCTTATAGAGTCTAAAACTAAAACTTGGCCTTTAATTCAAGACAGATGACAACTATGTAGAGTTCCAAGTGGAGGAGTGACAAGAGCTGATGTGCATCTTTACAATAGAGGTGTGGTGGATTGTGCAATGTGACAGAAATAGACAATCAAGGATGCTACGAAGTGTTAGTTTGAACTACTAAGAGTCTGGCTCACCACTTACTGAATTGACAGAATGTGAAAGGGGCAAGTTTAGGGGAGAAAATTAGACATTTGGTTTTAAATATATAGGGATCAATTTTTGTCTTTAGACACACAATAGGGATGTTGAATAGGCAGTTTGCTGTCTCCTCTGGAAAGCCAAAAAGAGGGCAAGACTGGAAATAGACATCTGGGTGGTGTCATAGAAACACAATATAAAAACCCAAAGCTGAATTATTTCACTTGGGGTCTCTGTATTGATGAGAGAAATGAGGACAGAATTCTGGAGCTACTGCTGCTATTGAAGTTCATGGATGAACAAGAATCAAAATCAGAGATGGAGAAAGAGGTTAAACCAGATCATAGGTCTAAGAAGCTAACTTGTGGGTGGACACTGTCAACTTCTTAATTGATGATAGGTCTAGCAGGGTGATAACTAAGGATTGGATATCAGATTTGACAATTGGGAAGCTATCAGATCTTAGCTGAGCAGAACCATAAGATGATGAATAAAGCCTTCCCACAAGGGCTCAATATGGTTAGATAAAGCATTGGAGAAAACAAGCATGGCAACTCTTTCAATAGAAGAGACATTTTTGAAATCATATCAGCTACTTGTTTTCACATGTAAGGCAATCATAGATGACTTTAAAATAGACCCCAAAGTGTCTCTGTTGCCTAAAGATAGAATTAATATAGACACATTTTATGGAAGTGACATAGAAGACTGGACTTTATCCAAATGAAGCTTTGGTTCCCTTAAATAGCTTTTTGTTCCAAATTAGCTGAAGAATTTTAGGAGCTAATGAGATCATTCAATGGTTAATGTGCTTGCATGGCAGGTGTTTAGGTCCCCAGAAGCCCACATACAAATGTCCAGTTGGCATATTGACTTGCTTGTAATTCCAGTCTTGGAAGATGGAGAAAGAATCCCCAGAGACAAGCTGTCTAGCAAGACTAGCCATATCTGAATTCCTGGTTTGACTGAGAGACTCTGCTTCAATGAATAAGGTGAAAGCTATTTAGGATGGTTCTGACATCAATATCCGGCTTCCACATGCATGTGCACCCACATGCATTCCTACCCACACATATGTGCACCCCCACACGTGCAAAAACAAGGCTGTGCATCTGTGCATATATGAGTGCATGTGCACACACACACCCCCAATAAAACCTAGAGAAGGGGATATTCATAGACTACTTGATATGATTAAATCTCTTTGAGGGAAAGTCATACTGCTGTCACAAAGCAATGCTCATTCTGTTGGTTGATTGTAATGGAAAAGAATAAGAACCTGATAGCTCAATAAACAGAAGATTAAATCTCATTGCAATAACAGTTACCACTTGTTGTAAAGAAATTGTGAGTTTTGTAATGTGTCATTTTTCTATTGCTATGCAATTGGGTAACAGAAATTTTTAATCTTTTAAAATTAGCAAATGTAGAAATAAAGTATTGCTATGATAACTATTCAAATATTAACTAATTTTTGCATTTAATGGAAAATCATTAATAACCAGTTTTTTAGTGTTGGTATTGATGACTTTAATAGTCCCAATCCCCATTAGTTTCTGTGAGAGAAAATTAAAAGAAACTGAAGTAATGTTTCCTACACAAGAAATCTTTGCATCTTATTCATAGCATGCTCCATCTACTTTATTCAGCCACCCTCAGCTCTTTCTGCTCCATTATTAAATTCCAATGCGTTTGTATAAATTGTACTTTAAAAATTAAAGTCAAAGTCATGTGTTTCTTGTGTAGCTTACAGTCTTCTCTTAGTATGGCTTTATTGCCCTCAACATTTTCTTGGTGTAAACTACTGGGCATGGGGAAACGATTTCTTTTGTAACTGATACCTAAATTCCTCTTCTGCTTTAAGCATTCAATTTGCACAGTAGAGACCTGTAATTTAAGACTTGTAGCTATATCACAAAGTACAGCTGTTTATACTGATCTCTAATTTGCTGAGTGGTACTGGCTGTAATTTAAATTTTTTTCATGTTTTTAACTACCATGCAAGTCAGTATATATCAGAAGCTTTTGTATATTGACAGAGGCTGGGGAAAGGATGCCTTGTTTTGATTTCAGATAAGCATTTGATGTTCAGGTCAGCAGGTGCAAGGCAGCCCATTCATAATACTTGCTTCAAATCAATAATAGTCATTGGATAGAAATATCTTGCTATTATACAGGAAACTGATTTATCTTTGCAAGCACAATGAACTTTAAAATCTCTATTATTAGCTAATGTTAAAGGTGAGACTTTCTTCAGAACAAAATATATTCTGTTGGCATACATTTTGGTTGTTTTACTAGTGTGAATGTTCACTAACTTTCTTAGTAGTAAAAGAACACTTTACTACTTACTGGCATAGGATGGAATTATGCTCAGTGGAAACTCTGATGTGGCAAATGCATGTTCCATTCAAAAGACACTTGATAATGAGTGTGATTCTTTCCTTTGCATTAAGTTTCACTTATTTTGAAATAAGTAAGTCTCAAAATAACCACAAGATAAAAATGGACTCTAATTTGTCCTGTTTCAGATAACTAGGCAAATCTCATACCCAAAACAAATGTCAGCTGACTGTATATGCAACAATTAATAAGAAGTTACCTGAATTTTTACATTATAAACTTCTACATATAAGCTTTAGCTTCAGTTAACTTCAGGCAGAAAGCCAGAACATCAATTCAAACAAAGTGCAGGAGTAAAATTTAGTTTTACAACAGAAGTGTGGCTATTAATTAAAACTCCTCTCAGGTTCAGAGGATATAGTAGTCTCTAATAAAATTTAAGGGATTAGTGACCCGAAGAGAAAAGTGAAAAAAACAATTAAAGTATGGCAATGGTGACTCCATTTGCAAAAATAAATATTTGACCTCTATGGTAAATTTGATCTTTAGACTGCTAATTGTTATTATTGCTTATTTTGTTTCATGGGTCACTAAGAATACAATGCTATCATGCTGAAGTCCCAAACTCCTCCTCATGCACTATTTGACTAGAACTATCCTTTGTGACTTAGGAAAGGCAGTTATCTTTATCTGTTTTACAGACAAGGACAGTAAGGTTTATAGAGAGATGACCTCTCAGTATCAGAGACTGAACTTAGGGAGGGATCAATTAGCCACAAAAGTTTATCAACAACAGTGTTCTCCCCCACCTCACCCCCTCCAGTGGCTTAAAGCATGAATGGATACTTCTCAAGGGTATTTAATTCATTCAGGCTGAATGTTATAGTAGAAGAAACTTGTATGTTGTTCTTTCATAGACCAAAAATGGAAGACTCCATCTCACTATTAATCATCTTAGCCACAGCCTTGATCCAAATGTCGTTAGTGAATTGTGCCCCTTGCCCCCGATGAAAAGATGGGGAACACAGTCTCTACAGCGATATCCTCCGGAAATACTGGAACCCCCAAATTGGCTTCTGTAAATAAACAGTCTCTTTCCCAAACTTCAACTCAAGAACTACTTTCCCAGCACCATGGACTATTGCTGTCACTACAGGACAGAAATGCTTGACACCTGGCTTTTCTATGGAGGACTTTGCCACACACCCACCCTCCTTATGTCTCAGAACTGACCAGGACTGACATCTGGCACTTACCTGTCAGGGATGCCCAGGCCAGAAGCTCTCAATGCCAGCCCAAGACTTTGGGAAAAGGGAAGAAAACAAAGCAAAATAACTTACCGCTTTGGCCCAGTCCAAGAACAAGTGAAAACAGCCAGGCCGCCTGGAGAACCAAGGCAGGACCTCGCTGGCAGTTGTGCAGGCAGAGCAGTGCAGCAGTCAGAAAAGCCAGGGCCGAGTCGCACATAATGCAAAGCAGCCCGCCCCGCGCCCGCTGCCTGGCCGCTTTCCTGACACGCGCTCGCGACTTGGGGGCGCACCTTGGGGCCCGCGGTCCGAGAATCCCTAGGATCTTTTCCGCAGGCCGGTCTGACCCACCCAGGGGCTCCGAGTAGGCGATACAGGTACGCGGGCCTGAGCAACTCTCTGCATCTCAGGGCCCCAGCGGCCCTCCCAGCTCCGCTCAGCCGGCCCCGCGGTCTCAACCAAAAGCACCTCCTCGGACAGCCGATGGCCCGCGGCGGCGAGGCGAGTGAAGGCTGCACAGTCCGCTCGGGACAAAGAAAAGAGCTTTTGTTTCTCTCCAGCGGATGGGGCTCTGCTGCATAAATCAGCTTAGCGAAGAGCCAAACACAATCAAACCCAAACAAAGCCCGAGGCTGGGGGGAAAACCACCCTAATGTAATTCACAGGGTGATGCTGCTTTAGTGGGAGGGGACGGCTAGAAGGCCAAGGGGGTGGGAGGGGAGTCGCTGGCGCATCTGTCCGTGCGAGCTTCTTCCACAGGTGGGCAGGGAGGCCAACTCCACTTAGTCTCAGCAAGCCAAGGGCGTCAGCGTCCCGATTGGCGGGAGATGAGGCTCGAGTGCCAGCAGCTGGGCAAACGGCTCCACGAGCACCCTAGGAGCCCGAGTCTGTGCCCTTAGGCACCCAGCAAGGCATCATCGCTGATTAACGGGCTGGAAGGGGAGGTTCCACACTCCTTGCCGGGAGGGAGTTGCATACCCTTGTCCTTTAGGACTCGGTCGGCTCAGGCGTCTGGCCACCCAGAACC
The DNA here is from genome assembly GCF_949786415.1 of Peromyscus eremicus. NCBI lineage: Eukaryota > Metazoa > Chordata > Mammalia > Rodentia > Cricetidae > Peromyscus > Peromyscus eremicus. The sequence goes on from NC_081430.1 coordinate 66,122,489, forward strand.
CTGGCAGCTGATGCTCCCTGGGCTGTACCGGGAGAGAATGAGAGGGAGGCGAGGCAAGGATGGGGTGCTCTAGTTCTGTGGGTCCCCCCCAGAGGGGGGCTTCCAGCCTTGGGGTGGCTAGGTGTGCTCGGAGCTGAGAGTTGCTAGGAAACCGCCCCACGCTACAGTGCTCCTTGCTCTGGTAGCCAGCAAGCGCCGCAGCGGCCCAGGGCAGCAGCAGCAGCCGCAGCGCAGCAGAAGCAGCAACAGCTTCAGCGTGGGCGGGACATTGGTGAGGCATGAAGTCACTGCGGCCCACACTCGCTCTTTGTTTTGCTCACTCCAGCTCTTTTTCTCCCCCTCGAATCTGATAACTGCCATTCCCATCATTCTCAAGAATTCCTAGTGCGTATCGCCCCAACAGGAATCGCACGCTGAGTTTTTCCCCCTCGTTCCCTGGAATCCTGAACCCCAATGCTCTCATAACGGGTGCAGTGGGAGACTTTGCTCAGCCCGAGTGGCAGCTGTGACCCCCAACATTTCATCCTCGTGCTGCATGCTTCTTTGTTCAGGAGTACTCACTGGTCTGCAGCTGCTGCATACAAAGTGGAGTTCAGGGGCCTCTCCCCGCACCCAATACTCTGCTCTTGGAGTGAGTAGTGCAGATAGCCTTAAGAGCTCGCCCTGTGTCCGATCCCAAATCTGTCAGGAGTCTCCCCTTGGAGAGTCAGACAAGACCTACTCTAGTGGTAGAGATGTTTCACTGTTCCTTTTTGTGGACCCCCAGCCCTGAAAGGGACAGCTTAGCTTTTTCCCAGGGTATATTGGCTCTTTGGCCTTTTGGTTATGGTGGATCTTTTGACCTTAAACACCACCTTTCCAGTAAAGGGTACCAAGCAGTTACAGATGACGGCAGAGGAGTGAGTGAGGAGCCAAGAGAAGTGATGGATGGGAGGCCCTTTGTGCAGGCTTGCGATTTAGACTTTTGTATGAGGCTAGAGCATTGTTAAGCTTGACAGGCAAGGAAGTAGAGCTGCCTCCCAGGTCCTGACAGCGGCAATGCCACCTTAACCAGAAGGAAGGAACCCAGACCTCTGGGTTTGGGAAAGAGCACCTTTTCCAGTTTGATACTGGACAACGGTGGCTCTCAGTTTCCGCTGGGGCAGAAGTAATTTCAGCGTCTTGAAGTCTGACTTTTTTTTAGAGGCTTACAGACATCAGACCAGTCCAGCCAGGTCAAGGTAAAGTATAAGGGAGTTTCCCTCCTTATTTAATTGTTTCCGTCTTCCTATTTGGAGTAAAGAAAACAAGTAGGAGGCTCCCCCCTCTTAAAAATTTCTTCTTTCTGTTTTCTAATTGTTAACAGTGAATGGAAAGTACCTGGTTAATAAACCACAGCATCGAAAACTCCCCTTTCTTCAGGTGTGGACTGCATGTTGGGCTGGCAATAAAGCCAGGAACCTAGAAAAGTGCCCTAGATCTGTTAAGGAGATCTGTTTGAGAAGCTAAAGGGGCAATCCAAACCTTAATGACTGATGTCAGTCAACACAACTCTAAGCCACTGTTCTTTTAGCAAGTAAAACACACTGCAGCCTCATTTCATTTTCAAACTCTCATTCTTTGATTTTTCAAATTTCTTCATAGATGAGTTGAAACGTCTATGAAGAGCTTGCAAAGTGCCTGAGATAGGGCAGAGCACAAACCTAGCATAGTCAAGATATGGTTAGAGACTATTCAGCTGTGAAGTGTGTTTATTTTCTTGAGATTATGTGACAAACCTAGGCAATGCAGCAACCCTTGAGACAGTGCAACGTCCCAACAAAGAAAATGAAATAGTCTCAAGTGTGTGTGTCCAGTCTGTGTTGTAATGTTACTGATGGATTAAAGTCGCAGTCACATGCTTTTACATCTAGTTGGTAATACTGGATCAGAAATGCAGTTACAATATTAAATGAGTCAGAGTTTGTACAATAAGAATAGATATAATACTGTGAAAGTGATGAGGTATATAACTTTATGTTGTTAGGTGTTGATATAGTTTACATATGAACTCAAACCAACTGTGTGGAAAGATGAAAACAATGAAACATCTGTTGGGAAAGTTTGAAAATCATTCAAAAGAAACCCATTTTTGGCCACGAAATCCATGGAAATAAATGCCAGTGTTTGGGGTAGAATGTGTAGTTAGTAAAGTCTATGTCACACAGCATGAGGTCCTGAGTTTGGATCCCCAGAACTTATATAAAAAGTCTGGCACAGAGCTCTTCCCCTTAGCCTCAGGAGGAGGGGGCCAGACAGATCCCTGAAACTCATTGGCCAGCCATTCTTGCTGAATCAATGAGCTCCAGGTTCAATGAGAAGGCTCGTTTTTTTAAAAACAAAAGATGGTGAGAAATTGAGAGAAGCACCCAATGTTAACCTCCATCCACTGTCCACAGGCATGTACACACACATGCATATGTATGTCAAGGTACATGTACACACACCAACACTAACAAGTTATCTCAACTATTTCCTGTTGGTGTACCATAAATACTCTCACAAATCAACTCAAGAAAGGGTTTGTTAAGCTCTAAATTCCAGGTGACAGTCCTTTATTTCAAGAGGAGTCAAGGTGGCAAACACTTGAAGCAATGAATCATCCAGGCCAGGCTTAAGTACTCAGAGCACCCTCTTTTCTTTCAGTCTAGGGCTAGTACATAATATGGTGCTGCCCACATCCAGGGTGACTCTTCCCACATCAATGAACCCAAATAAGAAAATTCCTCATAGGCATACCCTATCTAGACAATTCCTCATTGTGACTCCTTTATCAGGTGAATCTAGATTGTGTCAAGTTAACAATTAAAACTAACAACCACCACACAAGTACATATATTACACAGGCACCACCCATACATACAGCCAAAACTCCAAAATGCCAATTTTTATGGAGTTATTGAATAAGCACAGCATTGCTTGCCACTACTCCCCAGCTGGGAAGAGTCGTTACTCTGGTTACCAAAATAAAGTAAGATAATATACTAGACATTAGACTGTGAGCTTACAGGTTATTTATGAGGATATTATCTGAACATTTTTGGCTATGAAGATGTAATTAATTACTCCTGAAATTCTGCAGTTCATTCTTGAGTTTTCTTTTAATAAATTTCACAAGTGACCTAGGAGCAAAGTTTACTTGTATTCAATAAATGCCACTGGCTGCACAGCTTATAATTTCTCTTGTAAAAAATGAACATGATACAGTAAAGAAATACAGTATTATCTCCATTACGTTACCTGAAGAATTTTAACAGAGAAAAATTTTCAAAATGATGACTAATTCCTGTTTTCTATAATGTTCCTCAGTTTTGCTTTGAAATTTCTGACAGCTAATTTTTCATTATTTGTGGTAATGAGAGCAAATGAAATTCAAAGATAGCCTAAAATAACATTCTAACTATTCATTCCAGCATTTGAATCATTAGTTAATAAGTCATAAAATTAGATGACTTAAGCTTCTACCCTACTCCTTTAACCTTAGTTTTTTGGCAATGCAGTTTATGGTAAGAATGAATAATCTATGTGGGTAGCAGGAGTGACAGACACATCTGAGAGACTTTTATTGAGTATGTAAACTTGAAACTGATTTTGCCCAAATGATTGACTTCATACTCGCATCTACAGCCATATTAACACTTCAATATTATGTCTTTTGAAGTTGAAGCTAGAGCTACTTGGTAGCTTTTCAGTGTGTGGTCACAAGTTGTCTATAAGCTTCCTCATCTACAGTTCATAAGAGATGAAAAGTGATCAGAAAATCGGACTATGTTATGATGATAACGTCTAGCTACTTCTGATGAAGCACATAAACCACTGAAAAGTACTCATCTCTACTATTTTGTGAACTGAAGACTTCCTACCACATAATCATCATAGAGTATTCACAAACTCTGATTCTTTCTCTGTTCCAGGAGATTTTGAATTAGCTGGTCTTGTACACAGCCCAACAACTGTCTAAGTAAGCTCTTAGAATAGATTTTATATGCTCATGACTACTGAAGCCCCTTGATAATGGCTAAATAAGGAGTTCTCAAAGTCTTCATCAATACTTAGAAAAAAGTCTGTAAAGTACAATTAAAAAAAATGCTTGTGTAGAGTGGAACCAGTGTCTCTTACAAAGGTAAATGATGGCTGACTAAGGATATGATCTGCTAATATTTTCTGAAACAAAATTCTATGATCAAGCTTGAAAAACTTTGAGTTAAAAGTTAAACCATTCTTAGAGAAATTCCCAGAAGCTTGAGTAGGCCAACATGCTTTTGATTTTGAAAAACTTTATTCCAAGCCCATTATCCAATACATACTGCTCAGTTGCTTTCCTTGTACAAATGTAGAAACTGAGGCCCAAACAAGCAAAGAGAACAGCTTTGTTTCTTTAAGAGAATTCTTGGGCATGCATAAATCAGAGCTCTAATTTATTGGAACACCATATATCAGTGATGACTTTTGGTTTCAAGTAATAGAATCATATTATGAGTGTTATAAGTTATTATTTTTAATGAGAAGAAGTTGGGAGCTTATGGAATTAGCATCAAGCTGGGATACCAGGGCTGAATAAGGCCACAGAACAAAGGAGACATTGGCCTATTGTGTTAGTTAGGGTTTCTATTGCTGTGAAAATCACCTTGACCATGGAAACTCTTATAAAGAAAAACATTTTATTGGAACTGGTTTATAGTTCAGAGGTTTAGTCCATTGTCATCATGGTAGGAAACATGGTGGCATGCAGGTAGACATGGTGCAGAGAGGTAACTGAGAGTTCTACATCTGGATTTCAAGGCAACAGGAAGAGAGGATGAGCCGCTGGGCCTGGTTTGAGCATCTGAAAACTCAAAGCCCATCCTCAGTGACATACTTCCCTTAACAAGGCCACACCTCCTTATATTTAAAATATAAGTTGTTTTTGAAATATTTTATCTGTGCACAGTCTAATTCCAGCTTTCTCTTATCCATTTTTAGCATGCAGCAAACTGATGCTTACTTAGCCTTCGATTCATCTTTATTGGGGATTCTAGAAATGTGAAATGTTTGAATTCATCTAAAAAATTTGGGAAATTCTTTATTGGCTCAAGCCTATAGCAAGTGTTATCGGGTTGCCTCTTGTCTGATCTGGCTAACTGTATAGCTTGAATTGCCAGTGAATGGGTACTGTTTAAACTGCAACTGACCAGATAGGGAGCGAGGTATAAATACTCCAGTTCCCTGTTCCTTGAATGGAATCACTTGAGACCTTGTGTTCTACAGTATTTTTGAAATAGTTTTCAAAAATAATTTTCTATCTAGCATAGGTTAATGTTAATAAAATAAGATGAATATTAGAATAATGGAAGTCACTAAAATGTCAATTTGCTATATAAGTTTCTGAAAACTTTCCGTCTTTATATGTTCTTCCTGAACCAAGAAGAATGGTCTCTCAGGCAATTCTGAAACAGTGAAAGGAACACACATCACATCACAGTTTGAACAACATTGAGTACATTTCCCCTAAACTTCCCCTTGAAAATAAACTGTAGTAGATCCATGCATATCAGTAGTTGTCTCCCTCATTTCTCCACTGTTCTCTGTTATTTCCTTGTCTCAAGGGGGAACTAAAATAACACGAGTGATGAATCTTATTGAGACTAACCTTTAGTGTTCTGTATATGAAAATTTGAATTTTATTCTTGTATATCTATAAAACAACCACAGGAAGAAAAAAATCACAAAAACTTTGAACAATAAAAAGTCTAATTTGAACCTGTTACTTAGTAGCTGTTGAGTCATGGGCAAGTTATTTATTTTCTGTATGCCTCATTTTATTCATTTTTGCAATTATGACATTAAAATAGTTACCAGAATTGCAAATGAAAATGATACATCATGACATTTCTATTATGATGGCTAAAATCCCTGACACTTACAGCACCAAATTCTGGTGAGGATGTGAAGCAACAGGAGCTACTACCATTCATTGCTGTTGAGAATCCAAAGTGCCATGACTACTCCTTAGACAGTCTGGCATTTCTTATAAACCAAATGAACCACTACTTATATTCATTGCTGTTTATCCAAATAAGTTGAAAGCTTTGTCTGCACAGAACCAGCACATGGGTGTTTATATCTCCTTTAATCATCATTTCCCAAACTTGGAAGCATTCAGGATGTCCTTCAAAGGCTGTGAAATGCTGTCTTCTAAATATAAAACAACCAGTGTAGTAATGAGGTCATAGCATATGTGGCTGATTGAAGTGAGCCTACACAGGCCTGAGCTATCAACAGTCAATCATATATTGGGGAGGGACTCATGGGTGCTGTCCCTACCTGCTAGATGATTAGCTACTGCTGGACACTTGGGGGACAGTCACTGTCTTTAGTTGTGAACCTGTTGAAGAGCCCACAGGATTCCAGTGGATAATTCCAAATCAATTGTCACACAGATGATCCTGGTTATATTAAGGGAGTCTCAAACAAAGGAAAGAAAAGACAAAAAGAAAGGGAAAAGAAATAGATGGAAATAAACAAAATATGACTTGTAGGGAAGAGGACAGGAGGGAAATGCAAGATCAGAGGGTTATAGCAATCAGCTCTTTAAACATATATGGAATTGTCAAACAGTAAATTCAATAAAGTTTTAAAAATTGTCTTCAAATCACTTAGATAAGTGAAGTATAATATATTTGACAGTGGAATATTTATCAGCACTAAAACTAAGTACATGATTAAATCACAAAAGACATGAAGAAACTTAAGTGAGTCTTGCTACATTAAAGAAGCCAATCTGCAAAAGCTCTATATGATATGATTCAACTACATGGCATTCTGGAAAAGGAAAATCTATGGAGACAGTATGAAGATCAGTGGTTGGCAGAGGCCATTTGGGATAAAAAGATGAACAGCGAGAGCAGAGGGTTTTTATTGCAGTGAAAGTGTCCTGTACATCATATGTACAATGGTGGACAAATGCCATGCCCCATTAGTTGCAACCACAGGATGTAGGGCAGCAAGAGTAAATACAATATAAACTGTGTACTGCAGATAACATGTAGTATTGATCTATCAAAAACATCACTGCAGTGCAAGGTTGGTAACAGGGGAGGCTGTATGCATGTGGAGTGGGGGTATATGGAAGTTCTTTGTATGTGCTCCTTAATTGTGGTGTCAACCTAAAGCTGTTGTAAAAAATAGTTCATAAACACACATCCACGCCCACATGTATTCACAAACATACCACACATGAAGCTACCCAGCAAGATAATTGTTCAAATCAAAAGTGAGATCATGAACAAAACGCACTAGAATTCATCATGTATTAATCCCATAGGGTTTAAAAAATTGGTAATTAGAATTATTTTAATTTTATGACATGTAAATATGTAAAAATTTTCACCAGACTTGCATTTTGTGAAGAAAAAAAAGCAACATCAAACGCCATTGGTTTGCTGAATGCTTAACTTTGGTATCCATTTGCTTCTCTACTCACAGTAACAGATGCAGTGAGCTTTTCTTTATATAGAAACCTGTAACCCAAGCATCTTTAATGCCAATCTAGTTTCATGCCTTTTTTGTCAGAAAAAGTTGTTCTGAATCTTCAGTCAGTCCCTGTCCAGTATGATATACAACTACAGGATGGACAGATTCACTGATATGTTCATGAAGGGACACAGGCTCACAACATTACCTTTTAATTCAAATTTAAGATGTTTAAACTTTTATGCACTTAGGAAGCTAAATGAATGTTTTATAAGTATTATATGCTATTGTTTCAAATGTGTAGTAATTTTAAAGTCCCACAGCTGGGTCTCTCCTACAGAGGTATCTGCAGATATTATAAAAGACAACACTTCACATTGACATAGTTCATTTGTTGAGCCACTGTGGTATTTGGATGGAGTCACACATCATTTTACAGCTACAGGCCCTTCTGAACTTCAATAAGTCATTGAGCCCAGGACCAAAAGTTTGTCTTTTAGCATTTTCTCATGATCACATGGCCCCTGGAGAGAGAAGTCATCACAAAATTTAAATTATTCTAATTGAATTCACATGGAATGTTTAGACTTGGCATTCAGCCAACATCAGCCCCCTTCTCTAATTTCAATATTACTTCATGTTTCACCTTGAAGAATGTGACCTTTTAGCATTTAAGGAAATTCTTTGTGAATTAGACACAGGATATTCAATTTAAGCATTCATTTAGTAAACATATAACTATTTATTGAACATTTACTATGTGCAAAGTGATAGGCCCTATGGAAAATACAAACATTAGTGAAAGTGAATCTTTCTACTCAGATATATTTAAATCAGATTTGGGGGAAAAAGATGACTCAGTTGTTAAATTGGTAAATAGAATGGATGAGAATCCAATCCTAGTATCAGTAATCAATTTAATGTAATGTAAAACATAATTCACAAACTAATTGAGAAGATAAATTACTTAATGTCAGTTATTTGGAAAAGATATTTAATCTAGATGCTTTTAGCAGAATGTTTGTGATAGATTAAATGCTGTAGTGTACAATCTTGAGATTGTGTATGTCATTTATGACATTGGTAATAATTTAACATTAGCACTACTAATAGATAATAACAAATGTGCAAATAATTTAGTCAATATTATAAGAACAAGTAACAGATTTAATGAGTTTTTACAATTTTATGTGTTTACAAATACTGCAGGAAAAGGTAAAATTACAAACCATATAGCATATAAATAGATAAAAACACTTAGTCTAGAGTAGATAAATCTGTAAAGATGAGGAAATGCAAATGCTTAAAGACATATGGGAATATTTCAGCATTACCGTTTATAAAAAAGAAGGTGGGCAGTGGTGGCACACACCTTTCTTTAACTCCAGCACTCTGGAAGCAGAGGCAGGTGGATCTCTGTGAGTTTGTTGCCAGTCTCATCTACAGAGCGAGTTCCAGGACAGCCGGGGCTACACAGAGAAACCCTATCTCTAAAAGCAACAACAAAAAAGATGTAAGATGACATTTTCATGCAAAAAATACCCAATGACTTCAAAATTTAAAGGACTGAAATAAAAAAAACCCTCACTTATGGTAGAATTTTAAATTATATCTTTTTGCAGTCAGTGACATCTAATAAAAATCTCCAAAATATTTGAACCACTAACCCCACATATATGGAGTGAAACTTCTAAAGATTCGAAATGTGAGGCATTTATTTATAAATGTGTGTGTGTCAGCATGACATTCAATTACAACAAAAGATGGAAACAATATTTTGGGTTACTAGAACCCTATATAGGTTTTCAGGTACATCTGTGTTTTATTTTTTCTTTTGTAGGTGCATCCTGCATAACCCTATCCCTTATTCTTTTGTCAGTTGTAGTCCTGTAGTGAAGCTCTTTCTGCTACCAACAACTGGTTTATTAAGAAAAGACCCTTTTAAAAAATGTAACCATAGTCATCTTTTCCCTTTACTTAAAATAGCCAAGTTGCAATCCAGTAACTGCAGTAAAAAGTCGATAGGAATTTTGCAGTCAGATCCATCTGCCCACTTCTTGGGATTGGGGTAATAAACCCTTCCAAACAGCACTGCTCCCTTGCTTTCCACATGGTGCTGTCTGCCACTCCCTGAATTCACCATGAGCTTTCTGCTTCTCTGCTTTCACTCATGGGCTTCAGGAATGGGCTTCTCTACAGCCTGTATCAAACCTATTACGTCCAATGTCAGTACCATGACTGCTTCTCCATGGCTATGTCTGTGCATTTTCTGTTTTTCAAATGTCTGAGTTGCTGGAAGAGTGGAAGCTTGTTTAACTTGTTGAACCCCTTAGATCCAGCACAACGATAGCTTTGCATGTAATGCTTCATAAATGGTGTGTAATTAATTCTTGAGCATTAGAGAAAAATCTTGTTTGTTTTCCCTTTGGGAAAAAACTTTGTGAATGTAGAATACATTGGATTGCAGGATATTTGCTTTAAAAAATCTTTTATATTGTGATGTAGGCAATTGGTGGAAAACCTAAGGATATTCTGTGCAGGCAGGAATTATTGAAAACACACCTTTATACATAAACTTCCCATGCTCCCCTTTGCAGTGACAAATAATTCATAGTAAATGGAGATTGGTGCCAGTTGAAGACATGACCATGAACTATATAGTAGAGAGAGCAGTAATACCTAGAGTCTGTCAAGCCACCTGTGGCTCTCAGGACTCATACTTGTACTTAGATCTTCTCAGAAGGTGATCACAGCTGGATCATCTGTGATAAGCCTTGCTTGGATTTTCATTCTCCTCCAAAGAAAGATCGTGGTCTATTAGAAGTATGCCTTGTTTTCTTCATTGATTTCTCTTGATTGGTCATTCCTTTAGATGCCTCTAAATACTATTAATTCATCATTAATATAAATCATAGAGAAGTGATCTGATAGAAATCTTCCTATACAGTTTAGAACCATGTCCTTAGGAAGTCTCTTTAGGCAAGGCTTTGTCAGTCTTTTCTGGAATCTTCAGTCATCTCTTCTCCACAGTGCTTAAAAGTCTTCCTTCTGAAACACAAATCTAAACCACTTATCCTCTTCCACAACTCATTTCACATTGGATTCCTGCTTCTCTCCCAGGCCATGAAAGGGACATTTAACATCAGCATTGAAACCTTGGACATTCTGGCCCCACATCATATTCCCAGTGCCCTTTTCTATGAAATTCCCCTACTCCTTTCCAACTTCATCTGCCCAGTACTCTACAGACAAGGACCCTGGGTTTCTGCAACTTTCACTTGCCTTTTTGTAAACTTCATGCTTGGTCAGACATGTTTTTCCCCTTTCTCTTTTTCGTTTCACTTGCTGGTCAAAAATTGTGTGTGTGTGTGTGTGTGTGTGTGTGTGTGTGTGTGTGTGTGTCTAAGTCTATAGGAAATAATATAGTGTTGCTCTGTGTATTTAATTAATATATTCTTTAATTCCACCAGATTCATTAACAAATTGTCTATTAACTGGGTAATTTGGGGAGGATTTGCTAAAAGAATGACAATTTACATTCCTGGGGTGTGGTGTCCATGAGCACACATATCCTATGGAATGGGAAGCTGTGTTGAGAGGAGAGGCACCATCCTTAGGCTTCAAAGGACAAAGTAAGGATACCCTACTAGACCCCAGCAGGACTGAGTGTGGAGAGGGTCAGGGCACACGCTCTCACATTGGTTCAAGAATCATAGCCAGCCTGAGGTCACCTGCATGGAAGAGACAGAAGAATAATGATCTGTACTTTATTCCTTTCCACATCTCCAGTCTCCTATCAGGATAGCTCACTGTGAAGCTCAATCCAAGGTCAGTGGTAGCAGAGCTACAGACAGAACATGAAGAAGGCTGATTTCTTGGCTGAAAACAGTTGGGTGTGGGGTCTGCCTGGCAAACAGAAGACACCTGACATACCCTATAATAAATTCTGGTTCTTTAGAGCCTTTGACTATGGATAACATACATTCATGAATCTTTATCCAAACTCTTAAATATTTATGATTCTTTAGGAAAAACTGCGAAGTTGAAGTCATTAGATCAAAGGTAAAAGACTTTTCAAGACTCCTAGCAATTACTGCCAAACAGCTTTGCTTTTTCAGAAGCCTATAGAAACTTATCCTCCAGAAAGGCATGAGTACACTTCTGTCATTAAATCATAAACCCAGAGGTTTAGGGAAATCTTTCTGACAACCATCAAGAAGAGAATCATGCCTGTGAGTTGTAGTGGGTATTTGTTCCACCTATGACCTTGGGGTGTTTCTTGTTTGATGTTGTTCTTGTTGGTTGTATTTCCATTTTTGTTGGTTATTACCTTCACCTTCTCCTGGACAATTCTTGATAATCATTCCTGATGTATATAGTTTTGTATTGGGTTTAGAACTTCCTTATTTAGACAAAATGGGGAGATGTAGTAGGTATTTGTTCCACCTATGACCTTGGAGTACCAGTCCCTAGGGCATGGCCTCTTGGCTAGCTTAAGACCTGAAGAGCACATACTCAGGACCCCTTCTCTTGGGGTTCTTGGATGGTGGAGACTCACTCAGGTGGCAGAAAGCAGTGTGGTGTAGTTGGAAGATTTCCTGTGTCCCGGCCTGCCAGTGGTCTGGACAAATCTCTCCCACTTGCATCCCCCAAGTAAACACACAGAGGCTTATATTAATTATAACTGAATGGCTGTAGCTCAATTCTTTTGCTAGCTAGCTCTTATATCTTAAATTAGCCCATAACTATTAATCTATGTATCCTGCTACAGATTTGCCTTCTCCTGTGTTACTGAGTTGTTCTCCTCAATATAATTTCTTAATAAATAATTCCTTTATCAGTTATCTGTGGACTTTCTGAATTAGTGAGTGCTGGGGGAAGATTTAGCAGTCTAAAGATAAAGAAGTCAAGGCAGACAGACACCCCAGAGATGGTAGAATTAAAAGAATCTTGGGACACTTTGCCCAGTGAAGATATCAACCTTGAGCAACAGTTGTGTCTTTTGAAATGGCCTTTAAAGTCAAGTCTCAAGCATGAAAGAGAAAGCAGACCCCAACTGATATTTGAGGACAGTTTGTAAGGAAAAGGACAAGTGATGTAGTCCATGGAGGCTGGCAATACTGAGAAGCCTTTAGTACACATATCCTGGAAAATAGAAAAAGAATATTGCAAGAAATATATCCACACATATAGGTCTATGTAAGTGTGTGTGTGTGTGTGTGTGTGTGTGTGTGTGTGTGTGTGTGTGTGGTGTGTAGGAAGAGGCTTTCACAGGGAAGAAGGAGCCCATGTTGACTAGCATTAAAAAACACGCTTACAAGTACCCTGACCCTAATTTCTTCCCTCCATTCAAATGCCTGCCAATGCCCCCAGCTGGGTCACATGCAATTAAATCCAGAGACAAGCAAGCCCCTTTAATGTCATGTACACTGGCCACCATCCTTGGACAAATATAATAGAGAAAGGTTCTGTAAAGTGAAAAATATCCTACACTTTTACTTTATAGGAGACCAAATGACCCGGAGATTGGCTTTATTGTAGACCACTGCTTCCTGAGTTTTAATCAATTCCATTTATTGAATTATCAATCTTTCTGAATAAAACTGGCATTTCTAGTTTGAATAAATGTTACTCAGTAATGTTTTGACTGGGGCCTTTCCTAGCAAAATATCCCTGATATATATTATTGACCATCATAGTGTCTATCAAACTAGGTCTGCAGCCCTAGCCTTTGCCCCATTGACTTTATGCCCTGGAAGTAAATAATACTGTGGTTTTCCACGATGGATACAAGGAGAGAGTTCAAGATATGATGTATGCACAGCTAGACAGCCTCAGGTTTTTAATATTTATGCAGTGTTCAATAATATATGACAAGTCCCTTCAGAAAACTATTGAAAATATTCTTTAGGACATTAAAGATGCTAAAAATTAGTAAGGGTTTGAAGTCAACTGAAATACTATAGACACTCTTTGCTATCAACAGTATGCCTGTAGAGAAGGGAGGGCAATAGTAACAAAGTATAATTGATGCATGGTTTATGTTTAGAAGGATGAAAGATCAGCTTTCTTAGTCTCAGTAAAGTGACATTGATGATTAATTGTGGAGTATTCAAGATATGGGAAGATCATTTAGAATGGAAAATTTCTTGTGGAAATCTCCAGAAGGCAGCTGGAAATTCAGGTCTGAAGCTTAAATGTAAAGTTTCATTATAGATTTTGGAGTGAAAATACACTCACTTCTCAAGTATGTCTTCTGTGCTGTGGCTATGCAAACCATGTTCTATTCATTCTGTGGTTATTCCATAGAGGCAATTGTGTTCTCATGACTCTTAATTGTCATCTTTTCAGAAGAAGAAACCAAGTTACAAGAGATAACTGCCCAAAACCACTACTGCGGATGGTGGAGTTAAGTTCAATTTAGTCGATTAAACTAAATACCCCATGCCTTTAATCATGACTAACTTTTAGCAATTAGTACTAATAGCTACTATAGACATGCAGTGAACATAAATGTTATGTAAAAGACTTTCTGGTTTTGGCTTAAATGGGAGAGAAAATAACAGAAAAGTTACATCTTGGTAATTACTGAGCAATTGATTAAATTGATGTTTTCCTTTGATGAATAAATTTTGAAAAGGAAAACAGTTTTGATTCTTCTTCTTACCATAAGCATAATGTAATAACATGCTTAGAAAAGCTCATTGTCATGATGAAATCACACATTTTGCTGAGGTAATTATTCTAATCATAGGCTATTTCACATTTTCTCATTCTTCCACCCATCAATTTTTAGAGTTTCATCTGCTTAGCATCTGAGGCAAATGGTGATATATCTTCAATGGGAGAGGGGCAAGGTATGTTCTGTTCACAAAAGGATGGACTGAACTTTAGAGTAACATTCTGTCAGCTACCTTTGTCATCATTTAAACTATGTAAATCATTATTTGATTTTGCTTGGCAGTCTAGCTGTAAAACTCTCAGATAGCAGCTGATACTTTTATACACTTCTTAGGTAATTAATGGGTAGTGCAGTAAGAAAAACTGGCTATATTTATTGATGAGAGGTAGACAGTACACATGTGAAATCAGTTGTTCAGCATCTGCTGAATGGTGCTGGCTTCTGACTTAACAAGAATCAATTAGCTTGTTTGCTTCCCTTCCAGATATATGCAGAGGAATAAAGGATGAGCTTTGCTTCATGTCTTCTCCTTGACAGTGCAGAGCAGAATAAGTGCAGATCATGAATGCCAAGAGCTCTCAGTGGGGGAACAGAGAAGATGTCAATATCATCCATTGGGATTCTGCAGCTTAACCTTCTAGACTTCTCTGCTGCTCTTCTATAGTTTATGAGTCATTTTCCAGGTAAAAAGGCCACTCCTTCCAGTAATGCTTGGCTACCATTAGAACTGAATAAGAGATGTTAATAGCAGTACTTTTAAGACATCAATCTCTAGAATTAGGGGTTGATGACTCAGATTTGGAAAAAGGTTTTCTAACATGTAGTCATGGTTGAGCACCATATGTTTGCATGTGATCTTGGTCTATTCCTCTTCTACAACAAAGCAACAGACTGAGTAATTTAGAAAGAATAGAAATGTACTGTTCATAGTCCTGAAACCTGAGGAGTATTGGATTAATATACTAGCAGTCTGGTGAGGAACACTTTCTCAAAGATAGCACCTTCTTGCTGAAATGACAAGTCCTGGTGTAGCTCCTCTTTTAAAATAGCCCAACCCCACTTACAGGAGTTATGTGGACTTATCACCTAGCAAATGCCCCACCCCTCAATAGCATCACATTGGAATTTAATGTCAATACTTGCACTTTAGAGGACACAAACATCCATACTATAGTGTTGAATGGCTTAAAATGGATAAATCTGATATCAGTACTAACAGTTTCTTTAGGTATTAGCTGGAGAACCTGGGTAATGGTGCAGAAAATCTTGGGTAAGGACTGAATAGCTTAGAACCATGGCCAGATCTAGGTCAGAGTTCCACAACTTTGGCACTCTTTCTGTCTCCTGAGTTGCTGAGTAGAGACTGTGAATTATAGAATGTTCAGCAGAATTCCTAGCCTCCACCTCGTCAGTGCCTGGGATGCCCATCTTGAATGTCCCCAGACACTGGAAATCTTTTTGGGAGGCAAAACTCACTCCTAGTTAAGAATGGTAGACACAGATAATTGCCTAGAGCGGGAATTGTCAGGTTGGTTTGGATGGGATATAGTTAGTCTGTGATGGAATAGACAGAATAAAAAAATCCTTAATTCAAGCTGGACCACATGAAGATTTACCTGGGTCATACACATTTACATGTTCTCTGAAGAAATTGCAGAAGCACTTGGAGCTTTTTTTTTTTTTTTTTTTTTTTGGTTAGTTTGTTTAATTGATTTTATTTACAAATCTAAAATTTGGCCCAGGATAGGTGAGATAATTCATCACCATTCTACTGGGGCAACCTAATGCTGGACTTTTGAGTCATCCCAAACTGCTCACACTCACATGTCTGGTAGCTGAAGAGCTGGCTGTTGGGGATTAAAAGGGAGGTTTTTTGTTTTTTTGGTTTTGTTTTTTTTTTTTTTGGTTTTTTGAGACAGGGTTTCTCTGTGTAGCTTTGCGCCTTTCCTGGAACTCACTTTGTAGACCAGGCTGGCCTCGAACTCATAGAGATCTGCCTGGCTCTGCCTCCTGAGTGCTGGGATTAAAGGCATGCACTACCACCGCCCGGCTTAAAAGGGAGTTTTTTAAGAAGGACCCAAACATGCCTTTTCTATGGGGCTGCTTAGCTTTCTCACAATATGGTGACTGCGTTCCTTAGGCAAGGGATCAAGAGAGAACCAAGTGGAAGCACAACTGAATAATTGGTCTTAGGAGTCACATTCTATTCACTTGTACAGTAGTCTGAAGTCTGCCCAGATCCAGGCAGACATAGCATAAATCCCACTATTTAATGGTGTGATAGTAATGCCACTTTTGAGAACACAGTGGATGGTAGATTGTGTATTAGTACAGTCACCTTTAGAAAATAAAACCTACCACAAGTTGAGAAACAAAATCAGAGCATTTCTTATGCTGTGTCTACCACAGTATTACTAAGAGATCTGAGAGACGCAAGTCAGTCAGCTGGGGAACATGCACATTGAATGTTAATTTCTGGACCTTTCCCTAAAGAATTTCCAGTTGGCAGGTCAGCCATGGCATCTGGAATCTGATGTTTCAGTAGAATCCCAAGAAGATGTCTATGCTGTCAAGAATGTTCTGTTTGTACTGATGCTTTCATCAGTTACACATTTCCATTACACATTTGCTCATTTTTTTTTTTTCATTTCATGGAACAAGGCACTGACACAGGAACAGCTCTGAGGAATGCAGCTGTTTTGAAGAGCCACTTTAAAAATCTGTCTTTGGGTTTGAAATCAGCACATGTTACTTGTCAAAAGACACTTTGAAGGTTGTGTTACCGATTGGGGTTTTGTGGACATTTGATTTATTTAAGTTTTCATGCACTGTCAGAATGAAAAAAGAAAAAAAAAAGATAACATTATAGGACCAGCCAAGCAAGACATTTGGAATTATTTTTATAGTCTAGTTTTATGGTAAAATTTTGTATTCTTTCATGTTACATTTGAAAAGTATACTTTAGGCATCCATTGAAAAACTAATACGTATGATAAAATTTTTCAAGTTGTCTCAGAAGGAAGGAGCCTTTGTAGAAACTTAAAATGATAATGTACATTCTAATGTGAATTCAATTTTAGGGAGCATTATGAATGCTCCCTAAATAAAATGCAAATATGGGGATATTTTCATGAGATGAATATTGCTGGTGTCAGAACTTCATAGACTTGAAATATACTTAAGAAATCAACATTTAAAAAGCTTCAGGACAATCAAACTAGAAAACAAATTCATACCCTTTCCTCAGAGCCTCTTACTCTTTACTTGTACAAATAAATGGGGTCCCAGGATCCCAGCTGACAGGACAGGAAGCACAGAGTATCCAGGCAGAAGCTGATTTCTGCTGCCAAACACAAAGAGTGATAATGCAAAAGAATGAGAATTTAATCATTTCAAAACAGTTGTCTTCAGTTTTTCACAGTCACAGAAAGAACCCTGTTTTGTATGTCACCATTTTGATATTGCCCCAGGTTATAGAGATAAATTTGAGCTCTTCAAAAGTTTAACTTATTTTAAATATATTCTGTTTGACATAAAGGAATTGTTGATAAAGGAAATGTTTTAGAAAATATCATGGTTAAAATAAATTTTGATGCTTTTAATAAACTTCCACTATTTATAAAATTGTCTTTCTAGACTCATTTGCAGTAGATACTAGATAATAAGTATTTCTTGCAGTATAACTTGGTCATTCAGTTAAGATACTACCTCTGAAAGATTTAAATTAAAACTCAGGTGTTACATAAATATAATGTGGAAATTTAAATTTGATGGGAATGAGATCAGACTTTTAAAGTTATATCAGCAAAGTTAACAAACTGGGAATGAACAAAAGGATCATGTGACCTACTACAAAGTTCCACTGAGTCCAGCATTCTAATCCATCTCAAATGTGTCCACTTCTCTTGGCCAAAATTACCTTTACCACAGTCACCACCACAATCATCAGTGACCTCCCACCTGTTTCTAAAATTATATTTGTGGTGGTTTGAATAAAAATGGCCCCATAGACTTATATATTTGATTGCTTAGTCACCAGGGAGCAGAACTATTTGAAAAGATTACCAGGCTTAGAATGTGTGGCCTTGTTGGAGTGAAGGAAATGTGGTGTCATTGAGGGTGGGCTTTGAGGTTTCAAAAGCCCATGCTAGGCCCAGTTTTCTCTCTCTCTCTCTCTCTCTCTCTCTCTCTCTCTCTCTCTCTCTCTCTCTCTCTCTCCTCCCCTCCCCTCCCCTCCCCTCCTCTCCTCTTTCCCTGCTACTTTCCCTCCTCTTTCCCCGCATGCCACCATGCTCCCCATCATGATGATGATGGACTAAACTCCTGAAACTGTAAGCAAGTTCCCAAATAAATGGCTTCTTTTATGAGGTGCCATGGTGTCTCTTTACAGCAGTGGAACAGTGACTAAGACAGTGTTCCATCTCCCTATTCTCTTGGTAGCCTCCAGTTCCTTCTCTGCAAAGCCATCTGTTCAAGTTATTCTTTTTTAAAAAATTTATTTAACTTTATTTTATGTGCATTGGTGTGAAGGTGTCAGATCTCCTGGAATTCGAGTTACGGACAGTTGTGAGCTGCCATGTGGGTGCTGGGAATTGAACCTGGGTCCTCAGGAAGAGCAGCCAGTGTAGCATGAATCTTAAAAGGTCTTATTAATAAAATCAAACTTGAGGCTAGGTATTGGGGTGAACACTGGAAGATCAGAGAAGCAGAACAAGCCACAGCCACCTCACCTTGCCAATTCCTCAGATGATCCTGTTTCCTCAGACTGGAAGCCTCTCAGTCCTCATCCAGAATGAATCTCAGCTGAACTGTTGCTCAAAAGCCTAAAAGCTTAACTGGCTCTAGTTCCTGGTCCTCATGCCTTATATACCTTTCTGCTTTCTGCCATCATTTCCTGCAATTAAAGGCATGAGTCACCATGCCTGGCTGTTTCCAGTGTGGCTTTGAACTCACAGAGATCCAGATGGATCTCTGCCTCTGGAATGCTAGAATTAAAGGCGTGTGTTACCACTGCCTAACCTCTATGTTTAATATTATGGCTGTTCTGTTCTCTGACCCTCAGATAAGTTTATTGGGGTGCACAATATATCAAACACACAGCCAGTGTTCTTAATTACTGAGCCATTTCTCTATCCCCTAAATTACTTCTTCTTTAACTAGCCACTGTGGC
Source organism: Peromyscus eremicus (assembly GCF_949786415.1). Taxonomy (NCBI): domain Eukaryota; kingdom Metazoa; phylum Chordata; class Mammalia; order Rodentia; family Cricetidae; genus Peromyscus; species Peromyscus eremicus. The sequence continues at coordinate 66,141,811 of NC_081430.1, forward strand.
TTTCCATTATCTTTCAAATAAAACCCCAAGTCCTTACTGTGGCTTTCAGGACCCTGCACAATTTAGTTCTTCATACTTCCCCAATTCCATGTCTTACACTCCTTTTTGTTCACTCTGCCTTCTTCCCTCTGCCCTCTCTTAGCACTTTGGACTTTATTACATGAATGATTCCCTCTGCTTCTTTCTATTCTTGGCAGAGCTTGTTCCTTAGTCTTCATGTCTCAGGCAAAATATTGTCTTCTTAGAAAGGTCTTTCCCCAACATAATTTTTTAGCACATTACACATTAGCTCCTTTGAGCCATGTGGTTATGTGTTTTACTTATTCATTTACTTTCTATTTCCTTCACAAGCTCTCTCTGAACACAAAGACTAATTTTCTTTTTTAAATGATGACAGTAGTGGATGGTAGGTACCCAGCTGTTCATGGTATTCTAGAAATGAAATGAGCTGAATGAGTAGACTGTACAATGGCAAGTTTACTCACCAATAGAACATATCTACATACATACTAAGTGATCTACAGATGATCTGGCCATGTGGATTTTGAAATTAAAAATGTGAAAAGTTTCTATCTTACTTTCATTATTGAATCCCAGCTGCCTTTAATTCTGGTCTCCAAATGTTTTTAACCTTTTTCAGAATATTAGTAGTAGAGTGGAGATACTTGACTTGACAATCCAAGTATTTTTAGGAGTTGAATAAAGGACATAAAAATAGGATATGGAGCAAGCAAAAAATTTTGATATTTCATTTACTCCCAAGCATAATTAGAGATTATATGTGTTACAAACAGTCTGTATGAAGTGGGTGGGGTTTGATGAATATGATTAGAGTTTAAGTGACTTTGCCCTGGGAAATTGGAAATGAAAATATTTCCTTTTGTTCAGACTTTTCCTAGATTTATTCAGTGGTATCCAATTCATGGTGATTTTAATGTGGAGTATGAAAGACCAAAAGCTGGTTTCTATATAGGTGACTCATGCAACCTACTTGCTTCTAAAGACCATGACTTTAAGGCTTCCTCTTTCCAAGGAGAGTTTATGAGATGGGATGACACGTGATATAATTGTAAAACTCTCAAACCACACCAAGGGCTAGTTTCAATGGACTTTTAATAATGAATAGTTTTCAAATATTTTATTCATTTAACAATGAATAGAATAACTTCAGCTACCTATGTTCTTCAATTCATAAAACCAAATAATGCACTAAAATACAACTCTTTAACTCATACTTGTATGGAAACCTGTGATGACATCCTTAACAATTTTATTTTAAAAGAAATGCACAGTAGGTCTCATATGAAATAAAACGAAAAAGAAGCCTTTAGGTGGCGATCAAGAGCTATGATTATGAATTTTCTAGTTTGCTTTTATGGGAATTTGTGGACTATTTGAAAATAGCCATGTTAAAAGGGCCCATTTAAGCCTAATTCATTTAAGTGCAAAGCAAACATACAATTAGGCAACAAAAAGAAGTTTTTGGTAAAGGAAAGAACTAGCAGGAATGGGAACATGGGAGCAGGAGAAGGAGAATGGTGTAAATATGGTCAAATTAGATGATGTACATGCATAAGCTGTCTTTATGCATATAATGTCCTTATTAAGCATCACTATGAATATACACTGGTGATTTTAAAAATATAAGTAAACAAAAACCTGGCATCCCTAGAGAAATGGAAAAATACAGAATATGTAAAATTAGGTATCCTGAGCTCACCTGAGGGAGCCCAGTGGCCTTGACCAAATAGCTCAGCTATCACCCAGACTCACATCCTGGGCCTTGGGCTGACCCAACCTAACATCTGCCCCATCTATGGCCTGTTGGAGTATGTAAAGGGATTGGTCCTGCAGAATAATAACTGCGGGATCCCCATGACTCTGGGTAACAGTAGGATATCCAAGAGGAGTTTCAGTGAGGGTCCAGTGATAATGGTGTGCTTGAGTCCTTGAACTAGACCAATGACTCATCGCAGTGAACGTTTTGTGGGTGGGGCTGATCATACAAAAAGGGTAAATGTGTGACACACCACAGCTCCTGATGTCATGAGGATGAATGAAGAGGTGTTGGAAAGACAGAGGAATGAGGTGGGTTTTTTGTTTTGTTTTTAATTAATTTGGGGGACTCTTTTGTGGGGACATGCTGCAGGGGTGAGGAGTGGATATGGCGGGAATGGGATTTGAGCGGAATTGGAATGCATGATGTGAAATCCCCAAAATCAATAAAGAATTACACTAAAAAAATAAGTGTCCAGAGTTTTTGGTGGCCAACACTAGTATTTACCTCTTTGCTTGTTCTTTGCATCATTATATATGCATATATATAAATGTGCATATATATGTATATATATATATATATATATATATATATCAGCATTAATCTACTGAATGTAACTGTTTGAAGCATCACCATTAAGATTTGCTCTATAGTAATTTTCCATTTAAGTTTTCCAATGAGCTCTGCTAGCATTTAGACCAAGTCTCCACCCTCCTTTCCTGAATCTTCATCTCCATGTAAGATGCCCAGGCAATTTAGTACAAACCCAAGTTCAGGCCAGCTCACACTGAACTCTCTCCTTTGTTATGGCAACTTAGCACTATTATATCAGATTGACTCTACTGGGCATGGTGATCCATGCCTGTAGGTCCAGCATGTAGGAGAATGAGGCAGGATAGTTAATTTGAGGCCTGATACAGAGAGAGACATTGTCTAGAAAAATTTTACCCATTAGAATCTGTCTGTGCCACATTGGCTTCCAGCTTTGTCTCTGTTTTCTGCTTCTAAGTCTCTGTGTTCAGTTGCTCAGCCAACCATCACTCTCACTGCAATGCGTTCACTTTCATGCTCAAAGAATCCATATTAGTACCTGTGTATATTAGAGGGGACTAACATTCTTTTTTACCTACAGGTTTATGAAGGAAATAAAATAATCCAATATTTTTCCAACAAATACCCATTCACTACTAACTTCAGTCCTGGTACCAGCAGGAACCCACATATGACTAGACACAATCTTGTTCTCCAAAATCAGGTTCTTCGTCCTTCCCTCATTTCTTTAGAATGGTGCTATTTCTCCCTTCAATGCAATTCCCATGCTCTATAGTGTAGCATTTTCAATAGGTAGTGCCAAAGTCATTTCTGTTAGGTCATGTTTGGTTCCTGAGGTAGCAGCCAGTGTGGCAGAATTTGTGGGGTGCATGAGATGAAAATGTGCATGGGTTTTTGATTATCCTACGAGTCGAAATTCATAAAAACAATACCCTTTTCAAGATGGTCCCTGGTCCCTGAAAACACCGTGAGTTGTAATGAATTCATTTCTCAAAGCCAAACTTTTGTGTAGATATCAGGCCTCTTATCTATTTAGGCTGCAGGCCTGTGAAGGCCATGAAATTTCTAACTTGTAGTATTTCTACCATCTGGACTGAGTTTACTGAGATTCTCTCTTTCAAACTTATCCCTTTGAATGGGTGAGTCCTCATTTTTGGCTGTGGAATGGGGGTAGTAGGTGATAAGATATTTTGTCTAGCCTACTATACAGCTGTCTCAGGTCTCTGGATTTTATAGCGTTTTCATTTCTGTAGTCTTGATTTCTAGTGTTCTACTGTGGGCACTCACATCAATAGGAAGCTTTTTTGCTATGGCTCTGTGAAGAGGAGTGGGTGAATCCTGGGAGCTTCTTCTATGTAGCCATCTTTCTGATTTGTATTTTTCCTCTTAGCTTTGAAATAATTATAGCCAATTTCAGTGTTTCTGTTAAGCCATGTGCCTTCTACTTTCAGGTTTCTACTTACCATTAAATAAATAATTGCCAATTAACTTTTTGTTTGAGAATTTCGTGAACACAATGTGTTTTGATGCTGTCTACCTCCATTCTCTCCCTCTGATTCCTTCCATATTCCTAACGGTTATTCTTTCCCAATTTACTGTATTGTTTTTAAACTCACTGAGTCCATTAAGTGCTGGTAGTATGTCTATGGGTACAGAGCCATCTGCTGGAGCATGGGTAGCCTCCCAGGGGCTGCATTCCTGAAGAAAACTGGCTCTTTGACTCCTAGGAGTCATCAATAGCATAGCTCCTCAGCTAGTGATGGGACTTCCTGACCATCTTAGCCCTTCATGCTAGGATTTTGTCTCGCTTTATCTTATGCAGGGCTTGTATCACAACTGCTGTGAGTTGATATGTGCAACTTCCCTGCTATATCCAGAGTTTCCATGTAGTTATCCACAATCTTTCTGGCCCCTCTTCCTTGATGATCCCTGAGCTTTGGAAGGAAAGAGTGTCATAAAAATGTTCCATTTAGAGCCAGCTGAGAACTCTGTAATCTCTTATTTTCTGCACATTGAGCAGTTGTGGGCCTCTTTTTAATGATATTGATTGAAAAAAAGAAAAATTGTTGATAAAGACTGAGAGAGGCACTAATCTATAGGTCCTTAGGAAATGGTTTAAGCCTATCTCTACTAGCAGAATAACAGTAGCAGGTTCTCCCATGGGGCTTAAAACATGTCTGACTTCAGGTTCTCAGCTCCATTAATGATACCAGACAGGCATGAGTTTGATTTTGTTGAGCAGGGCCTTAAATCCAATCATGAAGTGATTGGCCACTCCCATAACATTCATGCTGCTATTGTATCATTGGGCGCATCTTACCTGGCTGGACATTACTATACCTTGCAGGATTCATAGCTGGATAAGACTAAAGATTACTTTTTCATGGTGACATGGTTAGCATCTTCCAGTACTAAGAAAGCTAGTCAGTAGGGATAAAGCTTCCATATTGGTACCAACTTGATTTTTCCATGCTCTATGAATAAACCATTTGGTGTCTTCAACAATAGGGTCTCACCATCAAATTCTAGAGGATAACCAAGAGCAATAATAAAAGCCTGTAGTGTTTGGAGGAGTCTATGAAACACCACTGATTAACAACTCCAAATGAGGTCTCCTATTCTAGTCACTGGCTTTGTATTGATAGTCTATAGTATTTTGGAGAGGCATTACCCACCATTACAGGGTAGCTTCATTAAAAGTGTGTGTGTGTGTGTGTGTTAGGAAGCCCCTACAGTAGCAGATTTCGATATGGCTTTTTAAATATCTTTATTGTTAGTTATTTCTCTCCATATTTCCACCTCTATCCTGTCCTTCCATTTTCCACCCCCACTTAACTCTCTTGTTTCACTATTCAGTTAATTTTTATATATTGTATTTGTATTTTAAATTAGTAAAAGCACGTCTATAATTATACTATAGGAATTTACATGAAAATTATAGGAAAGGCTGCATTTTTAGCTCCAAAACACATTGGTTTTTATTTACTTACAACAGGTGAAGATGTTCCTCTATGTAGGGGACTCTACAAAGTCAAATTACATCAACTCTCACCCAAAAGACACCCATTCTGAAATCATATCATTTCTGAAAGCTGAGATAGTTCTGTTTAAATTGTTTTGCAGCTTTAAGAGTCTGATAAACAAATGCTTCTAGGCTATGCAAAAACAAGGTAAGGGTGTGACATATAGTCTCATCTTTAATATGGTTAGCTCTGTGTGTGTGTGTGTGTGTGTGTGTGTGTGTGTGTGTGTGTGTGAGTGAGAGAGAGAGAGAGAGAGAGAGAGAGAGAGAGAGAGAGAGAGAGAGAGATGAGACAGAGGCAGAGACAGAGACAGAGACTCGTGTGTGTGTGTGTGTGTGTGTGTGTGTGTGTGTGTGTGTGTGTGTACAGGTGCTGTAAGGAGGCTAGAAAAAGGTGTTAGTTTCCATGGAGTTAAAGGCAATTGTGTGTTGCCTGACATGGGTACTAGGAATTGAGCTCTGGTTCTCCAGAAGAGCAGAAAGTGTTCTTAGCTACTGAGACATCACCTCAGCCCCACCATTAGCTCTTTTACTGAAGTTTATGCCATTGCTTTTATTAAAGAACCTGACATCAAAAAATATCAAGCTATAATTTCCATCATGCATGTTATTGCTATTGAGAACATAAAACTCTTCTTGGGATATATGTGGGAATCTTTCTCTTGCCAGTGAATTGCAAATGTTTCTCCCTATGTAAAATAAGCATTTGAAAATTAAATGGTAAGTATGGAATTCTTGTTGTGGGGTAATGTTGGATAAATCAGGTCTGCTTGTACTCAGCACCATGCAAATTCCTAAAACCTTGTTTCATTCTGCTTCCATACAGCTTCTGAACCAATCAATCCTAATGCAGCCAGACAAATGCTAAGAGCTCCACCAAGTTATTAAATGTAGTTTAGAACTAACTATGCGTCCCTGTGCTTAATATCCAGAGTTTCTGTGGAAGGTCTGGCAAGCTGCAGTCTCTATCACACCCAAAGATGTTGTGGCTTAAAACTCACTGCAAGGTGCCCATTTTTGCAGACATCCTCTATTTTTGGTGTTACAACTAGTCCTAGACTAAATATTCACTTCTTTAATAGAGGGCTTGAATCTTGACTAGTATTTGGATTTGAACTTGACATTCTGTTTCCAAGACATTGGTTGGAGTTGTGCTTTCAACCTAATATGTCCATACTTTCTTTTTTTCTGGATCTCAAACCTCATACTTCCTAGAATTTATAGTACTTTATCTTTTCCACTAGATTATAACCCCATAAAATTATTCCTGGCAGAAACTCATCTCCACTACCTTCTCATATTGTGATTCGCAATGCTGGTGATTCACCTCATTTCAAACCCTTAGTTCTCACCTGTCACCAAGGGAACCACACATATCATAAAGCACAAACAATGGTGTGAAAGACAACCTCAGTATGGCAAGATCACCTATAATGTAAAGGAAATCTTGAATACATCTCTATAGTCAATGCAAATGATCATGACTGCTAATATTCTGGTTAGTAGTTTTATTTTAATGAAAGACAAACTTTTATGTTTTTTTTTGATGAGGACATAGTATATCTTCTTTTAAGTAATTCTCATTGAGATGCCATAATATCGTTAGCATGAGAAAATCCCTCTAGTACTTGTACTATGTATTTAACCCTGTTAGGAGCCTGATTCTTTCTATAGGGCTTTCTGTAGCATCTGTATTCTGTGCTATCCTGTTTCCATGGCAATATATTTGTTCCCATGGAGAAGCAGAAATTAGTGCCTAACTGCAGTTGAACTTGAAGACAAACTTCAATTGATGGGTAGTTTGCTCAGAGGCTATTTAAGGAGGAAAAGATCAGAAAACAGAAAATATATCTAGGTTTCAAGTTCTAGCTACAAGCTATGAAGCTGTATCTGCTTTCTTTTGACTTCTTAAGCAACAAAGTATCTCCCTTCATTAGGAACACTTTCAAGCATGCTTTGTCTCCCTAAAAGCAATCTTTAAAATTTACCATGATATTTAAACAAAATCCCTTTAAAGTATTGTTTTGTTTGACCATTTGGTCTTTTTAGTAGTAATTTGAATTGTCATACTTCAAGGATTGGGTGTATTTTCATGAGATTACCTAAAGTTAAGTAAAATTAGTCTGAAAGCAAACAGCAAGGACAAAATACCCCACCAAACTTTATAAACTAAAGCAGCAAGACTCTCAGTAAGTAGATATGATTTTATTTATTTATTTATTTAACAATACAAACAGGTTCTTTTTTTTTTTTCTTTGATGTCCACAATTTTCCTAGCCTACCTATATGTCTAGCTTATTGGAATTACAACAGCTTGCAAACTGCAGATGGATGTAAATACAACTGCTGTAATTTACTGGAGAGGAAACTCGTAGCCTTAGCTGAGGCTGAGGCCATTATGCCAGATCCTCAACAACACCACAGCAGGATTTTGGATGCCAGTAAATGATTTCCCATCCATCTGCTAGCTCCACTCAAGGGTGCTAAACTTCACTCACAAAAGAAGCAAGCAGTCCTGGGCTTCTGTGGCTCTGCCCTGCCCATCCTCCTGTTTGCTTATATACCCCGCCCTCACCCCTTTGCAATTTAGACTCTTGCTCTTTCTGTTTGAGAAGTCTTTGCTGATCTCTAGCCTTTTTGTGCTTTCTTTTCCTTAAACCTAAGCATCGTTTGTCCCATTCTGCTCTGCTGTTTTTGCTTTACATTTTTCCACCCTTCCCATGCTTTATTCCTGCCTCTTATTCTCTTCCTTTTTCAATGTTCATCTCTTAGACTATCATCCTTGCCTTTGATTTCCTTCTCTGATGTTATTTTCGTTTTTGTTTTCTTTTCTTCCTGTCTTTGTACTTCTTTTAGCAGTTTGTGCCTTTTGTGCTCTTTGTCTCTGTCTTTGTCTCCCTCTGTCTGTCTCTCTCTTTTTCTCTTCCTCTCGTATGTCCCTAAATGACTTCCTTCACTCATGTTCAGTGCTATTTTATCCTGATTCCTTGAATTCTAGTCCCACTGATCTTGTGCAAAAGATTATATTGGGAACAATTTTAAGAATTTCTTAAGTGTGAAAATATGAGAAAAATTTGCTTTGGAAAATAGGATCAGGCTGATGACATGACCTAGCAGGTGACATGCTTGCTACTAAACTCAATGACCTCAATTCAATCTCCAGAATCAACATGATGTTAGGAAAAAACTGACTCCCACAAACAAGCTGTTTTCTGACTTCCACATGTATGCTGTGACAAATATGCATGCACGCACAAATCCACACGTGTGCATCCACACCGAAACACACATACACAAATGTTAAAAAAAGGAAAATGGCATCTCAGTGAGAAGCCCCCCCACCCCCAAACACACACACTTTGAGCCAGGATTTTCAGGTTCTCTATTGTTTCATGGGGAGTAAAATCAACGAGATTTGATACCTCCACTTTTTGTTTAAATCAATCATTATTTACCCCAACTAAACTGTAAAAAAAATTACTGTCATCAACTCTGTCCTGCTGCAAAAAGTAGTTACCACCACTCTAGATAAAGTAACTTTTGTATATTATGTGGCTGACTAGGAGTCAGGAGAATTAAAGTTTGGCCTAGGATTAATTGCAGTTTTTGAAGCCAAATTTACATGGAGATAGGACTGAAAAGATTTTTTTTTCTCCTTTCCTACCTACTTGTGTATGTTGTGGGGGCAGGAAGAACAGTGAAGCATATACAAGTCTTTCTCTGTCATTCTTCAGCAAATAGGCACATGCTTTGGATTTTATTGTCTTGTTTTATTTCTCTTGAGTTTTAAGAGTTGAATATTTTCTTTTGTAGATTTTTACCTAATTTCCATAAATATGTAGCAGTAGGTTGAATGAAAAGATAGTGATCCATTCAGATTTAGATGCATTGCTTGAACTAAAGAGATATAACTTATTACCTGATTTCTTCATGATTACAAATTTAACTTCCTTTAGCACAGTGATAGAATCATTATGCTTTTACTATACTTAACGTTGAATTTTTTTTTTTAGATTATGTATACTATGCATCTAAAAGTCACATTAGCCCATTGTTTTAGAATCCCCGAATAGTAAGTTTTGAGTCATCTAACCATGAATGAAAAGGACTAAGATAGTCCATAGTAACCCATGACTTTATATTTCCTAAGACTTGGGCAATCAGTTCCCCCTACTACAGTTTAGATACTTCTTTCTCTGTTTAACTCAAGCTGTTGCTTTTGTACCTAATCTTTTAAAAAAATTTATTTAAAGATAAATTTTAGAAGAAATGAGTTGGAGACTAAGTCACTATTGTATTAGTGTTTTAGGATACAGAAAACACCCATATCTTTTTTATTTGCTGATCTAACTGTACAGCCAACAACAACAACAACAACAACAACACACACACACACACACACACACACACACACACACACACACACACCTGTGTTCTTTGAGCCTGCTGCAATATTAGAAGTCATGGTTCACCTACTTGTGGAAACTGATATACACTTTGAAATCCTTACCAAGACTCTGCCATAGTTTATTCATCTGAAAGAAAAGAAATTCTACTCTGACAAGTCCAGTTTTATTCTCAAACTTATAGGTCATCTGGCTCTTTTCTTTCATGCTGCAGAGAAGGAAGCTGACAGAGAAATGGCACAATCCTATCATACTTTATCAACACGTATACTATAAGAATTATTTTTAGCAGTAGCCATCTTGATTCCTCCTGGGACTATCATTTTGTGTGGATTCATGGCAATCAAAAATATTACAGTTATTTCATCAAAATCCTATATAAACATCTAGGGTTTTAGCCAAATTTTATTCCTAGATGATTATGGATTGCAAATAGTAGGAGGACTGAAATAGGTTCTGGAAAATTCTCTGTGTTCAACTTTCTGTGTCATTCCATAGTCACTAAATTTTGTTTGAGTGGGAATTTTATCAACTCTATTGACACAGTGGGAAATTTTTGAAAAAGGAACTGTCCCATGCTGGTCTAGGATTTAATTACCACTGTATAATTTTGGAAGATTGACATTATGAAATGGCTATAGTTCCTTAGAAGTTAAAATGTTCACTTTCCTTCCCATGGATTTATTAGGAAACAGTTCAATCTTCTCTATAGAGCCTGTGTTTATTAATAGCTACCCCTGCTTTTCCTTTCCCAATTTTTCATTATTCAACATCACTATGTGGCTTTCAATTGTATTTTAATTTCTATTCCCTTGCTATATCTGGAGAGTTCTTCAACTATGTACCAAGTTTAAGTTTGTCTTTCACCTGCTTCCTCTGTTCTGTGGTCTGCTGTGGGATGGTCTGTATGTCAAATGTGTTGCTGATTGGTCAATAAATAAATCACTGATTGGCCAGTGGCCAGGCAGGAAGTATAGGCGGGACTAACAGAGAGGAGAATTGAGAGAACAGGAAGCTGGGTGAGGGAGACACTACCAGCCGCCACCATGACAAGCCGCATGTGAAGATGCCGGTAAGCCACGAGCCATGTGGCAAGGTATAGATTTATAGAAATGGATTAATTTAAGATATAAGAACAGTTAGCAAGAAGCCTGCCACGGCCATACAGTTTGTAAGCAATATAAGTCTCTGTGTTTATTTGGTTGGGTCTGAGTGGCTGTGGGACTGGCGGGTGTCAGAGATTTGTCCTGACTGTGGGCCAGTCAGGAAAACTCTAGCTACAAATGGCGTCCAACGTGGTGGCGAGTTTCCACCTAAAACCTGAGAAAAAAGATTCTAAAACGGAGCTAAAAACAGTTCCTAGTTGTTTCTCTCAAGTTAGTGGCAGCCTGCGTGTTTGAGCTACTATGGCGGGTTCCTGGCGTGCATGCTCGACCTGCAGTATGGCGGGAATGAGGCCTCTGCAAGTGGCACATTAAGCTGTGTGGTGGATTTAGCCTTTGCTAGTACAAAACAAAACAAAACAAAAAAAAGAGGTTTCTGGGCTATACGCTGCTTTGATAAAAGCATAGACCCACTGTTTCTGAGAGTTGATGGCTCCCAGAGCTGGCGGAAAACGTACCGCCGCCATGTTGGGAAGCTAAAGTGGGCGGAGCCAGCAGCCACAGCACTTAGAAGGCTGCAGTTTAAAGCAATAGGTTCACAATAAGACTGATTCAGATGAAATAGTTTCCAATATATGTAAAAATGTACATAGGCTTCAAAAGGAGATAAAAAGGAATATATACAGTTATATAAACAAATAGTTTTTAAAAGTAAAGTCTTTAAAGAAACAATAAAGGTAATAAGCCACGTAAAGATGGCTATCACACAGAGAATCTGGATTATGTTGTCTTTGATATTCATAACTGAAAAAAAACATTTGATTGTAAAAGCTGTTCAGTTATGCCAAAATGTATATTTTAAAGGTAACTTGACTTCAAAATTTGGATGTAAGGATGTGTTGCTTTGGAAAGGAGGCTCTGCTTTTGTTTCCACAGAAAGCCAGAGGCTATGGATTTGTTCCAGATTAAGATACATCAGGTTTGACCAGCCAAGACCACCTGAAAGGTCTCCGATGACACCATGGCCCAGATGATCCAACATCCAGAACCGTTTCAAGGCAACTGGCTCAGACAATACACCCTCATGGACTACTCCATAATCCTAAAATTTTCTTTGTGTCCCCATAAGATACAGCGCCCCCCTCCAGCAGGAAGTAGTAAGAGAAGCTACGCCCAAATTCCCAAATATACTAAACTGAATTTGGAGATGTGTAAAGGTTAAAACCTTCCTTTTTAAGAAAAGAAAAGGGGAAGTGCTGTGGGATGGTCTGTATGTCAAATGTGTTGCTGATTGGTCAATAAATAAATCACTGATTGGCCAGTGGCCAGGCAGGAAGTATAGGCGGGACTAACAGAGAGGAGAATTGAGAGAACAGGAAGCTGGGTGAGGGAGACACTACCAGCTGCCACCATGACAAGCCGCATGTGAAGATGCCGGTAAGCCACGAGCCATGTGGCAAGGTATAGATTTATAGAAATGGATTAATTTAAGATATAAGAACAGTTAGCAAGAAGCCTGCCACGGCCATACAGTTTGTAAGCAATATAAGTCTCTGTGTTTATTTGGTTGGGTCTGAGTGGCTGTGGGACTGGCGGGTGTCAGAGATTTGTCCTGACTGTGGGCCAGTCAGGAAAACTCTAGCTACAGTGGTCAGTCTCCATATGCTGCTGTTAAGGTGCTACTTGAGTAGTTAGGAATCAAGCTACAGACAACTATCATCACAGAAGCCCCAAATTCACTACAAGAAAGCATCGATTGAATGGGTGTTTTTTGTTTGTTTGTTTGTTTGTTTGTTTGTTTTTTAAAGCCTATACGTAAATGTTGTGTCATGAGTCCAAGGAAAGTAATAAATTACAGAAAGTAGAAATGGGGAATGGGCTCTATCAAACAACCTGGCTCTTACTGAAATCTGGCCCCACACTCTTCCACAGAGCCTGAGCAGCAGGGTTCTTATTTTTCAAAGGTCAGAACAAAAAGTAATTTCTCTTGAAGGGCTTGAAGTTTTTGGCAGACCTTGCAAGGAGGGGGTCATCTATGCCATCCCAGAGACTGTGTTAGGGCTCATTTGTTGGACTAACAAAGTCCAAGGTAATGGCCTCCTGGAGAAGAAAGCTCAGAAAAACCTGACCACAATGACACCAAGGAAGGAAACAGACACGGTCAGGTTAAACAGGAAGTGCTTAGGTGCTGTCCCTGCCAGGTTCACGTCCAAACCCTGTTAAAGACGTAAGAGCTTTCTCAGCAGACATTATGGGGAAACATGTGGTCAACTTTTAAGTTCTTTGCCTGGAATTTAGTTGGTATGGCATGTGGGGAAGCAGAAAATGAGATTAAAAAGGGTAATTGGAAGAAGATTGTATGGGACTATCAAGTTTGGATTTTAACACAGTGTTCTCCAAGTGTGGGACTCATCTGTAGACGGCATTTTTAAGTTACAAGGATAGGCCATTAGATCATATTGTACCAAAATTAAGAATTCAACCATCTCAATTTATTTAAGAAGAAAGTTTTAGGTTGATATTAGCCCATGTCATAAATAATATTTGCTAACTGGCCTTTATTTAAACAGAGTGGATTTGCACAAAAATTTAATAATATTGCTTTATTTTCACCATTATAACACTCAGTTTTTATTATGATATCAATAATTTTCAATTTCAATAAATAATATAATGTTTTCACCCATAATACATTTATGTAAGTCAAACTTGCTGAGTCCTTTAAGACAAGTCTGAGGCATGATGGCAGTTGGGAAGAGTCAAGATGACTCCTTTGTTTCTGAATTCCTCAGAAGGGAGTGGTGGTGTCATTACCCGGACAGGAATTACAAAATAGTCAGAACAAAGGAAAGGAAAATAAAAGCCAAGAATAAGAAATACCTTGCCTATTATTATTACTGGATATCCAACAAAGTTAATTTAAATCAGAATCCCACACTTCACATTTTCTCCTATGTAGCCAATAAAAGCATGCCATAAAAGCAATCTTTTCATTGATAAATCCTGCCCCCTCATTAAATTACTTCACTTCAAACATGCTCATGTTACCTTTTGCTCTGTCAGACATTAATCCTAGGTTTTCCCCTTGGATCCGAGTTCTAGCTTGGTCTAGGTTCTTATCCTTAAACTTTAAGGTTTTCCTCTTTGTTTATTTCACTGCTTTCACTTTTGTGTGCTTCTGGAGTACTGCCTGTAGCTACTGGTTCCTTTGTCCTAATACCTGTATTCCCACAGTGAACAGCAAGCTGTTTCTGTACTCTATCCTTCAAAGAAAGATCCTTTTCCTTCATGAAGGCTTATCACTGGGACATTGTTATTGAATTATTTATGTTGAATGTTTCCAGTGGTTTATGTGGCAAAGACTTTAAAAGTTCATCCTGGTAAAAAGTCTGATCATTAGGAGTTGTGCTCTTGAAAAGGGTTGTAGGATCATAACCTACTCCTTGCTCTTGTTTGCTTGCTGGTTCATAATGAAAATGATCTTGCCAGCATGTGCTCCTGTCTTGATGTGCTGGCTCGCCTCTGATCCCAAACGGTGGGTCAGCCTGATCATGGTCAGATTATCTAAAACAATGAGCCAACATAATTGTTTTTCTTTCTAAGTCAGTTTGTCTTAGTATAGTTGTAGTGACAGAAAACTGATGAGCATAGCTGTCTCTGTACCTCATTTTAAGTGAACAAAACTCAGGAAAACCAAAAGATTTCTTCTCTGTACATCAGCCAGACATGCCTCACCCTACTCCCTCTCTTTCCAGTAGTTTAAGGTAAATCCTTTTTTTTTCCCTTTCTTGGAGAAAGACTTCCAACTTTTATTTATTATCACTGAAATAGAACATTTTTTTTTCATTTTTCAATTTGAGTTTATTTTGACACATATATCTGAAGCAAAATTTCTGCTTTTGAGGTGCTGTGTTTTCTCATAGTAAAAATAATTACTGTATTTATGACACCATCTACATGAACATGGCTTTTTTCCTTCTGAGTATCCATAATGAACTCTGCCTACTTTTTAGTAAGTTCACTGGACTGCCTCAGAGTGAGTCAGAATAGTTCAATCTTTAAGAACAACATTAGTAAATAATAATTTTAAGTAATACTACTTCAAAGTGTATGGTTTTCATTTTCAATCATTTTGGAAATTTTGTTGCATTTGGAAGAATGATGTTAGAATAGGTGTGTACATTTAGATGTGAAGTTTTAACACTTTATACAAAACTTAGAGGTGTAAATAACTATTTTTCAATTAGGGTTAAAATTTGCTGAAATTGTCACAGTGGTACTTGAGAATTGAATGTCTTCCTTGGTCTCATGTTTCACTCTTGCAATCCTAGCACTTGAAAGACTCAATCAGGAGGATCTGGAGTTCAGTGCCAGTCTCAGCCACACAGCAAGTTCAGAGCCAGACTGGAGTACACGGGACCTTGTCTCAAAAAACTAAAACTGAAACAATACAAAACAAAATTTAAAAAAGGCAGGTTCTTATTTCTTTTCTTTTTTTTTTTTTTAAATTTTTATTTTGCAATACAATTCAGTTCTACATATCAGCCACGGATTCCCTTGTTCTCCCCTCTCCCCCCCCTCACCTTCCCCCCAGCCCGCCCCCCATTCCCATCTTCTCCAGGGCAAAGCCTTCCCTGCAGACTGAGATCAACCTGGTAGACTCAGTCCAGATAGGTCCAGTCCCCTCCTCCCAGGCCGAGCCAAGCGACCCTGCATAGGCCTCAGGTTTCAAACAGCCAACTCATGCAATGAGCACAGGACACAGTCCCACTGCCTGGATACCTCCCAAACAGATCAGGCCTATCAACTGTCTCACCCACTCAGAGGGCCTGATCCAGTTGGTGACCCCTCAGCCATTGGTTCATATTTCATGTGTTTCTGTTCGTTTGGCTATTTGTCCCTGTGCTCTATCCAACCTTGGTCTCAACAATTCTTGCTCATATAAACCCTCCTCATTCTCGCTAATTGGACTCCCAGAGATCCACCCGGGGCTTAGTCATGGATCTCTGAATCCAGATCCCTCAGTAGTTGGATGAGGTTTCTAGCTCGACAGTTAGGGTGTTTGGCCATCCGATCACCAGAGTAGGTCAGTTCGGGCTGTCTCTCGACCATTGCCAGCAGTCTGTTGTGGGGGTATCTTTGTGGATTTCTGTGGGCCTCTCTAGCACTTTGCTTCTTCCTATTCTCATGTGGTCTTCATTTACCATGGTCTCCTATTCCTTGTTCTCCCTCTCTGTTGTTGATCCAGCTGGGATCTCCCGCTCCCCCAAGCTCTCTTTTCCTCAACCCTCGCCCTTCATTACCCCCACTCATGTCCAGGCTGTTCATGTAGATCTCATTCCATTTCTCTGTCATTGGGCGATCCCCGTGTCTTTCTTAGGGTCCTGTTTTCCAGGTAGCCTCCCTGGTGATGTGAGTAGCAGTCCAGTCATCCTTGTTCCACATCTAGTATCCTGCTATGAGTGAGTACATACCATGTTTGTCTTTCTGAGTCTGGGTTACCTCACTCAGGATGATTTTTTCTAGATCCATCCATTTGTCTGCAAACCTCATGATGTCATTGTTTTTCTCTGCTGAGTAGTATTCCATTGTGTATATGTACCACATTAATGGAAAGATCTCCCATGCTCATGGATAGGCAGAACTAACATAGTAAAAATGGCAATCTTACCAAAAGCAATCTACAGATTCAATGCAATCCCCATCAAAATACCAACACAATTCTTCACAGACCTGGAAAGAATAATACTCAACTTCATATGGAAAAACAAAAAACCCAGGATAGCCAAAAGAATCCTGTACAATAACACAACCTCTGGAGGCATCACGATCCCTGACTTCAAGCTGTACTATAGAGCTACAGTAATAAAAACAGCTTGGTACTGGCATAAAAACTGACATGTGGACCAATGGAATCGAATTGAAGACCCTGACATTAATCTGCACACCTATGAACATATAATTTTTGACAAAGAAGCCAAAAGTGCACAGTGGAAAAAAGAAAGCATCTTCAACAAATGGTGCTGGCAAAACTGGATATCAACATGTAGAAGGCTGCAAATAGATCCATATCTATCACCGTGCACAAAACTTAAGTCCAAGTGGATCAAGGACCTCAACATAAATCCAGCTACTCTGAACCTGCTAGAACAGAAGGTAGGAAGTAGTCTTGAACACACTGGCATAGGAGACCACTTCCTAAATAGAACACCAGTAGCATAGACACTGAGAGAAACAATCAATCAATGGGACCTCTTGAAACTGAGAACCTTTTGTAGAGCAAAGGATATGGTCAACAAGGCAAAGCGACAGCCTACAGAATGGGAAAAGATCTTCACCAACCCCACATCTGACAGAGGACTGATATCCAGAATATATAAGGAACTCAAGAAATTAGACATCAAAATGCCCAACAGTCCAATTAAGAAATGGGCTATAGAACTAAACAGAGAATTCTCAACAGAGGAAACTCAAATGGCTAAAAGACATTTAAGGAATTGCTCAATATCCCTAATCATCAGGGAAATGCAAATCAAAACAACTCTGAGATACCACCTTACGCCTGTCAGAATGGCTAAGATCAAAAACACTGAAGACACCTTATGCTGGAGAGGATGTGGAGCTAGGGGAACTCTCCTCCACTGCTGGTGGGAATGCAAGCTTGTACAACCACTTTGGAAATCAATATGGCGCTTTCTTAGAAAATTGGGAATCCATCTCCCCCAAGATCCAGCTATACCACTCTTGGGCATATACCCAAGGAATGCTCAACCACACCACAAGAGCACTTGTTCAGCTATGTTCATATCAGCATTGTTTGTAATAGCCAGAACACGGAAACAACCTAGATGCCCTTCAACTGAAGAATGGATAAACAAAATGTGGTACAGGTTCTTATTTCTAAAGAGATATTTTTGTAATGACATTTAAGACTTATGTATTTTACACTTCCATTTTGGAATATGTGGGCTCTATTTACCTACTTGATAGCTACTATTCCTTCACCCTTAGGATTCTTATCTGAAAAAGAAAAATTAAGACACCACTGTTGTCTATTGTCTATGAAGACTAAATTTTAAAACACAAAATGTGAAACTATTTGTAAAATGTCACCAACATCACCATGATATGCTTGTTTTTTCTTAAGTCCCTCAAACTCATCTCCTAATCTTTTTTCCTTAGTCTAAAAAAGAATATTTACCATAGTTTGGATTTTGAATGTCTTCAGGGGCCCACAGATTAAAGGCTTAGCCCTCAAGATGGTACCATGTGACAATATGGAAGCTTTTGAGAAGTGAGGCCTTAGAGGAGGTCTGTAGGTCATGGGGAGCATGTCTGTGAAAACGACTGTGGCATCTCAATCTTCTTTTTCTTCCTTCTTTGATCCCTGGCCAGTGGTGTGTTGGTCTTACTGCACCACACCCTTCTGACATGACATAGAAGTGCCTTGCCCTGTGATGAGATCAAAACCTCTTCACTCTGAACCAAAATAAATATTTTATTTTTATCAGTTAATTGCTTCAGGTACTTTATCATAGTGATAGAAAGCTGACTAGCACAATATTTTACTCTGCATTTTATCAGTTTCATGATGGAAACTTGTGGCAATGCAATATGCTTAAAATATCTCTTACATTCTAACAGACAAACTTTTGATGAACCTCACAGCTGTAGTGAATAATACACCTTGAAGTTTCTTAAGATTTAAGACTGCTAGCCAACTATGTATTCAAACTGTTAGCTTAACCTGCCTTTAAGAGAACAATATAACAGTATCAGTTGCCTTGGATTTCCCATGTGATCAACTTTTACAACTTAAGCTAATGCATAGCTGCAATCTTATGTACTCTTCCATGTCCCAGATCCAGTAATACATGTGTATCATTTGCTGAAAGCAAATACAGAAGTTGAAAGCAACTTCCTAAAATCTACCATAAATATTGAAATCAATCTTTTAGGGGTATTGGTTGATAAAAAATGATGTTTGCTATTGAAATCAACCATTTATGGATACTGGTTGATAAACAATGATGTTTATTACTAAAATCAACTGTTTATAGGTATTGGTTGATAAACAATTATATTTGCTATTGAGATCAACCATTTATGGGTATTAGTTGATAAACAATGATGTTTGCTATTGAAATCAACCATTTATGGGTATTAGTTGATAAACAATGATGTTTGCTATCTGGGTCATTTGGAATCCACTGGAGCCAGTGATTTAATCCCTTGTAAAACTCTGTTAAAGATTTCTGTAAAGTATCCCATTTCTTCCTCATGTGATACTTTCTGTTCTGTTCAATAAATGAAGAGTTAGGGACAGACACCAGACACACAGACACACACACATCATATAACACAGAGAGAGATACTCTCATAGATAGAAGACACAGGGGGCATGAAGTAGAGAATTTAAATCTGGGCTTGCTCTTGGTTAAATGACTACAAGGGGAAGTGCTTTTCTTTCTTTCTTTCTTTCTTTCTTTCTTTCTTTCTTTCTTTCTTTCTTTCTTTCTTTCTTTCTTTCTTTCTGTAATGTGACACCAATGTGTTAATTGGTAACTCGGGTTAATCACTAATGTGCTTAATCCACACAGATCATACTGTGTTCAAACTTAAGAGTGATAGATGTTAAAATAGTGATGGATGACAATGGATAATTTCAAATGCCATATGGATCATGATATGAGGAATATCAGAACATATTAAGCAAAGTTGGCTTCTTTGTATCCGTGTATATTGTATACATGATACAATGAAATAATTTTATTTGCTTAATGAAGAGCAGGTTAATTTGTAAAGCTATGCATAGATGCCACAGGTGAAATAAGGGCTTGTAGGTATGGTGCTGCCTCACTATGCACGTATTATTGAGGCTATATACAGGGATGCATAAGAAGACAGAGTAAAGGAGTCCCACCAGAGGGATGACCATGGAAACAAAGCAGAAGCACTAGGAGTTAGAAAGAAGCTACTCTGTGAATCATGTCAATGTCCACTAATATTATTAGTTTCTTTATTAGCTTATTACCAGTGAGTTGTGAGTTGACTTTTTGATACCAGAAGAATTAAGTTTTCATGATCATATTTGTGCTATGATAATAGACTGTGCAGATATCAGAAAGGAAATTAACAAAAATAAAACTAAAGCATTTGTAGCGGAGGAAAGATTTGGAGCATCAAACTCCAACTAACCCTTTGAGAAGGACTCATGTAGCTTTCTGAGATGATGCTTAGGGTGACATGACATTTGTATTACTCATGACTACATAGCATTTCAGCCATTATCATACAAAGTGCTATGGCTTGGTTAGTTCATAAATTTTGCACAGTGAATATTTTTCTAAACATTAAATAAAGCAAAATTCCTTAATCAAACTCTGACCCTGGATTATGCTATAGATAAAGTTGTATTCTTTCATGAAAAGAAACAGAACAGTAATGAAGAGCCTACACTCATTCTGAGTTAGTGATGTTTTAACAGTTTTATTTTTTGATATAAACGTGAGAAATCATTTTTGTGTAGATGGCACTGGATTTACAAAATTGTTCTCTCTCTCTCTCTCTCTCTCTCTCTCTCTCTCTCTCTCTCTCTCTCTCTCTCCACAGACAGACAGACACACATACACACACACACACAGACAAAGATCTAAATGACTATTAAAGCTATCAAATGGAAAATTATGGAGGTATAGCAAAAAAAAAAAAATAGTTGTTCCAGAGCTGACTTTTGGATGAAAGCAAGGAAATGATTAATTTTAGTGCCATGGCTGATGCTGATGGTATTTGACTTGTTTACATGAGGCATTAATGTTTTAAAATTAGAAAAATCATTCATGTGTTTCCATTTGTTTGGCTATTTGTCCCTGTGTTTTATCCAACCTTGATCTCAACAATTCTTGCTCATATAAACCCTCCTCTTTCTTGCTAATTGGACTCCCGGAGCTCCACCCAGGGCCTAGCCGTGGATCTCTGCATCCAATTCCCTCAGTCATTGGATGGGGTTTCTAGCATGACAGTTAGGGTGTTTGGCCATCCCATCACTATAGTAGGTCAGTTTAGGCTGTCTCTTGACCATTGCCAGCAGTCTATTGTGGGGGTATCTTTGTGGATTTCTGTGGGCCTCTCTAGCACTTTGCTTCTTCCTATTCTCATGTGGTCTTCATTTACCATGGTCTCCTATTCCTTGTTCTCCCTCTCTGTTCTTGATCCAGTGGCTGAGGGGCCCCCAACTGGATCAGGCCCTCTGAATGTGTGAGATAGTCGACTGGCTTGATCTGTTTGGGAGGCATCCAGGCAGTGGGACCGGGTCTTGTGCTCATTGTATGAGTTGGCTGTTTGAAACCTGGGGCTTATACAGGGTCGCTTGGCTCGGCCTGGGAGGAGGGGACTGGACCTGCCTGGACTGAGTCTACCAGGTTGATCTCAGTCTGTGGGGAAGGCTTTGCCCTGGAAAAGGTGGGAATAAGGGGTAGGCTGGGGGGAAGGGGAGGGGGGTGGGATGGGGGAGAACAAAGGAATCCGTGGCTGATATGTAGAACTGAATTGTATTGTAAAATAAAATTAAATTAAAAAAATAAAATAAAATTAGAACAATCAATTGACTAATTTTAAAGAAACTTGTCTCTTCATATATAATACTTAAACACTCAAAGAACCCAAGTGGCCGGGCGGTGGTGGCACATGCCTCCATTAATCCCAGCACTTGGGAGGCAGAG
This sequence comes from Peromyscus eremicus, assembly GCF_949786415.1. Classification (NCBI taxonomy): domain Eukaryota; kingdom Metazoa; phylum Chordata; class Mammalia; order Rodentia; family Cricetidae; genus Peromyscus; species Peromyscus eremicus. Next base: position 66,163,392 of record NC_081430.1, read on the forward strand.
CCAGGCAGATCTCTGAGTTTGAGGCCATCCTGGGCTACCAAGTGAGTTCCAGGAGAGGCGCAAAGCTACACAGAGAAACCCTGTCTCGAAAAACCAAAAAAAAACCAAAAAAACAAAAAACAAAAAACAAAAAACCAAAAAACCCAAGTGTTGTACCCTTGCTCTGACTCAACAGTTTCACATGACAAAGAGATAATTTTTAATCTTAACAATCTTTAATCTTTTACACGACTGCTGACCTAGCTCAGGCTGTGAATTCAGAATTTGAAGTCATTGTCTCCTTATGGTTTCTGCCTGTGCTCTCTTTCCTCCAATCTATCATCTACAAGTCTGTGAGTGATACTTGTGAAACTGTGTACTTCATGGCTCTTGGGATTCAACAGCACACCTTTTCAGTTCACAGGCTCCTTGTGCATGGGTTTCCTTGGTTTATTCATACAGATACGTTGCAATTTATCACATCTGTGTCATGGGCAGCACTTCATCTTCTTGAGTTTACAGTACTAACCATCATAGATTAGATCATTTTTCTTTAAACTAGACTAACATAAATAAGTTTGTGTTACAACCAAGACTTAGTTTTTATACTGGCTATTAAGAACAAATATATTAAAATTTACCTTCAGTTTAAAAGGAGATACTATTCTATTTAATTTTATATTGGGTGGTGTCAGTATCTCTCATATTTTAAAGTGTTTTGACTATTGATGAGGAAAGGGTGGTAGGAGTATAGATGATTTATTATATAATTTGGAAAGTGGTATAACAATCCAGGTCATAAATAATGTTTGCATGCTCAGGTATAGAAATAAATCAGACAACTTTGACTAACCCTAATCTTAACTCTAACCCCGAGTTAGGATGTGTCACCTGTTTTCTTGATTATGTGGTTTATTATACTAAATTACACAAAAAAGAGCATGTGTATACTGATAAATCATTAGAACACTGAAGTAGGGATATTTGGGAGACAAAGGAAAATCCTGCCTGGACCTTAGGAAAGCATCATGGCATTAAGATGCATACACAGCCAGTGTGTAGGATTGGTGGTGAAGTAGTACCACTCATTAAGCTAATTTGGAAGATAGTCTACCTAGAATATTAAACAGAGAGCTCTGGGAAACAATAATATTTAAAGGCTGTTTGTTGCTGTGATAAAATACCATCACTAAAAACAACTTATGGAAAGAATAGCTTGTTTGAGTATATGATTCCAGAGAGTCTATATTGTCAGGGGAGGAATAGTGGGAGGTGGCAGAAGCAGAAAGCTGAGATATCATATCTTCAGATAATGAGAGAGAGAGAGAGAGAGAGAGAGAGAGAGAGAGAGAGAGAGAGAGAGAGAACTGGAAATGGGGCAAGATGATAAACTCTCATGCCCACTCTTAGTGAGGTACTTCCTCCATATTAAGTTCCATAACTTCCCCAAATGGTGCCACCAAATGGGGATCAAGTTCTCAAATACATGAGCCTATGGAAGGCATTTCTCACTCAAACCTCAACAGATAAGTAGAGAGCCAAATAAGGAGAAAAAAAATCCTAGAAGTAAGAAAGCAGAAGAGAGGGGAGTTGAGAAAATCCAGCAAAGAACTTTAAAGATGAAGTGGTTGAGGTGGTGTCCACGGATTGGGAAGACAACATGAACCTGAATTAGAAATGTCAGCAGTAGGCGAAGGCTGCTGTGTAGCAGGTTGAAGGAAGAACAACTAGGGCCGGCAGGCAGACCATTCTTTTAAGAACTAAGCTGTGAAAATAAAGTGGAATGATGCCAGGGAAAACGAAGAAGATGTGCTTTCTTTTTCTTTTGCCTTTAATAGGAAAAGGACTAAAGAATAGTGGTATGTAGGCACAATTTAGGATTCTAGAATTTACTTAATTCTAGGGGTTGACTAGGTCTGTTGTACAACTTTGCAAATACAATGTGGAAGTTCATGGAAGTAAAGATCTTTGGGAGACTGGAGTAGATCTGAGTAACTTTGATGTAGTATATGAAGGATGCTGTATGGCTGGTATGAAGGTTGGGCTCAGATAATAATATTGTCCTTAGATGTTGAGAATTGCCTGAAAGTCAGAAGACAAGAGCCATAGATTCTAAGTAAAGGGACAAAACCAGATAGCATACGTTTAAAGTTAAAGGGGCTATAAAACAAAAGGCATGTACAGTGAGCAGGAAATGACAGGGAGAAGCCTTGAAGATGGCAGTCATGCCTCAGGGCATATGAAGATGCATGTGGGAGAAGACATGATCTCTACTTGATAAGTTAATGAGGCCAGTTGACCTCCCTGCCTTTAAAAAGGAAATGCAGAATGTGCCCTCTGAGAGTTAAAGAGTAGAAGGACACAGGGGATTTGGGTTTGCTTATTTTTTTTAGAATGAGTGATTTCAGAAAGCCATGGAAGATCCTACAATGAGAGCAGAGGTGGAAGTGCTTCAAAGGAAAGGAACAGAGGGAAGATGACAAGCTAAGAAAAGAGAGCTTACCGTGGAGACCCAACAGAGTAGCTGGTGGTTAGAAGGACATGACCTCTATGCTGTTCCACAAAACACGGACATTTTATTTCAAATACTTTTGACAGGGGTATGATTCTAATTCCCCAGGTGTCTGTCTTCTTGGGTATCCATCTCTTTATTTGTACTGATGAATCCAGCATGTCAGGGAGTCATGATGACCATTACAGTTCACATTGCTTGTTTCCTTCCAACATGTGGGAGCAAGGACCAGGTTTTTTTTGGGATGAGAGTTGTTAGCAAGTGTCAGTCAGTATGTCAATCATGACTAGATGTGGTGATTCTATTTTGATCACTTATCCCTCATTGAGGCTTATGGGAATCCTCAAGATGCTCACAAGAAGCCTGTGGTTGATCAGTGAATTGTTGAGCAATGATTGTTTCAAACCCTTTCCTCATAAGAGTTAGCTGAAATTCCCCAGGAACCTCCAAACACACACTAAGCCCTTTTCAGTTCTAGAGAGAAGAAATGGGGCTTTTCTAGGGGAAAGGAGAATCCCCAATCACTGCCATTTTAAAGAAAACTACAAACCCCCTCAAGGTTAGACATGCATTTAACACCTCACTCCAGACTGTATACCTTGTTACCACAGAAACTAAACCCCAGTGTTGATTTCTTATTAAAGTTTTGTGTGTTATTGTCTTTCCTTCATAAGTAACTACAGTTCCTTTAAGAAGTTATAAGGGCATGTGATTTATTTTTCAGACGTGACACAAAGTATTTTCTCTTTTATTTTTAAATTTTACTTTTCGACAAAAATCTAAACTGAGACTATGAGAAAAGATATGTTAAATAGTAGAGGGAATATTACCAGCAAAGGAAAGTCATTCCTGATAGTAGGCATGTATGGAACACATAAAAGATGCACCTACCCACAGTGTTTGGGATATGAGGTAAAAGAATCTTTAAGAGGATATGGCAAGGTAGTTCTTCAGGGAGGGGCCTTGGTGCTAAGTCTCACTGCTTGAGTTCAATTCCCAGGACTCCCTTGGTAAAATAGAATTGACTCCCATAAGTTACCCTCTAATTTCCATGTGTGCAGTATGGCATGTACATGCATGTGTGTATGTGTGCACAGGTGCGTGCATGTAAGCACACTTACATACATGCACACTAAGTAAAATATGATAAAAATTAAGAGTCTACATGAAAGAATGCAGAAGACAATCTTGGTTGAATTTTCTATAACTATTCAGCAGTTGTTTGAGAATATATTCAGAATCATTGAAAAGCATTCAGAATTCTACAAATGTACTAAACAAATGGTATGAGAGTGGGTCTGAATTTTTTCATGTTCAATTTAGAAAATATTTTCTGAAAATTATATTTTTATAGCATTGAGTCTTTGCATTCATTACAGCCAATAAAGTTGTCAATGGTTTGCAAGCTGGTTGCATTTAGTAATGAGCAGATTATGGGAATATCAGAGAAGAAAATACCATCCAAATAGTAGTCACACTGGCAGGATCTGAATATCATAATTAGTTTAGAAATCTAGAATCCACGGGTAGATTCCAAATTCTGTGGAAAGCTTTGCATGGTTGATTGGATAGTTGCAATTAACATCAGCTCTTAATCAGTTCCCTATTGAATAAGCTGATGTGAGAAGAATTGACCTCCCATTAAAGATTGCTGCTTTTAATTAGAATATCTATCTATCTATCTATCTATCTATCTATCTATCTATCTATCTATGTATGTATGTATCTATCTATCTATCTATCTATCTATCTATCTATCTATCTATCTGGAGAGACATGGTCTTATGATGTTGTGCTGGCTGGCCTGGTTATGGGTTTTCTTGTCTGTATATCAGAGAAGGTCATTTCAGAGACCTGTAGGAAAGTCTGGAGTGGTAATAGAAGTGGACATGCTTGGAAAGGAACCCAGAGAAGATGAGATACTAAGAAAAGCTTACTATGGTGGCTAAGTAAACAGAGCAGTGGGCAGCTAGGCATGTATTAGTGAAGCAGCTTATAAATGTCTTGCAGAGCCAGAGTGGGCCATGGAGAATCTGTCTTTCAAATACTGGGCATCTATGTTCTCATTGTTAATTGCTGTTTGTGACCTGAGCAATCACAACAAATAATTTAAAAAAGAAAATTTAAAAATAGGAAACTCAAACTTACTGAGTCTGAGGAATCAGAGGAAAAAAAAAGAGTTAATGAAGATGAAAATTCTTAAACAACATATCAAGTAGCACCAATTACTGGTGTGTCATGTGAAATCCCATGTGGAGAAAAGGGAGATTAAGGTACAAGGGCCAACATCTGAAAAAACAGAGGTTGGTAATGTCCTGAATTTGATGGAAGATATCCATAGAAACAACTAAGAAATTCAGTGAATTACAGTGAGATGAATTAAGAGATCTACATCTAGATTATGATCAAATTAGCAAAAGCCAAAACGCTACAAAGAATCTTGAAAAAAGGCAGAAAAGAGGTAACCTTTGAATACAGGAAATCCTCACTTTAACCAGCAGATTTCTTAGGAGAAACACTGGTGGCCAGATGGCTGTGAGCTGGTGTATTCAGAGTGATTGAAAATATGAATAGCAGTTAAATAAGAATCCTGTATTTTGTAAAACTGCCTTTCAAAATAATGGGGAATTTTTACATTCTAGATAGACAAAAACTGAGAGGATTTGTTAAAACGTTGGTTAGTTTTAATGTCAACTTGACAAAAGCTAGAGTCATTTGGAAGAGGGGTTCTCAACTTAGAAAATGCCTCCATAAGAGTGGCCTGTAGGCAAGTACGGTCAATGATTGATGTGGGAGTTCCCAGCCTACTTTGGGTGGTGCCGTCACTGGACAGGAAGTTCTGGGTTGCATAAGCTAGGAAGCAGCACCTCTTTATGGTCTTTGTTTCAGTTCCTTTCTCCAGGTCCCTGCCTTGAATTTCTGCCCTGACTTCATCAGTGGTGAAGTATGACCTGAGTGTTGAAAGATGAAATAAACTCCTTTCTCTAACAGTTGAATTTGGTTATTTGTTTCAGAACAATAGAAATCTTACCTAAGATAATTATCATGAGATCCGCACTGAAAAGAAAAAAAAATAATAAGAGATTTGAGGGCTTGAAAACATGCCAAACAGTAATTTGAAACCAAACAATGGAATAAAGATCACAGCATGGGCAACTGCAAAGGTTACATCTATTGAAACTGTGCTTTGTGTCTCAATAATTTGTTTTCTACATAGTGGAGAATTGGTGCACTAAAGTTATTGGATTACAGTTGGAGAGATGGCTCTGACAGGAAAGGTATTTGTTGCAAGGGCTATATGGGACCAAGAGAGAAGTGACTCCTGCACACTGTCGTCTGAACTCCACACGTGCAGCATGGCACACATGTACTCACACATAGACACAGTAAGTCAATAAACGTAACAAACATTATTCAGTTACATTTTTGAACATCTAGTGCATAATTAAATGATTTTATGAAATTTTATGTCATCATTAACTGTGAACAGGTAGTGACAATGCTTTAAACAAGTAGAGTCTTCTTTTATTATTAAAATTAAACTGCCATAAATTCAAATTAGAATGTTATGCTTTAGGATGTTAAACATAATTTCAAAACTAGTCTAAAAAAGTAACTGTAGAATGCAAATAAAGGACCATTAAGAGGTAATGAAAACTTCATTTTAGAAAATCATTGAAACACAATAAAAAAGCAATATACAGAAAACAAGGAACACAAACTAATAAAGTCTACTGAAAGCAAGCAACAAAATGAGAGAAATCCTTCCATATGTGTGGTCACTTTGTATGTAAATAGACTTAACTATCCAATCAAAAGATAGGAAAAGAGAACTAGAAAGGCAGAGCCATGAAAATTAGTTAAAATACCAATAAGATGATGGTGTGGTGGTACACACCTGCCAGTAATCAACATACTTGAGAGGTAGAATTGTGTGTAAGGACTGCTCACTCTAAGTTCAAGGCCAGCCTGACAACTCTGTGCTACTTACAAAAGACACAAAGACAATCTTGAAAGTAATAGAATGAAGAACAAAATCTGTACATGAGAAAGGAGAGCTTCGGTGCCTATCCATGTAGCTTAAAAAAATTTAAATAAAAATTATAGTCATTTTATGGGCCCAACACTAACCTTGGTACCAAAGCCAGAAACACCACAAGAAAAAAAAGCTACTAACCAACAGTATTGTGTTTGAAGCAAAACTTCTTAACAAAGCATTAGCAAAATGAATCTAGCAGCATTTTCACTCCACAGTGAAAAGTGAGAGTTAGTTATGGATTAAGAGGGCTTTTTTCCATATTTTTTTTTAATTTTTATTTTGCAATACAATTCAGTTCTACATATCAGCCACAGATTCCCTTGTTCTCCCCCCTCCCGCCTCCCTCACCTTCCCCCCAGCCCGCCCCCCATTCCAATCTCCTCCAGGGCAAAGCCTTCCCCACAGACTGAGATCAACCTGGTGGACTCAGTCCAGGTAGGTCCAGTCCCCTCCTCCCAGGCTGAGCCAAGGGACCCTGCATAGGCCCCAGGTTTCAAACAGCCGACTCATGCAATGAGCACAGGACCCGGTGCCACTGCCTGGATGCCTCCCAAACAGATCAGGCCAATCAACTGTCTCACCCACTCAGAGGGCCTGATCCAGTCACTCTGGTTTCTCTTCAGATCATGTAAATCTTTCGCCTTTTTTCCATATTTTTAATCAAAGAAAAATATTTATGTGTATAGTATACAACTTGATACTTTGATAAGTATTGTTCTGTGGTATAGTTAAATCAAGCTTATTTACATACTTGTAACTCCATGTATCTGTCAAGTTTTTTTTTGATGAGAACACTTATGATCTATTCTCTTTGCAATTTTCAATTTTATAGTACATTTCTACTAAGGATAGTATAGCAGACCTCTTGAACCCATTCCTTTTGTCTAACTACAGTTTTATATTCTTTAATCATTATATCCCTATCTCCAGCCCTCCACATGCTATTTACCTCTAATGATCAATAATAATATCAATAATACTCCTGAATTATTATAGGAGTTCAAAATCATTCAGTGGAAAAAAGAATCTTTGTTACAAATGTTTCTGGGAAAACTAGATATCTACATGTAAAAGAATGAAGCTGGACTGTTACATAACACCATATAAAGAATTAACTCAAAATAGATCCAAGATCTTCATACAAGACATAAAACTAGGGGCTGTAGAGGTGACTTAGTGGTTAAGAGTACTTACTACTCTTATACAGAACCCAAGTTTAGTTCCTCGTATCCATGTTAGGTGACTCACAACCACCCGTAACTCCAGCTCAGGGGATCTGAATCCCTCTTCTGGCCTCTGTGGGCACCTGTGCATACATGTGCACATTACACACACACACACACACACACACACACACACACAAACACACAAACACACACACACATCACAGAAACAACTAAAATTAAATCTTTTTTAAAGACATAAAACTATATAAACTCTTTGAAGAAATCATAGGATAAAACTTTGTGATGTTTGGTTTAGCAGGATTGTTGGATATGACATAAAGGTAATTGTGCTACTAATGAAAAAAAAACAGACAAATAGGACTTTGCAATAGTTGTGTGCAGCAAAAGACATTATCCCCAGAATATCAAACCAAGCCATAGAATGAGAGAAACATTCACAAATCATCTGTCTGATAGGGTATTAAGATGAATATACAGAGAACTCTTTAAATAAGAACAAGAAAATTTTATGCATACTGCTCAAAGAATTTGAACAGAAATTTTTTTCTGAAGATAAATTGCCAACAAGCATGTACATGACTAATGATTAGGGCAATACAAGTCAATATTATGATGAGGTGCAATCTATCCCTGATTACAATAACTGCTCCCAAAATATAGAAAATAATAAACATTGGTGAGGCTGTGAAGAAGATGGAACCCTTGTGCACTGTTGATAGGAAGGTAAAGTGTTATGGTTGTTTGGGAAACAGTGTGTGGTTTCTCCAAAAATAGAAAACAGAATTGTCATGTGATTCAGCAATTCAATTTGTGGGTATGTGCCAATAATATTGAAAGATATGTCTTATTAGTGCACTAATTGTTCACTGCAGCATTATTCACAATAGGTAACATGCAGGTGAGATCCTGGAAGGATTCAGGGATCATCCTGTTGTAAAAACAGATGAATAGATGGTGATTTAAACCCCGGCAGGAAACACTGGAAGAATAGCAGGCTATATGTCAGAAGAGATTTTGTTCAACATGGGCATGGAGAATACTTGTAGGACCATTGGGTGAATGATCCATACATACTTCTGGGTTATATCTACAAGTGATTTCTAGTAAATGGATGGATGATAGATGAAGTTGGATTAGGACAACTAGGGAGAATTGGTTGAGACCAAAACAGAATCCAATACATCTATGAAAGAGAAGCCAGTGTTACAGCAGAATCATTAGAGAAGAGGGAGAACTACCAGGCAGTAGTAGGCAAGTCTCCAGGAAATTAAGTGGTGATAGGAAAATAAGTAAGCAAACAGGCAGATAGACAATTAATGGCCATGGAGACATTCTGGCTATTTTCTTTTTGTACCTTGTTCTATAAATTTAGTTTCAATACCCTTCTTTGTTCTTGAAAAGAAAAACATGATTAAACTTCTTTCATGTTACAAAAATTCTGTAATACATACATGTAATTATAGTAAAATATATCTTTTTCTACATTAATGTCTCAATTTACATTTACATCAATTTTTCATTTAGAAATGAAAACCTCCTTAAAGTAGACTTTAAAGAATACAACCACGAGATAGAAACATAAAGTTAATTATGGGTGTGGTAATCATGAAACCATAGTGAGCTAGGAAAATGATTTTTCAAGGAAGTAGAAATAGGAGTTGAACTCAGTAAACTAACAGTGAATGGGCCCTATGAAGTGATAATTATAAGACTTCCAGAAAACTAATTAGGAAATACAAGATGGAGAACTAGATATGAGGATTTTTTCTTTTTTTTTTCTTTTTTTGTAGAAGGGATTTAGGCACAAATTATATCTATAATTGGTTTATATCTGTATGTGTGTCTATATGAGGGAAAGCAGACCCTGGAGGAGTATTGAAAATAGAGAAGGCTAGAAGAAATTACTGGTTTAACATCTTAAATAGCAATAACAATTGCTTTCAAAGCAGATTGGCTTGCCAGGGATAAGGACCAGCTTTTTTCCTAAAACAGGCAGAGGGATCGGGAGGCTGGGACCTGCTCCTGAAGTTCAGCTGTGAGAAAATGAAAACCCAGCTACATTTGTGCTTGACAGCCCTTCTGAACTGATATACAGAGGCCTTTAATGATATGAGAGTGGAGTCCTGATCTGGAGAGCAGTGGGACATTCCCTAAGAGAATGTGAGAAGGAGTTTACCAGGAATGAGATGATGGAAACCAGTCTGTTTCTGTTACACCTGTTTTCAAGAGCTAATGAAAACAAAGCACTCATCTACACTAAGAAACCCAGTAGCTTTGGAATGTGTAAATATTTGATAGCAAGTACAGTAATAATGTAATGTAAGCCATACCATTGTTTTATTTACATTTTATTCTATATACAGAATATCCAATGCTTGTTTGCCACAAAAGAACATATTAGTATTAGAAAAAATGAGAGTGAATGTTGTATTGAAAAACTTATTTCTACTTAAAATGAAGGTATTAGGAACTTATGAGCAAGTCCCATGTTCGATGAACTGGGTTTGAATCTGAACATACCATATTTACTTACCTTCTCTCTCTCTCTCTCTCTCTCTCTCTCTCTCTCTCTCTCTCTCTCTCTCTCTCTCTCTCTCTCTCTCTCTCTCTGGTTATTTGAGACAGGATTTCTCTGTGTAGCTTTGCGCTTTTCCTGGAACTTGCTTTGTAGACCAGGCTGGCCTCGAACTCACAGAGATCCACCTGCCTCTGCCTCCTAAGTGCTGGGATTAAAGGCCTGTGCCAACCTCCTCTTTTTAATATACAACATTAGAGTAAAAATAAAACTACCCTATCCAAGAGTTTGTGAAGAATATGCATAATACAGATTATTGATTTTTGAATAATATGGGACATGTTAAACACTAGATGAATTGCTTTTAGCTGTATTTTATTGTTCTTGGTGTCCATTCCAGGAGAAAATGAAGGCAGAAATCTTTATCTTTTCCTGGTAGGCTCATGGGGTTAAATTTTCTCTCCCTGTCTGCTTCCTAGTGAGAACTGTTAGAGCATAGGAAAGCTCCCTGACACAGCACCACCACGAACAGCCAACAAAGGAAAGAAGCATTTCCCTTGGGCCAAATGCAGAGACCAGGCCTGGCAAATAAGAGAGAAGAAATGTTATTGAAAGTAAGTCAAATGGCTTGCTGTGTCTTCAAGGAAAGGGAAGTCAGAACATCTTAGTGACTTCCCACAAGAGTGGGACTGACAACAGGAGTCATGTTTCAGCTCCCCCCTCCCCAGAATGAGGGTAGCAAGCAAGTAATGGTTCTTACATAGTAGGAAGGGGTACACACGATGATGTGCTCAGAAGCACAGGGAATATTCTTTAAAATTTGTCTTTCCTTGGTCTGATGATCCACAGTTCTAATACTTTGGGTTCCTTTGAAGTTCTCTAAATTGTCAACATAGTCTGTGCTTACTGATTCTTTGAGAAATTAATTACTGTGACATAACATTGCTTGGCAGCTGGCACTGACTCAGCTACAATAAGGGAGGTCTTCTACAAGGCCCTCTTTTTGGGTCATCATATAACTCTCTCCTCATTACAGGATGAAATAACAGACTTCACTGTTCTTCTAATTAGAAAGTAGTGTGGTTTATCAGCAGGTGTATTAAACATAGAACCAGAAGATTCTGGTTAGAGTCAACTGTGCAGCTATCCTCAGAAGTCATCTAGCCTATCAAAATTGTAGTTTTCTCTGAATGAAAAGGACCAAAACATAGTTATTTCCTGGGTGGAGGCCTCCAAGAGTCTATTATGCTTATAAAAGCTCTCGCTCACTCTCTGAAAAGTTACAGATCATAGTAATGGTATTTATTGATGTTACTTTAGACTAGGTTTTCATTCTATGAACACCTTTTCACTGGTAAAAAATATCAGTGCAAAATTAAAATTTTGAAACACATCAAAAACATTTTTAGTAATTTTTTTAAACAAAACACTGAAAATATTAATGCTCACAAATACCAGTTAGTTTCTCATAAAGCTTATGGATACAAATTTTAAAATAATCAGCAACTTTTTCTTTAAAATAGTAATCTGAATGCAATTGCATTTGTCTTGTTTCTCTAAAGACCATTAAAATAACCAAAGGTTAATTAGAAAACGGATAAAATCATAACTAATCTAGCACATAACACAACTAGCCAAGAAGGAAGGATTTCTGCAAATTAGTGAGAGTTCAAGAAATTGAACTAAATCACAAGGAGACAACTAGGGCAAACCAATGTTAAATCAGGTTCAGTAGACTACATAACTTAGGAGTAAAGGAAAGTGCTAATTAGTGGGTTTCCTCCTGGGTAACCTGGAGAAATTCTATGTTCTCTGAAAGCATAAGATAGTGTTTACTCTCAGGATTTTCTCAAAACTCCCAGAGCATAGCTTTATAAAGAGAAAGTCATGGAAGTGTGTATGGGGGGGGGGGGGACTTTGAGAGTTTGTGAGAAGGAAAATTCTAGAATCATGTTCAGAAGGTCATTACAGCCTCTGGTTAGATGGGAAGTTGTCTAGCATAGAGATTTCAATTCCTGCAACAGTTTTGGTCTGGAGGGATTAGAAGCCTTTTGTCCCCCACCAACTGTGGTGAAAATGTCTCTAGACATAACTTGGGGGAAAAGTCACCCCTGCCCCTCAGTTTAGATCCACTTACCTAATAGAGTAGATTGGTAAAGGCTCCATTGAGAGCAGAATTTCCCTTACTGTTTCCTGTGTGCTCTCTTGGGGATCACTAGTTATTTGGCTGTCTACCTTCCCTGAAGAAAAAGCCTACTTAAATAAGCCAAAATACAGAGAAATATTTTTTCATTATTTCTCCTATTCTTTTTTTCATCACAATTTGTTTTCTCCATCTGAAACTTCAATAGAATATTGGAGGACACATTGCATTATTGTGAGTGACTGTCCCCTGAGGTAAACAACTGTCATCTTGGGGAGTTTAGCTTCACCCCCTTGCAAAGATCATTCCAACTGGGTTTGTTGACTGCTTAAATTTCCTCATAGAAGGGTAGAGAGGGGCATGAGATTCTCATCTGAGCACACAGCCATTCCCCTACCACTTATTGAATGCAAATCTGCCTTAATTGCACATGGCCTCAAGAAGAGACTAAAGTGTATGTATGCGTGCATGCCAGGCAAGACTAGGGGATGAGAGCTACAGGGAAGACCCAATCCCTGCTGAGTAAAGGCTTTTCAGATGCAGCCTTCTAGGGGAGGAGTACCCATTCCCCTTTAAGTAATACCTCATCTATGCCTTGTAAGGAAGTCTAATAAACTCATTGGTTCCCTAGAATGAACATGGCAAAATCATGCCTCAATTTTTCACTAGGAACTTAGAAGAATGGGTAGAAGTTTTTTCCCTGGGAAGGAATCTTAGCAGCAATTATCTACATTGTTTATCTTTGTTTTTCATGTTATATATTCTCTTCTTATTTTGTTTTACCTTTCGGAGAATTTATTTTGCTTTCTAGATTATTGATGTCATCTTGATTTAGGTCTATTTGCTTACTGTATCTGGGACAACCTTTATAGCAAAACCTTTATTTTGGTAGTCACATTTTTACACACAAGTGTTCTCATTTTCTTCTTTTCTGAGCAGGCTGGTTCTTGTTTGATGGATACACTGTCTCTGAAGATTGTGTGGATACTGATTTTTAAATGTTGGAAGTTCTCTTCTGCCTCATGAATTACTCACTTCCTCCAAACTTAGAGGTTTAAATGCTTGGTTTATTCATTTGGACTTTTCTTGTGTGCTCATGGTCTTCGTCACATGTTCTGTGATCCTTGGTGTTCATTGAGTGAGTAGAGTGTTTGGTAATCAGACAGCATGGGTTTCCACTATAGATATGTGACTCTCTCTCCTTAAGATGCCACTTACCTGGCATAAAGACCACTGTGAGCATTGTCTTTGTGAGACAAGGGCAGACTTAGTGTTCTTGCAGACTTCTTTCTACAGTGATAGATTAAGCTGGTGGGGATCTGCTTCTTGTTTGAGCTAGTGATAGTTGGTGTGGTGGTTTGAATAGGTATGGCTCCCATAGACTCATGTGTTTGAATGCTTGGTCCATAGGGAGTGGCACTGCCTTGTTGAAGTGTGGCTTGTTGGACGAATTGTGTCATAGTGGATGCCAGCTTTGAGGTCCTATATGCTCAAGCCTAGTGTGACACACAGTCTCCTTCTGCTGCCTGCAGATCAAGATGTAGAACACTCAGCTCCTTCTCCAGCACCATGTCTGCCTGCATGCTGCCATGCATCTCACTATGACAATAATGGACTAAACCTCTGAATCTGTAAGCCAGCCCAAATTGAATGTTTCCCTTTATAAGAGTTGCCATGGTTATGGTGTCTCTTCACCTCAATAGAAACCCTAACTAAGACAGTTGGGGACCAGATGTAGAATCCCCACCTTCTGGCATCTACAGGACAACCCTAGCTGTCAGAGAAGTGGCAGACTTAAACAAGCTCAAGCCTACCCCTTCTCGCCCCACTCAACTGTTTTTGACACATGGCAGTTAGGGCCAGGGAACAGTGGAAAAACTGTAGTGTTTCCCAGCCTTTCTCCTTCCATTTTCCTGACTTCAGATATAACATCAAAGGAGAACACAAAGGGGATAGAGAAGCAGTCCTTACTGAGGACTCACTTGAGACTTGGAGAACTTTCTCCTTCCTCATGCAGGTTTGACAGCTCTCTTCTGATTGGTCCTATTTTACACATTATTTGCCTGCATACATACCTAGTCAAGTGCAGGCTCTGGACAGTCTCATAGGATCACTCCTCCCTTTCAGGCAGAAAACAAGGAAGGCCTTAGGGTGAAGTTCATGGTGAGAATTAGGCTCTAAGAGCTGTCCAGGAGCCTCACTCCTAGATACTTGTTGAAGAAGAGAACAATGCTCACCAGAGACAGACTCCTACCCCAGATTTGTCCCTAGCAGAGGAACTCACATACATTCCCTTTACCCTTGCTCTGAGACACTGTTCCTGCCTTAAGATCCACCCTTCCTGCCTCAGCCTTGAGATCTAGTGTTCTAGTTGAAAACAGAGAGGCTCTTCAGGTTGAGAACTTCTAGAGACAGGAGGCTGGCCATTCTGCTGCTTTGAGCAGTGGCCTTGGTGTAGACATACCCTGCAAGGGATTACTCTGGGTGTGTGTTAGGTAACTCTTTGAGAGCTTGGAGTTGGAACACTTCCTGTCAGTCTCTTGGCTGGCACTCTGCAGTGAGTTGAGGGTACAGAGCCAGGATACTGTCAACCTGCTGCCACTGAGGATCTCAGCCTTTTTACTTACCTTCTTTCTACTTTCTCATTTGAGTCATCGCTATTGTGTGAAAAAATATAAAAGTCTACCCTTCACTGTCTGCCCACTCTATTCTTGGAGGGGGCGTAAGACTTGAACAGAGACTAGAGAATCTTCCTGTCTCAGAAGTGATGGGCATGTGGTAGCTGTTTCCTTTAAGTGTAGATTTGATGGTTTTGCTCTGTAGCCAGAGAGCTTTGCTGTGTGACTTTTAGAGAGTTGTTTTTCTTTAAATGACTGACTCTTCATCCTGTGAATGTTCCAGTTTTGTTGAGGGGTGTCCTCTCTTGCTTTGGTGTTCAAACTGAGTCTACTCAAAAAAGATTTTGTATTTTGTCTTTATATGGAGTCACACTTGTCCCACAGGCAAACCACTGCAGCTGATAGCACAACAGAGGAGGTCAGGGAGGTGTTTCTGTTGTTGCCCTTCTAAAGATATAAAATAACCAATTTATCTGTAGTAAATTGCTTTGACTAGTTAATTGAAATTAAAATGTATCATAGAATTAGTTATAAATGAATGATAAGCAATCAAACATGTCATTGATTCATTCCCAATTCTGCTCATTCAATGTGAGCTTGGAAGTTTTGGGGACTCTTCTCTTCCCTCAGTAGTTTTTTTTCCCTCTTGTGGACTGAGTTTCTCTCTTTTGGCTTCTCTACTTTGTCTACTTTCTGTTTACAGAAAACCTAACATTTCAATCTCCTGCTCACATGTTGTTCTTACAGTTTTATTTTGTGACTTGTGTCCCACATTTCCATAGGACTTTCAGAGAATGGGCTCATGAAGCTTGCAATTTGTCTGCCACAGGGCAGCCAGAGAAGCTTGCTCAGGGCTCCTGATCCAACCCTCCCAATTCAATCTCCACACCTTCCCTGGGCCATTACCTCTACCTTTGTTGTTGCTTCTTATGTATTCATAATGGGCTTGAAAATACTGCCTCTTAACTTGAATTGCTTTTTCTTTCAGAGTTATATAGGTATCGCTCCCAGTTTCTGCCTTTGGCAGGGGGTGTGCAAATAGCCATTTAGAAAATCCAAATCTTTTTTGTTACAAAACCAAAACCTTATTCAAAATAAGTTCTCATAAATATTCTAAAAAGCAATGTTCCTTTTAAAGCCATTTAATTATTGTATCAACTAGCCTAAGAGTCTTACTGTTAAACTAAGAATTTCACTTGAGGTCACTGTGTTTAACATTTTCCCAGGAAAAAGAAGTGCTAGTTACAGAGTTTGACTAATTTACCTTTACAGGAAACTTTTTCTCCCTTAAATCCCAGTAGTGCTAAACTAATTTCTAATTGCTTGGAAGCACTATCTCCTGTAGTTCACTATAATTAAGTTTGAGTAATAATAGTAATAGGTAAATATAAAATATTATAATGGTACTATTATAATGAAGAAATAAATTATCTTAATGACAAAAGTGTAACTATTATTATTATTACACCACTTGTGATTTGGGGAACATTTTAAATAGACAATAAGTATAGTATTCATCTCAATGTGAATAACAATAAGAAATAAATGTCAATTTCATGTGTTGGCCTCTGGAACTCTTTCAACAGGGTTTCTTTCATTGTTGCACAGTATTGGATGAGTCATGTTGTCTCAAGACTACAAATCTTCACTGTATTCCTTCTTTTCTAGCCTGTGATATTTTAAAGGCATCAGAACCACTGCACTTCTAGAAAGTAGAAAGTACAAATTAAATAAGCCACTAAAACCAGAGGCAGCTAAAGGAAAATCAGGTACACATAAGGAATTGAAGTCTAAGGAAGGACCCAATTCCAAGTCAAATAAATACATCGATAATAACAGCATATTTAAACATGATTTAAAATTCAATATATCTCCAAATTTTATAAATCAAAATGGAAAGTTCAACTCTTTGCTTTTTCTACAAGTACAGCTATTAGAATTTCAGTAACTAGAATGAAAGGAAAATACTTAAATGATGTATTGGATTTTTAATTTCATCTAAGTTAAAGTTGAAAGTGAGCTATTCAAAGTCCTGCAACATGTTTTAGGTTTTGATTCTTTTCTGAGGCCTGTTTTCTCATCAACAGTTTGATTGACTATATATAATGGTTATACTGTTGATTATATTTCAATGCTCCATATTTACCTAAATGCTATCTTTTTTATTGAACTTATTTGCTACTAAAGGTGGAGTTTCAGTATAGTAAAATATTATGTAGACGTACAAGGAAAAAGATTCTAACACATTAGCAGTCCAAGGTGCACACATAGTAATTTCATCATACGTGTCGAAGGCTATCAGCCTACTCACAGGTCTAGTTGAGTGTACTACTTTCCTGTGGTGACAGCCACATGACTGTAGGTTGGTGAGCTGTTCTTGACAGTCAGTTTTGATATATTTTGGGCAGAGGAGTGGACAATCATATTTTTTCCCTTGAAGTTTGAAATCAAGGCATAATAAAACTTTATTGGCCTTAGTTGAGACTTAGTTTGGCAGTAATGAATATGCATAAGCTAAAGATGTTGACAAAGGTACAGACTGAACATATTGATTAAAAACAAAACAAAGAACAAAAGAGGAAAGGCAGTTTTGAAAAGTAGTTATCTTTTCTTCTGTGTTTACAGTGCCAAATCACAAAGAGCCCAGCTATATCTTACTTTGTGTGGTGAATTTTGGGATGCTTTAATTTTCTTTAATCAATCTTTTTCTTTTTTGGTTGGTTTGATGAGGAGAATGAATATGATTATCTACTGCCAGTTATTCCACCACCTACAAAGGACTCTTCACTTGATCAGGTAACAAACACAACTAAAATATAGTTAAATAAAGCCAAACACTTCAAAAATATTGAAGTTGAATAAATTTTGTAAGGTTGATGTTGGAGAAGCAGTCTTATTTAAGAAAGAAGTACTATCTAATTTGCACTACTAACAAAATTGATCATACCAATTAAACATTCTATAATTTAGAGCCTCCCTTCCTTTCTTATTTTCCTACAATTTTACTCACATCAAATAACTGATTCAACTATGAAGATGTGAGAATTATATTTCAATTATATATACTGTTAAAAATTACAATATTAAGTATTCTGAGACATGCAAAATATGGACATTTTCTAGACTCTTTGAAAAAAGATAATATTCACCTCTTAAAGCAAATACAGTGATACCTGGAGAAAGTTTCACATTAATATTCAGGAAACATGCCTATATTACTCACAAGCAAAGTATGTGAAAAACCAACAGCATTTCACTATTAATGAGTTTGTTTAGTGATTTGATTTTGTCCCTTTCCTGGAATAAATTAGCTTCATTCTTTGGGTTTTCCCTAAGATTCCACCACCATGTGTTTAAACATCTTTTTGTAAAAGAAAAAAAAAAATTCTTGGCTATTTTTAAACAAAGATGTTTATTTATAAGAATAAGACTTAGTGCATGCATATTAAAAAGTACAGGGTAAAAGCTTTGTTCCTGTGCCAAGGTCGTATAAAGGAGATCTTGTTTGGGTTTTAGTTCTCAATTCACCTGGGTCCTCTTGAAGACTTTAACTGTATAGGAAAAATAAATCTAATTTGGTTTTAAAAATGTAGGTGAAGGTGCCCCTCTGCTCCCTGATATTTGTGTTGTATTTGATAAGTCTTTTATGAGATATGCTGGGATATGTTTCTTTCTGTAGTTCTGTTTCCTGATAGATGAGATTGTCTCATTGCCCATTGATCCCATATTCTCTTTTCAGGTAATAACATAAATTAATTAAAGTCTATATTTTTTACTTTCTGAAAAAAAATAAGTGACTTATAAGTCAGAGTAACAAAGTATGGAGAAAAATTCTTTAAATGATTTTATCAAGAATGAATGGATCAATCAAATAATAATTATATTTCCAAATGTCTTCATTGGTGACATCACAAAATGTTTCCTTGTAGTCAAGGTAAAATCTGGACCATATTAGGTTATATGTAATTCTCATCAATATTAGGAAAGATACCATTTCAATAAACCAACCTACATAATTAACCTATATATAGTCCATATATAGGTTATATATATAATCCATACCCAGCCTCTGCGCAAAGTTCTCAAAAAATTATCAGAGCAAACTTTATTGGATGACATTTTAGTAATTTAAGAATTTGGCCTTTGATACATATTAAGGGCTTAAAATAAAAACATGATAAGAAAATTTGATATGATCTTTATTATCATCTAAAATATCAGAATGAATATGACTTTGAAATAAACTCTATGGAAAAATTGCATATTTGTGGAGATGGCCAATGTGTCTTTGTTTTATCCATAATGATGTGGAATCTACTTCCCATTATTTTGAATTTTTAATTTCCTTTGAATTTTGCATTGTGATTTGGTTTTGACCAATAGACTGTAATTTCCTAGCCTTAGTATTGAATGAGCCTAGCAACTTTTAATTTTAGTCTTTTGGAAAAAACAGCATGACCAAGGAAACAATCAAGAAGTAATCTTTGAATGACAATGATTTCAATGCAATTCCTTATTATTAGTGTGCAGTATCTGTAGCTTGAGTTTTCCTGCCTGGCCCACAGTCAGGACAAATCTCTCTCACCTGCCAGTCCCACAGCCGCTATCCAAGCAGCGTGTAGCCCAGAAACCTCTTTTTTTGTTTTGTACTAGCAAAGGCTAAATCCACCATGCAGCTTAATGTGCCACTTGCAGAGGCCTCATTCCCGCCATACTGCAGATCGAGCTTGCACGCTAGGAACCCACAAGTAGCTCAAACCGACAGCTGCCGCTCATTTGAGAGAGACAATTAGGAAGCTGTTTTTAGCTCCGTTTTAGAATCTTTTCTCAGGTTTTAGGTGGAAACTCTTGCCACCACGTTGGACGCCATTTGTAGCTAGAATTTTCCTGCCTGGCCCACAGTCAGGACAAATCTCTCTCACCTGCCAGTCCCACAGGCGCTCAGACCCGATCAAGTAAACACAGAGACTTGTATTGGTTACAAACTGTATGGCCATGGCAGGCTTCTTGCTAACTGTTCTTACAGCTTAAATTAATCCATTTCTATAAATCTATACCTTTCCACATGGCTTGTGGCTTACCAGCATTTTTTTTTCTCCGAATTCATTTATTTAAGAGACAGAACACAGGCATTCAAAATTGTGAAACACAATATTAACACAGAGTAAGTTTGGGAAATTAAGAGGAATTGTTATATTCCATGTGCAGAATAAATATTTTTAAGAAGCAAATGTAAACTAAGCTTTACTAGATAACTAATTTACACATAAATAAACATTTTTATCTAAATTAATTGGCATACTGATTTTCAAATTGACGATTTTATCAGTTACATGGCAGTAAATACATTTTAAGCATGTTTAAATGTGTGGTGTAATATAATGTAAATAGTCTATTCTACAAGTTCCCTATACACCTGGCCTTCATGTTTGGATAAAAAGCATGCAGAACAGTGGCAATACATATCACAAATTACCATTAATGATTTATGAAATGAATTACTGTATTTTGGATATAAAAATTTTTATGTCAATGTTGGCTAGTTTTGGTAAACTTAGAACTTCTCAACTTTGCCACTAACTAGCTGTTTGAGATTTACAGAAATGGATTAATTTAAGCTGTAAGAACAGTTAGCAAGAAGTCTGCCATGGCCATACAGTTTGTAACCAATATAAGTCTCTGTGTTTACTTGATCGGGTCTGAGCGCCTGTGGGACTGGCAGGTGAGAGAGATTTGTCCTGACTGTGGGCCAGGCAGGAAAACTCTAGCTACAAGTATCAAATGTACCAATTTGTGAAGACAACTCTAAAGCATAGTCGACAGGAAGGGGTATCCCTTCCTTATGAAATGTTGAGTAAGAACCTCATGATGCTGTTGCCTAGGACTTCTTGATACAGAATAAGTATTGCTCTTTACATGAATTAAGCAATAGAAGCCATGGAAGGAAGGTTTTAG
The DNA here is from genome assembly GCF_949786415.1 of Peromyscus eremicus. NCBI lineage: Eukaryota > Metazoa > Chordata > Mammalia > Rodentia > Cricetidae > Peromyscus > Peromyscus eremicus. Next base: position 66,184,340 of record NC_081430.1, read on the forward strand.
GTTTCTTCAGTCCTTAGTTCCCTCGTGAGGCATTTTCTAGATTTTCCCCAATAGCAGTGTTCTCAATTCTGCTTCCATCCCTGAAGGAAGCAATGAAGAAACTCATGGGGCTCCCCAAGCAGGGAATGTGACCTGGGATCCCCAGCAGAAATGGGGACATCCAGTAGGAATTCACCCCTTTCCAAGGGCCTGTCCCTTCCTACCTGGGGAATACCTCCAGTGCTACTTTCCTGCTTTTAATTCAGTAGAGTGTTTGTGGATATACATGGAACTTTCTGGAATTTGTGCTGTTGACTAACTGTTCAGGAATATTTAGGTCTGCTTTATGATCTCAGATGACAAAATAGACTGCTATTTTCTGTTTCCACCATATAGTACTGCAAAATAGAGTGTCTAGCTCTGGTTTATACTCTACTCTCCACTTCTCTAAAAAGCAAAGGCTCAGAAAAAATGAGCCTGTGTCTGGGGTGGGGGCAGGGCTGGGGGAGATCAGGGAGGCAAATGAATGAGCAAATTGACTTTAGAAATACATTTAGATTTTGCCGGCTAGAACACCTCTGACTTGTCAAGTTATTATTGAGTTTCTGCCAAATTCCCTAGATATGAGTTCAAAATATCACATTTCTTTAATGTCTGTTATTACTGAATTGTTTGTGGCTTAATTATGAAAGTCTGGTTTCAGAAACAGTATGAAAGCAAAGGTTCCTGGATAATTGTGAGGTTTCATCTAAAACCAGAAGTGGAAACAAGATGAATAAACCACTACAGAAAAAAATGAAACTACTACATGTGATTTGACAAAAAACAGTGGATATATTTCACAATTCATCAGTGTACATACAGCCAGTGTATTTCTGACCCAAGGTTACTTGGATTTCTTCTTGTTTCAGGTTTCAAAATGAAATGCTTTCTCACAGTTCTGATGTTGAGTCTTTGAAACTGACAAGTACTCTTTTACATTTTTTTGGCAGATTATCTGACTCATTCCTAAGTATTTATATAAACATAAATATTCTAAATCTAAAAATTCCCAATGTTTAATTATTGTATCATTTTAAAACTATTTTTTTTATTTAAACTTCAAAGTTGCAAAGAAAAATGCCATTGGTATAAATAACAGTACAAATAATTCATTGCTATATATTTATAAGGTGAAACTCCTAGCACTGTGATTTTCAACTTTATACCCATGATTTATGTTCTAAATAATGAATATGGCATAGTAAGTCTTTAGTATAGCAGAGTTTGATGTTTCACTTTGTCCGTATTTTGGAGCTGACCACATGAGCTGATACTTTTATAAGATGTTTTAATTTAGATATAATTTCAACCTTACAAAATTTTATAGTAATAGGGCAGGTTTTTCTTTATATTTTGCTGAAGATTTTTTCCGGCTCTATGCATGTGCTTTTGGCATGCACATGTGCATCTTTCTGTCTGTACATATGTATGTACTGATCCACAATTATATATGAATGTTTATATAGAGACAAAACACACACATATATATATATATATATATTAATTTTTGAGTAATTTGATTAATTTCCTCTAAATATTCATTATGTTTCCTATGAGCATAGATATTCCCTAATACAATTATAATGCAGCCATCAACATTAGCAAATTGGAGCTGGGGAGATGCTTCAGCAGATAAGGGTGTAGCCACTTAGCCTGATGACCTAGGTTTGATCCCTGGGTCCTACATCGTACAGAAAATTGATTACTTCAAGTTGTTCTCTGACCTCCATATTGTGTCATGGCATGCACATGCACACACACTCACACAGTATGTGAAAATTTGAAATTACCAAATTTAACATTAAAGTAATATTCTTATCTAATCCATAGTGAAATGTTATGATTGGTCCCAATAAGGCACTTCACAATACTTCCTCCTTGCCCCTAAATACAATCCAGTACCATATGTTTCATTTAGTTCTTAGGACTTTTTATGTTTTTTCCCTTTAACATAGAGAAGCTTTATGCCACTATTTTCCTTGATTTTGATTTTTCTGAAAAGGGTATGTTAGTTATTTTATAGAATGTCTCATATCCTTCCAGATTAGATCCTGGATTTAGAAGGATCACAGAAGCATAAAGGAATGGTCTGTTTTTTTTAAGAGCAGAGAGCACTTGGTATCAATCTGTCTAGTGATTCTCTTAAACCACATTTTATTAGTCTGTATATTAAGAGTGCCCCCTTCAATATAATGAGTTTGAACTCATAGATTCTTATTTTATTCAACATTGGTAGCCACTGGAATATTTATTTCATTCTTACCATATCCCATATTTGGCTAGGAAGAGCTGGCTCCATTATTTTTATTATATGACATCAGTGTTTAAGAATTTCTCACTGTCTGCCACAATGTATAAAGCTCATATTTGCTTTGCCTTGGCCCCCAAATCAGCCCTTTTTTACAGACTTTTGATTTGGGGGCAAAATTTATTTAGAAATCAAGGTCTGGATATTTGGTAAGGCCCTTGCCATGGGAGCTTTCTCAACAAATGAATCTTGGAAATGAAATGTCTATGTTAGTAAGTTACATTTAGCTGGAGTTTAATATTCATATATAACTTTAAACATAGAATCTATGTATAGTGAAATTAAACAGCAGTGCATACCTAAATCAAAAGGATTTTTGTCAAATGCCTGGTCAGCCCAACCCTTACTGAAGGGTAGTGTTTAATTTACTTTATATATTCATTTCTACCATTGTGATATAATGTCCCAGAGGAAAAGCATAAAGGAGTAAAAATTGACTTAGTCTCCCAGTTTTAGAAGTGTCTGTTTAAGGTCAGCTGGATCCATTCCTTTAGGCTTGAAGTGAGGCTGGATGTCTATAAAAGCTGTCATGGTAGTTTGAGTGTAATTGACTACCATAAGCTCATAGGGAGTGGCACTATTAGGAGGTATGGCCTCGTTGGAGGAAGTGTGTCACTGTGGGGGTGGGCTTTGAAGTCTCCTATGCTTGAGCTATGCCCAGTGACACAGTTCACTTTCTGTTGCCTGGAGATCAAGATGTAGGACTGTCAGCTCTTTCTCCAGCACCTTGTCTGCTTGTGTGCTGCCATGTCCCACCATGATGATAATGGACTAAACCTGTGAAACTGTAAGCCACCCAATTAAATGTTTTCTTTATAAGAGTTGTTGTGGTCATGATATATCTTCACAGCAATAGAAATTCTAAGACAGCTGTGTAGAGAGTTTAGCAGCCTGGAGGGTGGGAAGATGAGAGGAAGTGTGAGGATAAGGAAGAAAAAGGAGAAGGAAGAGGAGGGGGAAGAGCCAGGGTCAAGATAGACCTCCAAGGGCATATACCCCAGTGACCTACTTCCTCCAACTTTGTCCCACCTCTAACAGTTTCTACCAGCCACCAATATTATCATCAAACTATGGACCCACATAGGATCCATCCACTGATTAGCTACAGTGCCCATAATCAAATCATTTTCCAAAAGTCCTTCTATGAATGTGCTATATTAGGGATCAAGCCTTCAACTCAGGAACCTTTGTGGGATACTTGGTATTAAAAACAAAACTCCTTACCTAAAATTTCAAAATGATCCTTGTGTCTGATTAGTATACAGCATATTTGTTAGTAAAGCATATTTGTTTCAGTGTTGAGATCTCTATTAAGAAATATTTTTTATATTTACATAAATGATTTTCTCCCCTCTGAGGCCATTTTAACATTTACATTTATTTACCACAAATTAAATTCAGGACAATATTTGATTCAGGGAAAACCCAGTAATTATGACTCCATTTTAATTTTTTTAAACTCTTAAGTTATAAATGATTACATTTCAGCTGAGTGATGGTGGTGCACACCTTTTAATCCTAGCACTTTAATCCCAGGAGGCAGAGGCCAGACAGGTCTCCAAGTTCCAGGCCAGCCTGGTTTATAGAGGGAATTCCAGGACAGTCATGGCTACACAGAGAAACCCTGTCTCTGTCTTAGAAGAGAAAAGAAGGAAGGAAAGAAGGGAGGGAGAGAGGAAGGGAGAGAGGGGGAACAAAGAAACAAAGAAAAATGAGAAAAATAAATTATTAAATCTCAAAAAGAATTTGTTGGATTTGAGAAGCACATTATCTCTTTATTTTGTTAGAAGAATTATGGTATAAAATGTAGAAATAGAAAAATCCAAGTGCCAGTTTTCTCATGTTGTAATTTACTTGTTTACTGTGAAGGAATTTTGAAAGCCAAAGATGGCTCTGACATTATTGAATCAAACAGAGGTGACCTTGGTGATAAAAAACAGTAAATGAAAGATGAACTAATGAAGGGAAAGAGTATCAAGAGGGAGTTAATAACCCAAGAGAGGACATAATTTTGAGATAGTGGAGGATGTATGTTCACTCATTGTATCCACCTCATTGAAATGGAAACACGTTAAAAGCAAAAATTATACAGCTTGTTATAGATGTAACAAGTTTGTTGGCCAGGATAAATAAAATAAAGAAGTACTTAATGGAAGATAACAGCCACATCTGAATCTTTTTTTGTCCAGATATTACATTTGATGTGATGTAGTAAAAAATGAGATCTGAAGGAGGTGAAACAGCTAGGGATGCACTTGAGGAGGATGAGACAGAAAGAGCTAGGACTGTTCTCCTGGGAGGACAGGCTGGGAGAAGAGTGTAAAAAACTGACTTCTAGTGTGTTTAGGACTATGATATGGAAGGATTTGCCTTATTTTGTTTGTAGACATCAACAAACACTAACAATACGTTGTGTGTGTGTATTTGAAGCAGGGTTTAGTGCAATCTAACAGGCTCCTCAGGCAGCTCGATTGCCCTTGAGCATGACAGATCACCTTGTTGGTGAATACTCTTTTGTTTTCATGTGAAGTGCCCTCATCACAAAAGGCTTATTTGGTCCCAATGTAATGTTTAGAGGTAGCTAAGAGACAGTGATTGGATGATGGGGGCTTAGATTTAATTAGTGCTTATCCCATTGGTAGATTTGAAATTGATAGCTTTATTCCACATATGTGGAAACTGTGAGGTGGGGTCAGTTAGAAGCTCTGGGTCATTGAAGGCAACCCCTTTGAGATGTATCTTCTGCCCGAGTCTGTCTGTTCATACTGCCTCTTGTTTTCAAGTCATCGTGGGTGAATAGCTTTGTTCTGCTCTGTGCCTCCTGCCATTATTTTCTGTGTTATCACAGTACAGAAACAACTGAACCAAGTGACAATGTCAGGACTTCAGAAAAACACCTTTGGATCTTGATGTGTGGAGTACGTATTCAATATAAACTTTAATTTTGAAAATGTCCAAAAAGATATTTAAAACCACTTCGTTAAAGTAGGTTTCTGAATGTTCAACAAAAATTAAAACCTGTGCTTGGTAGAGTTAAGAAAAGAGTAAATGATTTCTAAATAGTTGTTGAAATAAAAGTAGTTAATCATCCTAGTAAGCTTCAGAGTAAAATATATTTCATGACATTTTAAATGTTTCAAAATTGATAATCTATATTTGCTTCTGTGTGCTAACACTCCATTAATTACAGCATCTGATTACCTTATTTTTCAAACATGCCAGTTAAAGTTTACTTAACTCTTTTTTTTCAATCTGTTAAAAAAATTATCAAACAGACGAACATCTGCTTTGCATTATGGTATGAGTCAGTTTTTCTGCTGTTCCTCCACCAACATATACACTCTCACACACTCAGGCTCATACATGCCATTGCTATGCTTTATTGCCCTGCCTTTTCACATACTTCTACACACATGTTCCTCTATATTGCAACTCTCAGCTTTTAGCTGTGTGTGTGCGTGTGTGTGTGTGTGTGTGTGTGTGTGTGTGTGTGTGTGTGTGTGTGTTTAGACTTAAATACGAGAAGGGGCAGACACTAGGTAAAGAAAAGTCTTATGATCTCCTAACATAATAAGACTTGACAGTTGTTGACTGTTTTATGTTAAGTGACACGCCAAGTATTCTATATAATTTGTCTCACTAAATTGTCAGAAAAACTCTTTTGAAAGTCTATTGCTATTTTCATTTCAAAAAATCTAACAGTTAATATTGCGGTGAATTAAATCTTACGAGTATTCAGTATGAATGGAAGTTTTCTTTGCTACTCCACTGCCTGCTAGCAATGCTACATAAACAACATTTTCCATCCTTTTTCTTTGTTTATCCAAGCTTATGTCTCCAAATCACAATATTCTAATTTCTCCCTCTGTGTGGTAAGGACAGTAGTCCTCAGATGGGAGTTCAAATCCCATGTTACCTTTGGATTCTTGCAAATGCATGGAAATATTTGAAACTGTTAAACTGAGAAAATATTACCAACAGAGGCCAAGATGCTCTGTACATCCCACAGTGAAATGAACAACCCATAATAAAGAGTTACATGGCCCAGTATGTTCATACTGATAACATTAAGAAATCCTGACCTAGAGAGAAAGTTATTCTTGAAGAGAAATGACAATATTTGAAAGTGTATACTCATAAAATTATTTCTCTTTGAGGGCTCCTTTTAGGCTGTTAGAAATAATTGCTATTAGAACATTTCAGGACTCTCTTGGTAGGTTACTCTGATTCACAAAGCACATAACCTTATTTGTAGTTCAGATAATAGAATTTCCACATTGCCCTTGATTCCAAACTGTGTGCGTTCAAGGTGTCATGTCATCATCTGGTGCTCAATATTTTATATAGTATATATAGCAAGCTTAGACAAGCAAATTTTTATGAAATCATCTCCATCTAGCTGGTCTGATTTGTTTTGTATTATGCTAGGGATGAGGTAAAATAGCCAGCAACAAATGACCACACCCTCTCTATATGCCACTTACTGCTTTGAAACTGTTTGGGGCCCTTACCTTCCCCTTAAACATTGGTAATTTACACTTTACCAAATTGTAATGCCTAGTGGCCTACTAACTCTAATAGTAGGACCTTTCTGTCAAGGCGTTTAGATTTCAGCTATGCAATTTGAATAGTCAGTGTCTATAAAACCCAGGAAGCAGAGCTGCTAGGAATGGAATAAATAGGAGATAAGGAAAGATAAATGAATGATGGCTGATGTTCTGGGAAGTTTGCATTTTTTTTTTACGTATAAAATGACATTTTATGTGGTTCAGCTCACATTTGATTTTATTCTCTGAGCACATAACACAGATAAAATGCAGTGGTCCTGAAATTAGCCTGTCAATTGCTCAGATACAGGTGCCACACCTTATAGGCTGTGAATTTGGGGTAGTTGATAAATCTGATTCAGTTACCTTCAGTTGCATTCAACAACAGAGCAAAAGAAAATTGTGACATTACCCAGGGAATTTGCATGTGCCATCCCTAGGAACCACCAGGAATGAATTGATTGAGTGTGAAATGTGAATTTATCTGTCTGTCTTTAGAATAATAAGAAACTTATTTTTTAATACTTCTATTTAAAATATATTTCAGTGTGTGTGTGTGTGTGTGTGTGTGTGTGTGTGTGTCATAGTGCACATGTGCAAGTCAGAGGACAAGTTGCTGGAGTCAGTTCTTTCCTTCTACCGTAAGAGTCTTGGGGATTGGACTTGGTTATCAGGCTTGGCAGTGAATATTGTAATCCCTGAAGCCACCTAGTCCTTTTCAAACTTCATTTACTATATTTTAGATAATGCTGGAATGATCATCAGCGGCTGATGTGTCTTCAGTATTTGTTGAACTAACAGATACATTTTACTTTATCTTTTGAATCTGTGCCTCACTATGCATCCCAGGCTGGCCTTAAACATTTATTTGCCCTATCATTTTGTCATACTGAATGAGGCATGGTTAAGTGTGATATGTATTACTTCAAACTGCAATTTGGATGCATTGTCTGGATTCAGAATTGTGGTCTTGGATAAGGACTTGATTTTAGGATGGCATTTAGTCATGGGAATTTCTGCAGCTTTGTTTAGAAAAGGGGGCATCTTAATTATTTAAAAAAACCCACAGACTCTTGTTCCCTTGTGAATAATGCAGATGTGTCACCACCCTACAAACTCAATCAATTCATTCCTGGTGGTTCCTAGGGATGGGACATGCAAATTCCCTGGGTAATGTCACAATTTTCTTCTGCTCTGTTGTTGAGCTAGGTCTCCTCTAGATGCCTGAGGATGGTTATTCACTGGCATTGCAGGTGAGGCCCTGTATTTAAAGAGGCTGTTGTGTTGATGTTGTTAGGTGTAGAGCTCCCTTCCATCAGCTAGAACTAGTTCTTACCACACCGGGTCAAATAGAGGTCCATAAGCCTTCTTTTCCTCTATACCTTCACTTGATTGTCTTGATATGTCACTAGGTCCCACACTACCAACTTCACCTTTGTCTCCTTCTCTCTTCTCAGTAAAATTCATATATAGCACTGAAAATGTTAGATTTTGGAAAGTAGAGCCATAAATGACAGAAATATTTTGCTTTATCTTCATGATTGATATCTGGTCCTACAAGAAGGGAATTCAAATATTCTTAGTCTTCCTCTGAACCAAATCCATCCTGAAGAGCTTTATCATCGATGTGCTTGTCTTTGCTAGGGTTTCTATTTCTGTGAAGAGACATCATGACCACTACAACTCTTATAAGGAAAACATTTAATTGGGGTGACTTACATTTCAGAGGTTCAGTCCATTATCATCATGGTGTGACATGGTGGCATGCAGGCAGACATGGTGCTGGAGAAGGAGCTGAGAGTTCTACATCTTGGGCAGGCAACAGGAAGTGAACTGTGACACTGGGTGTAGCTTGAGCATATATGAAGCCCACCTCCACAATGTCACACTTCCTCCAACAAGGCCACACCCACTCCAACAAAGCCATACCTCCTAATCATGCCGCTTCATTTGAGGGCCATTTTCTTTCAAACCACAACAGAGCTCAAGGTCTGAATGACCCTCAGAAGCTTGTGTGTGTTATAAAGAGTGGTAGATAAAGAGTGTCCTATAGATGGTACAGATGGTAGTCCACCCTTTGACTTGAAAGAGTTGAAAAGGAAGAGGCACCCAAAATTTGACTAAATGAACTCAGAAATGACTTGGCTCTAGATCCAAATATACAGTTTTTCTAGATGTTCACACCAAATATGCACAGCAAACATTCTGATAGTGACAATGATAAAAAAAAATGCATATCAGTAAAGATGTATATACTCTTGGTCAAATGTTTTTGAAATCTGAGGGTGGGTCAGAGTTGTCATTGCTAGGGTACATTCAGCATTCCCTTATGTTAATTACATAGAAATCCTTGCCACAGATTGTTCCAGCATTAAGGATAATCTAGCCTGTAAAATAAATAGAAAGCCAGTCCATTGATGCAGGCATTAACTTTGTATGACATGACGAGAGGAAAGTATGAGACCTAAATCATGTATTGGTCTTCAATACAGAACTTGCCCTGTTTGCTTGCATCTCCCATCCAAGATGGAGAGCAGTCATTTGTTTTTCCCCAAGACTACCATTTCTGGAATGGCTGTGCAAGCACACAATGGCATGACATTTCTAATGTCATCAAAAGTTGGCCCAAAAAAGTCCCAGAGAACATCATTTCTGCCTGTGAATGATCTAAGTGTAAATTAAAAAGTACTCATTCTAAGTTTTATGTGCCTTTCATGATTGACTTCCTAATGGGTATTTGGTTTCTTTCATGTAATATTATATGTTTGGGGTCATGTATATACCTGTGAAATTATCTCTGTCATCAAGGTTGTAATCATATCCATCATATGCCAATGCTTTCTCCTACCTCTTTTATTATTATGTGACTACTAAGATCAAATCAATTCTCTTGGCTGTCTTTAAGTATTCAGTATACAGTAATTAATTGTAGGCACTATTTGCCATAGCAGGACTCTAGAGTATCTAGGGTTTTTGTTTTGCTTTGTTTTTAGTTTTTACTGAAGCTTGATGTCTTTTGTTTACCCTTCTTCTCAGCCCTTGGCAACCATCATTCTAAGTCTCTGTTTCTAGGAATTTGACTGTTAGATTCCATATGTAAGTGAAGTCATGCAGTGTTTGTGTTGCTGTGTCTGGATTATTTCACTTAGAGAAAGAAATTTTGGATCTAACTCCTTGGCAGATTGAAGAGCATCCTTCTTTCTGTTTAAAATAAAAATACAAAAGGATCGCTGAGGAAACCCTGCTCAGATTTCTCTGTACAAGAAGGCGAGGCACTGCAGCAGCTCTTTCCAAATAATAATAACAAAAAAAAACCCACCAAAAACTGCTATAATGTTTCAACTTGAAAAGCTGTAGTTACACAACTCAGCACTAAAGGAGAGAACATTAATAACTCCAGTAAGAATCACTGTGTCCAAACAAGTATTGGGGTTTCTCCAGCAAGACCTAATGAGATGATGTCAGCTGTTTCCGGCTGTTCTACAATCTTTTTCTTTCTCATTGCATTAAGAGAATGGTAGTTGTAGGGACACCAAGAAGAGCTCTTATATTGTTTATGGCCATAAATGCACTGATCATCTTTCAAAAGAGAAGGGGACTTCCTTTTTCAACAATATCAAAAGCCAAACAACTTTCAAGCTTGTATTAGAAAGTGAGCCGGGCGGTGGTGGTGCATGCTTTTAATCCCAGCACTCGGGAGGCAGAGGCAGGCGGATCTCTGTGAGTTCGAGGCCAGCCTGGTCTACAGAGCGAGATCCAGGAAAGGCGCAAAGCTACACAGAGAAACCCTGTCTCGAAAAAAACAAAAAAAAGAAAGTGGCCTCTTTGAAGGGTCATCTTATTAATTATTAATTAATAATGCAGCAGCATCTGTAGGTATAAGATATTAAGTTACAATCTACAATGTCTGCTCTATGAGATCTGTGAAGAGTTGCATTGTCTCCTTTACTCAATGAAAAGAAATCTAGGACAGTGATTATTTAGAGACACAAGTCCTTATCTTACATACAGCTAGACAGCAGTTTCATTAGCAACCTACAAATGAAGCCAACTTGCACACAATGTCGAAAACATTGATGTCCTTCTCTAAATGTTAAAAAGAATAAATTTCAAAGCTTTAAGTTATGTGTATTTTGAAGCAATCAAGAGGAGAAAGCTACATTGAAAACACTGGATATAATTGAAATTTAATTCAAGTGTATTAGGACTAAACTGTCAAATAAGGCATTGGCATTGTGATGTGCTTTCCTTGGAAAGATTTCCACTTATTAATGATAAAAACAGAGTATAATATTTTATTAACTTAGAGTAGAAAACACAATATATATTAAAATTTTAAATGGAATATATAATATATAAATGATTATATTCTAAATGCAAAAGATTACAATATGTTATTTCAAATATAATTTTATGTTTGTGAATTTTTTGCACTAGGAAATATTATTTTTGATGAACTGTGATAGTAGCCAGAAAGGCCACTGCTAACACACACAGACTCTGATGTTTAGTTAAGACATGAAAATTGGGACGATTTTAGTTCTTGACCAATGAACACAGTAAAATATGAGACAGAACATATAAGCACTAAGACTGATTGGTTTTAGCCTTCACGGCATAGATATCAAGGGCTACAGGGTTTCACACTTCTCTCTAGAATAACGGAGAATTTCACCCTTTATCTAGCTTTCCTGCTGTTTTTCTGCTTGAGAGATTGTCAAGCTGGCCACAAGAGCCAGACAATCCTGACTTATACCTGTTTTACAGAATGAAATATTGTTTGTTTTTTGAGGCAGAGTCTCAATTTGTAGGCCTGGCTGTCCTGGAACTTGTTATTGCAAACTAGGCTGGTCTCAAACTTACAGAGCTCCTCCTGATTCTGCCTCTAGGGTGCTAAGATTAATGATATGAACCACTATCCCTGACACAGAATGAAGTCACACATGCAGTGGGTGGCTATAGCCTTGCTGTCATATAGCATTTCCATATAGGGCCTATGACTTTCCAGTCTATTTACTAATTATTTGGCTCTTTGTTGAAGCATTTGCTCTACATTAGAGCACATAAACTTCTGCTGTACATTAAAAAGCAGTTCTTATCCAGAGGGCCTGATCCAGTTGGGGGCTCCTCAGCTATTGGTTTATAGTTCATGTGTTTCCATTCTGGGAGGCATCCAGGCAGTGGGATCAGGTCCTGTGCTCAGTGCATGAGTTGGCTGTTTGAAACCTGGGGCTTATACAGGGACACTTGGCTCATCCTGGGAGGAGGGGACTGGACCTGCCTGGACTGAGTCTACCAGGTTGAACTCAATCCTCAGGGGAGTCTTTGCCCTGGAGGAGATGGGAATGGGGGATGGGCTGGGGGGAAGGTGGGGGAGGGGCGGGAGGGGGGAGAACAAGGGAATCCGTGGCTGATATGTAAAATTAAATTAAATTATAAAATAAAAAAAAGACTATTAAAAAAAAGCAGTTCTTTGCTGGGTGGTGGTGGCATATGCCTTTTATTCCAGCACTTGAGAAGCAGAGGCAGGTGGATCTCTGAGTTCTAGGCCAGCTTGATGTACAGAATGAGTTCCAGGACAGCTGGGACTACACAGAGAAACCCTGCCTCAAAAAAACCAAAACAAACCAAAACAAAAGCCAAACAAACAAAAAGTAGTTCTTCACTTCTGTGACCAATATCTTCATTCTTGTTACTTGTCCCTACTAACATTTGTCTATAGTTCTTTAAAAATTGTTTCCCCAGAATAGCTAATTACCATAGAAATGACCAGAAGATGAAAGTCTATTAGGGAAGGAGTGAGAATGATGAGTGCATTGGAGAAAGAGGGGCCCAAAGGTGCTGAGTGACTCTGTGCATTGCTGCCATCTATGGGTACCAAGAGCCCATACTTAGTCCCTGATTCTCAACATGCAAATAGTATTGAGATATTTTCACAGCTCATTCTTAGTCTATTTTAAGCAAATAGACTCATGAAGTACTTTCTGAAGAGCACCACATGAATTTTTTTTCTTCTGATAGTACGTATGTCTGTCCAGATTGAAATCAGAGACACTGATAAATACAAAGGAGGGGAGAAAACCTTCAACTAAAAGCTGATTCATTTCTCAGAAAAGTGGTATCCTTCAGGGTGTGTGTGTGTGTGTGTGTGTGTGTGTGTGTGTGTGTGTGTGTGCACAATATATACCTGACAAATGTATTTTATGGAATAAAAACTTAACTTAGCTAGTAGAGAGATGTGCCAGCTATTAATTTACTGGCTCTACCACCCCCACCCTTTTTCCTTGCTCTGTAATAACAAGGATGGGCCTTGTTAAGCAGGGTCAGTGGAGGGTACACTATCTATTCCCCAGCAAATCAACACTAAGCCTGTCCACACCATACTTTCCAGGTGGCTTCCCTTGAGATCAGCTGCTGACCAGATGGGTTTCAGGGTAGTTACCAGCAAACTGAGTAGACTTCCAGTGAATTCATCAGTATCCCAGAAAGAATTTTTCTTTTGGCCACAAGTCAGGATCCTCTTTGGCCCAAAACAACCCAGTGAAATCATGTACCATCCCATAAGCATCGACCCTGACATTTTAATGAAGTGTGTGGAAGATTCTCTTAGGTCCTTCCTTTCTTGAGAAGTTTCTACCAGCAGCCCTGTGTATTTTTATTTCTCCTTCCACCATTTTTACTCAATTTATTGTGATTTCAACCCCTGTCGCTACTTCTTTATCAATTTTTCCTTTTTCAGATTATTGTGTGGTTTCTCTGTTCTGATTACAACATAACTAAAATAGCAGAGAGGTAAGAACAGATTGTGTTTGTTCCTAATACATTTTATCTAGTAAGAAAGTTAAATTTTGCAAGTACAAGGAGCCCAGGGAGTGAATAGACTATTGTATAAGCCTTAAAATGAAATTACTGAATCATTTTCTACTTCTTAACAAGTTCCCTTTGGTGTATGAGACAACCTCTGGGAATTAGTGAACAACAGTAGAGCCGAGAAAACATTTAATTCACGGTTCTTTCCATCTAGAGAAAATGAACATGGAAAGAACTTTCCAGTTTTGGTTTCCATGGTGAATATCCTGCTTGAGTTCTGTCTCTTAGATCCCCCTACCCCAACATAATTAGCTGCATTTATTCACGTCCTTCCAGGAGAGTATTATGACTTCTTACCTCATCCTCCACTCCATCCCTCTGTAGAAAGGTATAGGTATCTCATACAGGGTAAGAAGACTTTCCAACAGCTTCTGTAGGCAAAATCCAGCCAGAGGCAAAGTCAGTCCTGGGCAGTTTTACATAGACTAATGTTTTCCTAATTCACCTTCATCTCCTTCTTTTGAAAGTTTTCTTCTTTTTGTCTCTTTTCTTCAATCCTGGTGACCCACTGGAAACCTTAGAGCCCTGTTTCTACAGCACCCCTTCTAAAACAGCAGTTAGTTAATGCACATTGAAACCCAAGTTAAGATTTCTTTGCAGGTAGTGGATTTTATAGTTATCAAGTACAGGCCCCTGGATCCCATTGTAGGCCTACTGAATCAGAATTCTGAGAGAGCAGGAAACCAGAAACCTACTATAGTTCTGTCTTTTTTTCCCGTGTAAAGCTACTGAACTAGTTAGTAACAGTTTACAGTGGTATTATTCAACATTCAATTGCATTTTAATACGAGAAGTTCTAGTTTATTATCGACTAGATCAGCATGTAATCTTGGATTTACTTTTATCTGGAACATTTTAGCATTTGTTACAAGGGATTGTTCAGTACTAATGCTCAACCTTCGCTCTGGAGGCTAAACTCCTTAGGTTCAAAGAGCTGTGCATCTGAGCTTCATGGTGAGCTTCTGAAAACAAGACATATGCTGCTTATTTTCATCTCAGAAAATGATCATCTATGTAGATGAGTGAAGCAGTTATGGAGGTGGTGTAGAGAAGTCCAGTGGCTGTGTAGTGAAGTTAGGAGGGGCCCACTATGGAAGCTGAAGACATCCAAGGTGGAGACCAGATAAAAGAATTAGCAAGAGAGTGGGAAGCAGGGCTCAAAGTACTCAATCTTTCCTGACAGGGGACAGGAGCATGGCAAGGAATGAAAACACACTTAGTGAATCTCCAGCTAGCTCCCACCATTTCCAGATATTTCTCAGTGATGAGTAATTCTTTACAAAAAAGAAAATATTTTAAAACTTCTTTTGACTTTAGTAAGTATCATATTGTGTAACCCAAGGTTGATAGCTATTCACTGTTTTGTTGTTTGTTTGTGCTCCCTTCCCATTCTTCCTCCCCTTCCCCTCCCTCCTTTCTTTTTTGTGAAAGATAAAATCCAAGGTAAGAAGCATGTAAGCTTCTTACATGCTTGGCAAGTGCTCTACTGCTGAGCTACATCTCTCATCCTCCTCTACAATCAAATTTTCCAGAGTTCCCTGAAGAATAATCTTTAGGTAGAGTGAAGTCCTGTAATATCTGCCATCCATCTACTTACCCTTCCATCTATCTGTCTCCTTATTATGAAATATCTATAGGTTCACATGAGTTCAGACAGTTTTCACAGTGGGAACATATTGCATAGGTAGAGTATAATATCTAAGTGTATAATGTTTATTTAAAAAAAAACTCCCCAGATAATGATTGTTTACTTAGCTGGAAATTTAGTAAGTGAATAATTATTTAAGGAACTGTGTTATCTGGTCTACTTGTAGTATTAAAGTACTTAATTATCTGAGGTCAATCTTAACAGACTATGCAGCTCATGTATTGCTATGGTTAGGGGAATCATTTGTTAGGATTCATTGAAATACTTTAGTTAGTCACCTCTTTCTTCTGTTTTTGAAATGTGGTAACTCTGGACTCAAAACCAGCTCATACTGAAAAGTGTTTCAAATTCCTCTGACCCTTCTTATTAACAATTTGTAGACAAACAGAAGGAGACAAAGAGAACTATTTTGACTAGCCCTACACAGACAGCTGCTAAATATTACTTGCTCTTGAAATTAATTTTCTTTTCATGAAATTCATCACATTCTACCTTCATTTTAATTTTCTCTATGTTATAATTTGATTACTAATATTGCCACTAAATTTAAAAGACGTTGACCCTTTTGTAAGCTGTTCAACTATTAACTCACTTCTTTTCAATTTGCTCTAGTATTTTCAATTTGATACTAGTATTAATTCTAATACTTAGGGTTTTTCTGACCATGACAGATGAACTTACATCTTCTGTGCATTTCAATTTTACCTGTATTCCTCAGAGCTACCTAGAAAGACAACCCAGTAGAAACTGCAGATACATCTATAGGAGCAAATTTATTAGGAAATTAGCCACTGAAAAGTCCCATGACAGGCCATCTGCAGGCTAGAGACCACCACATGGTAAAACCCAACTCCGAAGGTCTCAGAACCAGGGAGGCTAATGATGTAACTCTTATTTCAAGGCTGGGAGTCTGAATACTCCATCATGGAGCAGGGCACTGCAATTTCAAGACCAGTAAGCCTGGAGTTCTGATGTGCAAGGCAGGAGACAAGTATGCACTAGCTCTCAGATAAGATACCAGTTCACCTTTTGTATTTATTTCCTCTAGGCTCCTGGTAGATTAAATTGATATCCACTCAAATATTAACCTTCTTTGGAAACACCTCCACAAACAAACCACAAATAGGTTTTTCCAGGTCTCTGTATATATCTCAGTTCTGTTAAGTCTACATCCAACATTAATCATCACACTGCTACTTTTCCTATAAATTTCAGAAAATACTGCAAACAGAAGTTTACAGAGGTAATCCATTTTGTAGTTGAAATAACCAAGAGAATGAAAAAAACAGATGGCAATTTTTATTTTAATAAAGGTAAACCTGAACAAATTTTTATGAACCTTCTTCATGAAGTCTTTGGATTTATTCATCTAACAAATCTATTATTTCCAATATATTCTTTATTTACCAATATAATTGTCTTAAGATATATTTTATATTTATTTTGTAGTTGTTTTTAATTACTTTTATTGATTACCTAATAGTATATAATGAATAATCTCAAAAGTTAATTTTTCAAAACAATTCATCTCTCCTATTTTCAATTATGAAGGTCTGGAATGAAGATATGACTTTGCTGGGTGTCTCCCACTCAAGTTGCTCACAAAGCTATCCTCAGCATCCTTCCATGCTGTGGGAATTTCAAACCTCTCCTGAGGTAGGTGTATTCACAAACCCCCTCAGGAATGGCTATTCACAGTACAAAAGCATATTTCTCGCTGTGTGGTATCCTAGTTAGCTTTAATTGTCAACTTGACACAATCTAGAGTTATCTGAGAGGAAAGTATCAACTGAAAAATTTTATAGATAAGATTGGTTTCTGAGAGTCTATGAAGGATTGTCTTAATTGTTAATTGATATAAAAGGGCCCAGCCCACTGTGGGCTGTACCGTCCCTAGGCAGGCAGTCCTAGGCCATATAAGAAAGCTAACTAAGCATGAGAGTGAACCAGAAAGCAAATATTATTGCTTTGATATCTTACTTGAAGTAAGTCCTGTGCAAACTTTCCTCAATAATGGACAGTGACATGGAAATGTAAGCCAAATAAACTCTTTGCTACCCTAGGTTGCTTCTGGGTAGAGTGCTTTATCACAGCAACAGAAAGCAAACTAGAACATGTGGATATCTCTATAAGGCAACTCACAACATAGTATGTGACTTCTCTTAAAGGGAGGGAGGGAGAAAGGAGGAAAGAAAGCAAGGCAGAGAGGAAGAGCCACAGAGTTCTTTTCTTAAAGCACTGCATGTCATTATGTTGTATTATGTTTGTTAGAAATGTATCACTTGGTCCAGAACATACTGAAGGGAGATAGATTACACCACGAACACCAGGATTGCTGGGTCTCTAGGAGCCAGTTAGAGTTGCTTCCTGTAGAGAGTCAACAGTCCAGTATGGACCCTTGCATTCAGTAGAAAGCACATGTAGTTAGTAAAGAGAAATTTATAAGAAAGAATATGAACATATATTCAGTGACTAGAAGAGTTCATAGGAAGAACTCTACATTGAGGTAGTTAGGGAAATAGTATAAATGATTTAAATAATTTGATATATATGGTTATAGATTTTAGATGTGTCCATGTCAAAAGAGAAGGGGTTTAAGGTTTAAGCATAAGCTGTTGCAAAAGGAAGAACTTTAGAGATTTAACAGCATTAAAGTTATATATATATATATATATATATATATATATATATATATATATGCATATATATATTCAATAACAGTATTTTCTCAAGATACAGTTCACACATTATCACATTATATCCACACAGAACTCTTTGACTAAGCCCCTTATGAGGAAAACTGACATGCAGATGTTCCAACCAAACCCCATTTTTCTCCCCTACATACTTAGATAGAAATTTTTATCATCAGCCTCTCTCTCTCTCTTTTTTGTTTTTTTGTTTTTTGTTTTGTTTTGTTTTGTTTTTTTTGAGACAGGGTTTCTCTGTGTAGCTTTGCGCCTTTCCTGGAACTCACTCTGTAGCCCAGGCTGGCCTCGAACTCAAAGAGATCTGCTTGGCTCTGCCTCCCGAGTGCTGGGATTAAAGGTGTGCGCCACCACCTCCTGGTTTAACCTCTCTCTTTTTATTACAGGTTGCTAATGTCTAAATATCATCCATAATGGTAATTACTGTTTTCTAGAATGTCATCACTGTTCGAAAATTAAGTGGAGGCCATCAGTCTGAAGTAGCTATAGTGCCCTGGGTTCCTATGAAAGCAGAAGAGAATTTAGTTTCAGCCAACTATATGAAGGAATACAGCATTTAAATAGGCTGTTTTTAAATATTTTATCTTATTATTCTAAATTATGTATGTGCATGTCTGTGTGTGGTATGTGCACTTAAGCACAGATGCCCTTGGATTCCAGAAATGTCCAGTAGCCTGGAGCTGGATATGGAGGTGTCTATGAGCCATCTGGTGTCAGTGCTGGGGATTCATCTTTGGTCTTCTGCAAGAGCAGTGCAGGCTGTTAGTCACTGAGCTGTTGCCCCGGCCCCTATAGTTAGACTATCCCATTAATGCAGTCCAAATAAAGCAATTGTTCATATTTTGATCAACCAATTCATTCCTTTGCTCTTGTGCCCATTTACAGGTAGTGTTTACATCTAGGGGTGTCTCAGGCACTTCCGGTTTATCATATTTATATTAATAAATACTTTAGCATTTTAATTTTATTATTTTTCTTTCTTTTTAACTACTGACAAAGCAAGGGAGAGCTGAGTCCCAACTTTTACAGGAAGGCATCCTTTTCTTTCCTGTGTGGTATTGACGGCACCTCCTCTGAGCTTCTGTTTCACATTTTAAAAAAATGTTTTTATTCTTGCATTTTTGTATTTAATGTGTGTGCATATACGTGTGTGTGTGTGTGTGTGTGTGTGTGTGTGTGTGTGTGTGTGTGCAAGACTCAGAGGACAACTTTTGGGAGTTTGTTCTTTCCTTCCATGTGCTTCCTGGAGATCAAACTCAGGTCATCGGGCTTGGCAGCAAGCACTGTTACCTGCTGAGCCATCTTGCTGGCCCTTCATTTCATTCTTTACCTTTACTTTTTATTGTTGTTGTTTTGCCTTCTTTTCCTTGCATGTCTTTTGTGGTGATATTTTATTTGTGCTCTAACAAATAAAATTTATCTGGGGATCAGAGGACAGAGCCAGCCACTAGATTAGACATAGAAGCCAGACAGTGATGGCACACACCCTTAATCCTATCACTTGGGAGGCAGAGATCCGTTTGGGTCTCTGTGAGTTTAAAGCCACATTGGGAACAGAGCCAGGTGTGGTGGCACACACCTTTAACTCCAGCACTTCAGATCTCATGTCTTATCTTGGGAAGGACACACACTTTTAATCCCAGGAAGTAAGATGGCAGGATACAGAAGGGTATATAAGGGGTGAGGAACAGAAACTCGTGCTCTTGGGGCTGAGGATTTCAATCTGAGGATTTGTGGAGTTGGTGAGGTAATAGCTGGTGGCTGTGGCTTGTTCTGTTTTAGCATTGACCCCAAAGAGGCTTTGGGCAGCAGTTCAACTGAGACCTTCAGGGGTGAGGACTCAGAGGTTTTCAGTCTGAGGATTTGTGGAAACAGGATGGGCTGAGGAGTTGTCGAGGTGAGATTGGCTGTGGCTATTCTGATTCTCTGGTCTTTCAACATTCACCCCAATATCTGGCTCTTTTTTTTTTAAATTAATAAGACCATTTAGCAATTAATCTTACAGTCTTTTTTGAATAAGACAGGATAGGAAATCTGCTTTTGACATCATGCCTAGAACTTCATCATTGTTCTTGCTGTTTGTTGGAGAAATATAACATACTAATGTTACTGAGGGGAAGTGGAGTAAAGCAGGTGTAAGACGGAGTCCATTGGGAAAGAAATGATGTATCTGAAAACCCAGATAGATAAGACATCAGGTAGAGAGTAGCATGCATACCGTCCCCCACTACTCCAATTTGTTTAGTGATAATCTAAGTGTGTGCCTATCTGGGGCAAATATTTCTTCACATTATATCACAACTTAAGAGATGAGGTGCATCGGTAATTAAGAGCACCAGCTGTTTTTGTATAGGACCCAGTTTCCATTCTCAGCACCCACATAGAGGTTCACAACTCCAGTTCCAAGGAATGCAGTTCTCTCTTCTGGCTTCCATGAGCACAAGGTATAAACATAGTGCATATACCTACTACATACAAGCAAAAAACCTATACACATAAAATTAATAAATCAGAAAAAATATAGTTTAATAGAACATTTTTATGAAATATGTTTTGTCAACTTTAACAGAGTAAATGAACAAAATCCTAAATGGCATGGTGCTAAGATGTCATTTTTATTAGTGTTATTTATTTATTATTTTCTTTTATAGAAAATAGATTTTTCCTCATGTAATGTATCTGATATGCTTCCCCTCCCTCTACGCATCCCAGTTCCTTGCCACCTCTTCTCTCATCCTTATCTTCCCCCTTTCTGTTTCTCACTAGAAAACAAAAAACCTTTTGGGGGATAATAATAAAGTAAGATGAAATATAATAAAATATGATAATATAAAACAAAAACAACACGAGAATTGGACAAAACAAGCAAGCAAGCAAACAAACAAACAGAAAAGAGCCCAAGAGAAGGCACAAGAAACAGAGAACGGCTTGTTCACACACTCAGGAATCCCATAAAGAAACTAAACTGGTTACCATAATAATATACATGCAAAGGACCTGTAGGGTAAAAAGAAAGAAGAAAAATATACAAATAAAAATAAAAAGATAAAGTTTTTTTTTAAAAAAGGAAAAGTCCTTATATAACTTTGCAACTTTGTGAGACAAAGAACCTCCAGAGACAGCATTGAGTTTATTTTCTTTTGGCCATCTGCTGCTGGGCATGCAGCCTACCCTTAAGAGCAGTTTGTTTTCCCAGTATGACTCCCTTGAAGGAAACTAAATTTTCATTTGCAAGTAGTTATCACTTGGAGAATTCTTCTGGGTTAGGGATGAGGGCATGTGTCCACTTATCCTTTCAGCTCTAGGGCCTTATCTTCTATGTACAGGTACAGATCCTGTGCATGCTGCCTCAATCTTGTGAGTTCATGTGTGCACTGATCATGTTGATTTAGAGGGCCTTGTGTTCTTTAGTCCTACATCCTTTCTGCCTCTTCTGCAGGACTTCTGCAGGACTCTCTGAGTCCTGAGGAGAGGGATTTGATGGGGACATCCCTTTTAGTGCTGACTGTTCCAAGGTCTCCCACTCTCTGCATAATGTCTGACTGTGGGTCTTTCTATTTGTTCCCACCTCTTGAAGGAGAAAACTTCTCTGCTGATGGCTGAGCAAGGCACTGATCTGCTTCCCTGGCTGGAATGTAATGTTATTTATTATAAGATCTCATAAAACATTTATTAGTTTATCTCAGGAAACACATTTAGTATAGATAATTTTACACATATATTTGTCTAATAAACTCATTCTCTGACAAAGGAAATCATAGTTTGGAACTCTTGGGTAATTCTTTGAGAAAGTCAGTTTAGTGTATTTTAGCTTGGATGGAGGCCTGTGTCACACATAAAATATTCTGCTATGTCTGGCGTGACATTTTACACTCACCTGAGCTTGATTCTACTTCCAACCTATAAATGAAAATAATCAGACTTGACCTCTGCTGTCTTCTGAATGGTATTGTATGGTTTAATAAAATGAGGGGCAAACATAAAAAGAGAATAATATCTTAGTTTCTATTGGATCATCAAGGGCAAGAAGCCTCACAGCAGCTTTTCTATTGTCACCTTTTAAATCACCAAAAACTAGAAAAATCACATAGAACATGAATCTATTTTAGACGAATTTCTAAACAGTCTTATTAAATAAGAAACACAGAGCCAAATACAGGGGTGCAGGCTGTAGAGATCAGAGCAATAGCCGCCAACTAACCTTAGCTCACCACATTGCTGTAGCTTCCCAAGAGAGCCTCTTCCTGTCTAACCTGCGCCTTTATTGCCTTCCTGTTCTGCCTTCTCATTGACTCTAAGCCCAGCCACATTACTTCCTCATCACTGCCTGTCTATACAGACCTCCAGGTCTCTATGGTTGGTACTGTGAAGGCATGTGTCACCATGCTTGGCTGTGTCCTTGAACACACAGAGACTCTGCTTGCCATGTGATCGGATTAAGGGTATGTGCTACCACCACCTGACTTCTGTTTATGGCTGGCTATGACCTCTGATCTCCAGGCAAACTTTATTTATTAACATACAAATAAAATACCACATTTCAGCACAAATAAAATATCACCACAGTCTGTTCCAACTACTGAAGTGTTTTAAAGTGAACTTTAGTGAAGCAGGAGACAAGTATGTAAGTCCACCTGAAGGGGAAAGGCCGGAAGGAGAGCCACTACCAGTGTGGGTCACCTTTTTGGCTAGTTCTTTCTAACTCTCATTTTCCTTTCAATTTCAGTTTCTTTCAGAGATTGTCTGAGGACTGAAACAAAGGGTCACCTTGAGTAACTATTCTCTAGAAGGGGGAGGGCTCCTCTGCAGGGCCCTCAGGTCCTGCAGAGGCACTTTCTCTGAAGAGACAGCTTTTTTATTGTAAGCTTGTCTACTCATCAGTCAAGGACTGAAGTACCAGCTGAATTGAGTAGGAGCAGACTAAATCTCCAATAATGACAAGTAAGCACAGAATGTAAAGAATAAGGTTAGAACTGAAAGTATATCACTTACTGGTATTGTACAGGGAGATGGGGCAAGTTTCTCAATCTCCCACATGAGGATTTTGAAGCAATGCCATGAGCTTGCTTCAATCACAATTGAGGGCATTTTTCATGTCAGCAGTGAGGCCCATTGTAGCTCTCCTGGCAACTGGAAGTCTTTATCTCCTTGCCTTTAAAAATGGAGCTACTGATTCACACCTTGAAGAGTTGTGAGAACTAAAAAGGGGTAAAGAAGATTAAAATAAGGTCATACAGTGACTTTCCTTTTAGATTTCCCAGAGGTTATCAGATAAAACATTTCTGCTACAACTCATCCCAGCTCTGAAATTAAATGGCTCTTTAACAAAAGAAAAATAGACTCCTGGTTCTTTCAGGGTTTTCCTGGTAATTCATAGTAATTCTTTGATGCCTTGTGTGTTTTCTTCTTCAATAGAGTTAAGACTAATCTCATAAATGTATTGTACTCATTCTTCCAGTAAGAGCCTCTCTTCTCTTTTAGTTCACTATGTTTAGCAGTATTTAGCTTTTATTCAAGTGTTTTTATATTAATGCATTTATTGTTTCATTGTAGTATTGTCCAATTAAACTGTGTTTTTTATAATTAACAAAGCCACATTCCTTGCATGGAATGAAGGCTGTGCCTTGGGCCTCCAGAATCCTGCCATTCACCTCATATGGAGGGTCTTCAAGAGGCTGGAGTTAGATTTTTTTTTGTCCTCATCCTAAATGCTGAATCTGTTCAGTGCATGTACTTATGTGGAAGGAGGCATGCACTACAAAGTGGAAAATGCGAGATAGGAAGACCTGCAGATAATGGAGACAGTGAATCAATCCATCTTATTTCCAATCATCCTGTTTCTAATTCTCTGAACCACTTTGGTTAGTAGCATGCATTGCTTCACAGCAAGGGCAGAGACTTAGTATACATTGTCTTTGAGTTTAAAAATGGGTTTCCCTCCCTGCAGTCAAAAGCAAGCCCCTTTAAACATAGAAAATGTTTGGTTTGACTGAGAAAGGGATCCTTTGGTTCCTCATAACTCCCTAATCAAGCATCCATCTTGAAGGTCAGGTAATTTATGCAGTGAAGCCATTGGAAACACGTGAAAGCAAGACTTTTCTCATACAGGAAGAGGAAAGCCCAGCCCGCTATAGAGCAATAGAGCCCAGAAAGAAAAAAATATTTATGTATGATCAAAACCACCAGAAGGAAAAAGCCAAATCAAGGTAGATTTTGAAGTTCTAAGACCATCAAGCATGTTGCTTTCTTTCTCCTGGGCAGAAACAAGGAAAATGACAAGTTTCAATATGAGTCCCCACACCTCTGAAATGCCAGGTGATAAGGGATGCCTGAGACTGAAGTCTAGGGACAGAATCCTTAGTCCTCATCAGTGGTAAGGATTGATGAACTCCGAGGTCCAGGCCAGACAATCCCAATTCAGAAGGGCACTCTGTGTCCATGCAGTCACACCACAATAGAAGCTACAGTGGTAGAGGCTGCCATCCAGACAGCAGACATGATGGGACAGATCACCTAAAGACACGTATCCCGCGACCACCGCTGAGGACTTTCCAGCTTCATTCTGCACACAGACACTGTATCTACATGAGCACAAGAAGATTTAAATAATGAGAAAACTATAATCATAAGATTGAAAATGCACATCTATCTTTCACAGAAAGGAGGGATTGTGGAATAGACAGAACCAGACATGAGCTGTGAAAACACAATTATCAAATGAATGTAGACACACTGAATGCATATGTGTCACACAAGGAAAGATATCCATGAAGTCTGGTCAGATTGTTTTAAAGATAAAATTCTTTCAAAACAAAACAAGACAAATCAAAAAACTTGTTTTAGTACATGTTGGGAGCACAGCACGAAGGTCCTTGTGCCCACAGATCCTCAGAGAAGTCAGGAATATTGAGCACATAGGATTGTCTTTCCAATGGGGAAGATGTAAAACCTGTTCTTGGAAGAAATGACATGTACCCTGAGTCAAGTGTCAATGTAATTATGCTTCCCAGCAAGTATATGAATCCTAAAACATGGAATCTCAACTATACTAATATTCAGATCTTTTATGATTGATTTTCTTTGTTCCTGAATTTTCAAATGTGCTTTGTGTTCCATGGTCTCTAAATCCCGAGTTTTAAAATATGAACCATCTTCTTCTGGGTTTTCACAAAGCCCACAGTGGGGATTGCTGTGGGATGGTCTGTATGTCAAGTGTGTTGCTGATTGGTCAGTAAATAAATCACTGATTGGCCATTGGCTAGGCAGGAAGTATAGGCGGGACAAGGAGAAGAATTCTGGGAAGTGGAGGGCTGAGAGAGAGACACTGCCAGCCGCCACCATGACAAGCCACATGTGAAGATGCCGGTTAGCCACGAGCCATGTGGCAAGGTATAGATTTACGGAAATGGATTAATTTAAGCTGTAAGAACAGTTAGCAAGAAGCCTGCCACGGCCATACAGTTTGTAAGCAATATAAGTCTCTGTGTTTACTTGGTTGGGTCTGAATGGCTGTGGGACTGGCAAGTGAGAGAGATTTGCCCTGACCATGGGCCAGGCAGGAAAACTCTATCTACAAATGGCACCCAATGTGTTGGCAAGAGTTTCCACCTAAAACCTGAGTAAAAAGATTCTAAAACTGAGCTAAAAATAGCTCCTAGTTGTCTCTTTTAAGCTAGCGGCAGCCTGCGTGTTTGAGCTACTATGGCGGGTTCCTGGAGTGCATGTTCGACCTGCAGTATGGCGGGAATGAGGCCTCTGCAAGTGGCACATTAAGCTGTGTGGTGGATTTAGCCTTTGCTAGTACAAAAAAAAAAAAAAAAAAAAAAGAGGTTTCTGGGCTACACGCTGCTTTGATAGAAGCACAGACCCACTATTTCTGAGAGTTGATGGCTCCCAGAGCTGGTGGAAAACGTACCACCGCCATGTTGGGAAGCTGAAGTGGGTGGAGCCAGCAGCCATAGCGCCAGTGCCGTTTCAGGCTTAAAAGGCTGCAGTTTAAAGCAATAGGCTCAAGCTAATATAAAAAAATAAGCCACATAAAGATGGCTACCACACAGAGAATCTGGATTATGTTCTCTGTGATATTCGTAACTGAAGAAAAACATTTGATTACAAAAGCTGTTGAGTTATGCCAAAACGTATATTTTAAAGATACCTTGACTTCAAAACTTGGATGTAAAGATATGTTGCTTTGGAAAGGAGGCTCTGCTTTTGTTTCCACAGAAAGCCAGAGGCTATGGATTTGTTCCAGATTAAGATACATCATGTTTGACCAGCCAAGACCCCCTGAAAGGTCTCCGATGACACCATGGCCCAGATGATCCAACATCCAGAATGGTTTCAAGGCAACTGGCTCAGACGATACACCCTCATGGACTACTCCATAATCCTAAAATATTTTTTGTGTCCCCATAAGATACAGCGCTCCCTTCCAGCAGGAAGTAGTAAGAGAAACTACGCCCAAATTCCCAAATATACCAAGCTGACTTTGGAGATATGCAAAGGTTAAAACCTTCCTTTTTAAGAAAAGAAAAGGGGAAGTGCTGTGGGATGGTCTGTATGTCAAGTGTGTTGCTGATTGGTCAGTAAATAAATCACTGATTGGCCATTGGCTAGGCAGGAAGTATAGGCGGGACAAGGAGAAGAATTCTGGGAAGTGGAAGGCTGAGAGAGAGACACTGCCAGCCGCCACCATGACAAGCCGCATGTAAAGATGCCGGTTAGCCACGAGCCATGTGGCAAGGTATAGATTTATGGAAATGGATTAATTTAAGCTGTAAGAACAGTTAGCAAGAAGCCTGCCACGGCCATACAGATTGTAAGCAATATAAGTCTCTGTGTTTACTTGGTTGGGTCTGAATGGCTGTGGGACTGGCAGGTGAGAGAGATTTGCCCTGACCATGGGCCAGGCAGGAAAACTCTAGCTACAGGGGATCATCATGAGAAATATTGTTGCCCGAGTAGCACTCTGGAAGCACCTTAGGCGGAGGATCCCTCCACCCAGAGAATCTCCTAAACTCCTTTCTGCTCCATCTTGAAGAGACTTCCATGCTGCTTAATTATGAGGATCTTCACTTACCAGTCCCTGTGACAGTGATGAGGAGTCCCCTTGTGTGTCCTTTTGTCTAGGACTCTGAGTAACAGGATGGAGAAATCAAGAACTATTGTTAGCATAATATAGAGCTGGCCCCAGGAGTGGGTTTTCAGAAAGAGCTAGGACCTATGATTTAGTCAGGTTCAGAAGGTCTGGAATACAAAGTACCTGTGTTAGGCAGACAGAGGGACAGCTAGAGAGCCATTTGAAGACAAAAGGAAATGATCAAGTATTAGGGAGGCACAGCCTTCAATAGATTTTCTATAAGAGTATTTTTAGATGGTGGACATAGACTCATATTTGATCCAAAGCAAAAGTGGCAGGAGGTGGTGAACTCTTAAATTGCTTCAGCAAATTGATTGACAATTTTCTACCTAGTGATTTTCTCTGAGGCCCATTAGGAGTAGTTGCCCATTTTATTTCTCTTCTACAGCTATTTTTTTTTTATTCCATTCTTGCTAGAATTCTCTCTGGTAAATTCAGCATAATACTGTTCATAATCTGGTGGCAGCAGTGGCATTTAAACTCACGGTGGTTACAACGTCAAATTTAACTTTTAATGAAAGTAATATAAAAATAACTCAATA
Organism: Peromyscus eremicus; assembly: GCF_949786415.1. Classification (NCBI taxonomy): domain Eukaryota; kingdom Metazoa; phylum Chordata; class Mammalia; order Rodentia; family Cricetidae; genus Peromyscus; species Peromyscus eremicus. The sequence continues at coordinate 66,212,123 of NC_081430.1, forward strand.
CATAAATTTGTAATTGGTATCTGATATTAACAGATTAAAAGTAGCAGTATTTTATTTTTCAGTTCTATGATAGTAAGTTTTAAACAATTTTATTTAAGTGGTAGCAACAGATAAGTTAATAACTGAATGGCAGTTACTTCACCCCTTTTCAGAAAGACACTTTTTTGAAAACATAGTGCCAGTTGGCTACTTCTAATTTTTTTGTTGTTGTTGTTTGTTTCTAATTGTGGGAGCATAGAAAACAGGAAGTTATAGACCTGGTGCTTCCTTACTGACTCCCACAGACGACACAGGAGAAAAGTTAGCTGACTTGCCAAAGCAGTCAGTCAGCTGTGAAGAGAGACATTGGAAGACAGGGAGAAGAAGGAAAGCTGACAGTGATGTCACCAGGTTAGGAGGGAGGAGTGCTGCCCAATTCCTCAGTCTGCAGTGGGAGCATCTAGAGAGGGAATTGATTGGGTGAGGAGAGAGGGAGGGAGGGAGGGAGGGAGAGAGAGAGAGAGACAGAGACAGAGACAGAGAGACAGAGAGAGACAGAGAGACAGAGAGAGACATACACAGAGAGAAACAGAGAGAGACATACACAGAGAGAAACAGACAGAGAGACAGAAAAAACACTGCTCTATTTGATGGCAGGGTAGAACAGAAGTTTTCATTTAAGCCAAGGAAAAGAGTGGAGTGTGATGCTTATGACCTATCATGCTATTTTATGACTTTTTTTTGTATTTTTTAATTTATTTTTTACATCCTGACCAAAGTTTCCCCTCCCTCCTCTCCTCCCAGTCCCCCTCCCGACCTACCCTCTGCCTTCCCTGCCCTTATCTACTCCTCTTCCAAAGGGGTAGTCCTCCCATGTCTATCAACAAAACATGGTATATCAAGTTGTAGTAAGACTACGAACCTCCCCTTTTATTAAGGCTGGGCAAGGCAACCCAGTATGAGGAATAGGGTCCCAAAAGACTGCAAAAGAGTCCCACAAGAAGACCAAGCTATACAACTGTAACATATATGCAGAATGCCTACATCAGCCCTATGAAGGCTCCCTGGTTGTTGGTTTAGTCTATGTGATCTCCTATGAGCCCAATTTAGTTGAGTCTGTTGGTTTCCTTGTGATGTACTTGACCCCTCTGGCTCCTACAATCCTTCCTCCCTCCCTTCATCAGAATTACTGGAGCTCAGCCTAATGTTTGACTGTGGATCTCTGCATCTGTTTCCATAAGTTGCTGAATGAAGCCTCTCTGATGACTATTGGGTTAGGCACCAATCTATGAGTATAGCAGAATATCGTTAGGCATCATTATACTGACATTTATTCAGTCATGTTTGGTTCTATCCTACGTCTATGGGCCGTGCAGTCTCTGGGTCCTGGTGCACCAGGCAGGGTCAGGGGTGTCTATCCAGCCTATGTAAGGGTGACACAGAGATTGTAGCAGTGTTGAACCAATGACTGGTCCAGCCTGAGAACTATGCCGTGTGAGTGAGCCCACCCCTGACACTGCCTGGAGAACTATCATACTATTTTAAACACCCAATACTGCTGCTTTCTGCTATTAAGACTATGTAAAATAGTGCGGCCTGCATACAGTCTAAATCAAATCAACTCCCAGTTTAAAAAGGAAACAAAACAGCACTAGCTGAAAGAGAGCTGGATGAGCAGATATCTTCCAGAGGAATGCTTCTGATCCACTTTGAATTCTTGTTCCAATTTTAATATTACCGTAATGCTTTTTCCTTTACCCGAGATGGCTCATTTAAGGGCATGACATTCTTATGATTAGTAGAAATAAAATTAACATTTTTAGAATTTGTAACACTCCACATTGAGAAGCAGAAATAATAATATCACTTAACTTTAGTTGAACTTTATTATGATGCAGAAAATGTACTTGCAGCTTTCTATTTATTTTCTCTTCAAAGCTCAAAACAAAATCTGAGGAAGGTGCTTTTTGGTTTTGTTTCACTTAGTTGTTTTTGTTTTGAGGCAAGAGTTCCCCATTTATCTCAGTATCCCTAAGTGCAGACATTGCAAATTTGAACTACCACACTTGGCTTTAGAAGGTAGCATTTTTATTGTAACTTGACAAAGGAAGAAATTAAGGCACAGGAAAGCTAAGACATCTTGTTCACAGCCACACCGAAGGAAGCAGATCTAGGATTTAGAGCTTCATGGAAGCCTAGTGTTAGCCTTTAACACTGGGATTCTCAGTTGTTAATATAATCTTTAAGAATAGTGATTCCCTGATGCAGACTAAAGCCACAATGACAGACCATGTTCATAAAGTGGTTAAAATGTTAAAAGACTGACAATGCTACGTGCGGTTAAAATATTAAACAATTGAGATTCACAAACTCTTGGTGTGCTAAGCACGTCTATTGTCTTTGCAAAAATATAATTAATTTTTTAAAGATTTTTTTATTTATTATGTACAGAGTGTTATGCCTACGTGTATGCCTGCATGACAGAAGAGGGCACCAGATCTCATTATAGATGTTTGTGAGCCACCATGTGGTTGCTGGGAACTGAACTCAGGACCGCGGGAAGAGCAGCCAGTGCTCTTAACCTCTGAGTCACCACTCCATCCCAGAATTAATTTCTTAATATATAGATGGGACATTTGTATCAGCCTCCCTCCTCCCCCAAACAAGGCTAGAGGAGGGCTGGAGCAGCAGAGAGCTTGCAAGAGCTGGAGAGCAGGGAGGGTTGCTGTGAAATGCTGTTCTCTGAGCATGACCTGGCTGCCATACATATGCACTGGCAGGAGCTTTGGATATCTGCATGCAACCTTCTTACCATAGGACTTGGGAGAGGGGCTGATGTGCCACTGGCAACTGGTGGCTGCTGGGGAAGGCAGAGTCAGCTTTCTTTGGGGGATAGCTACTGATAGTTGCCCAGGCCACAGTGCATAACCTGTTATAATAAGTTATAGAGCCATGCGTATATGGGCAGCATTGGTTGGACTTGGACTCAGTTGGCTATGAAAAAGAGAGTACACAAAGTTGGGAGGGAAATGTGTTCAAGGGAACTGGAGTGAATTGGAGGAAGGGAGTGTCGAGTGGATATGATCAAGATATAGTATATCAAACAACAATAATTTAAAAACAGAATATGTGATACACAGGGGATGTGCTAATTTTTCTCTGCATTATTCCAAATTTATGATGCAAAGCAAGCACTATATATTAATTTATTCAGGGAGTTTTATGCTTACCTATGCACAGCCTAAGTTACTGCACAAAATTGAATTATATACATCTCCCCTTTTAAGTGATTCATGATGTTTGTCTATTTAGTTGTCTTCTACTGAATGAATCATTTTTATCATGTTTTATTAATCTGATTATATGAAAAACTATGCACCATGATAGAATTTGGAAAAATGCATTATATAACACAATTGTTCATGTATAAGTGAAGTGAATGAAAATTTAGATGAGTGATACATATTCATTGTCTCTCTAGTAACTAAATCTCCTAAGACAGACACTAGGATATTTGAAACAAATTCTGAAAGTGACCTTGAAGCATGACCTCCTTAATTTTGTTATTGTTACTTGTTTTATTGAGAAAGTCTTTTCATGTAGCCTATCCTGTTTTGGAATTCACAGTGTAATCCAGGCTGCCCTGAAACTCATGATGCTTCTGCTTCTGGAGTGTGAGAATTACAGGCATCCACCATGACACCTCTCTTAGCTCACAAATTGTGGTCTAAAATGCTCTCATATAGATTGAAAGTCAGTGTGCTATGCTGGGAAAAGATTAACTATTAAAATTAGACGGGCTGGCTTAAATTTAATTCCTATTTTGCCACTTTCTTCCTGGGTGCCTCTCTTTAGCCTTTGACGACTAATTTAGTTATAGAGATTATCTCATTGTCTTGAGACAATTAAGAAATGCACAAGGCATGTATAGAATGCTTAGTGTCCAGTACACGTGATTCTTATCAGGCATCACATTAAATGCACCATAGTGAAAGAATGCTGATATTCACCTAGACTTTTGGGTCTGCCTGTCTGCACTACATTCACTGGCTTAGTGCCTAAGGCAAGTGCCTACACTTTTTTGATTTTCCTTTAACGTATTTTTAAAATGGTAATAACATTTATTTATTTTGAGGATTAAACTAGACAATATATGCAACAATTGGTGGCACAAGGCAGAACCCCATAAATGGGGATTTGAAGTCCAATTTTTATTAGAACTATTGTGTAAGATACATGATATTGTTTCCCAGAGGGAGACATAATATCTGCCCCTTCTCTTTAGGTTTCAACAACAAGCCAAGGCATGATTCGTCTGAAGTTCACTCCAGGGAACAGTACATTTATTGGGCTTCATTACAGAGCATAGCTGAGGGGTTATTTACAGGAGTGGGGAATCTTTCACCTTCAATAGACCACACCTGAAAAGCATTTACGTAGCAGGGATGAAGGCTTACCTATAGGCACCTAGATGGAACCCACTTCCCCCAAGTCTGTCCTGGCCTATATAATCTATCCCCTTCCTGAGGTCATATACAGGTAAGGCAGAGCTGCATACAACAGGTGGTAGGAGGCAGCTGAATATTCTCATGAGGGTCGTGTGACCTTCATTACCCTTCCATGAGATGATGTAAGCATGCAACAAGCCCAGCTGAAATAATCTTATTACAAGGTCGCACAGCTAAACTCCCCAATATGGCTGTTGCTTGGTTCAGAAGATAGTCACTCATGACACATGACAACTCTAGTCATTAGAATTTCAACATGTGTAATCTACTTACCATCCATTTTAAAATATAAAGTAGGCCTAAGAAACAAGAAACACCATAATCATATCTTGAACTTTTCTTATTTTATCCAGTTGCTTTCACATCAAAGATAGCTAGGTAACTAGCCATATGGATGATCCAGGAGCCACTTTACGATTCTGTACACCAAAACTTTTCTATGTCTTGTTAGATTTGTATGGCAGCCTAGAAGGTGGGAGACAGAATGCAATTTGAGGAAGAATTCTGCCACACTGATCACTTCTTTTGACAGCAACATTTCTTTGTAACTTTGTTATTAAGCAGTTGAATTAAGCAGATGTCAAAATAAACTTGAAGTTTGAGGGACTCTAGCTCAATAAAAGCATTCAAAATGCAAGTTAAAATGACATTGTACATAATGAAAACAATGCTATGAATTACTTCACTGGGAATATTTTTCCAATTTACATTTATTATCAAAGACAATAAAGATGTATTTATAATCACAGATAATGAGGAAATAAAATAAATAATAGATAAAACAACTTTATAACAAATAAAAATATTGTTTGGAAACTAGGAAGTTAGCTCTGAGAAAATAAAGCATAATAATAAATCCATATATTTTAGATAAGTACACAAGAACATACTAACAGTTTTACCTATGACAATGTTTATAGACACACATCTTCTAAACCTTTGACTAGTGTTACATGGCTTATTCATTTGTGCCTGACACAAAATATCACAGGTAATATCAGCTGAAGGCCTGCATTTTGACATGATTCTTTCTACCTGCAAATGTAATTATTCTGATTTCAGGTTTTGCAGTTGGATGCCAAAACGTGTTGGCTCTGCCATGACTGGGTTAAGGAACCATGCTGCACTTGAGACATTTTTATTTGTAGGGTTTTATTTTATTACATATAATTTATGAAATGTTTTTGTATGATTTCCCCCCTCTTGTCTGGGAAATTGAATTTCTTTAATACAAAAGAGCATTAGCTAACTAAAAATTGTCAGGTGAATAGTGTAATTATAACTTTGTTATGTAGTGGAAAACCTTTGTTTTGCGTGTATGGTTCCCAAGTTTTATAATTCCTTTCCACAGAAAGCCCATTTTTATGATTAGATATATTTGCAGAAGTGTTTCGGGTGTCAGTTTGTATGGCTATGATATGGTAAATTTTGTGCTTACTGTATCATACCCACTTTGAAACAGAAAATCTATGCTCATCAAGTCTTTTTGAGGTACAGATTTGTTGGGCATTTATGATATGCTTAAGAACATTGATTCTATGCATTCACACACACACCTATCTGTTTTATTTGGTTCTAAAATGAGAATATATGATCTTTGTCATGCTAACATTTTAAAAATGGAGTTGTATCACTAAATTCAGTTAGCATAATGAAGCATCACACAAAAAATATGGAAAGTTTAGCTTCTGCTTTTTGGTTTGTTTCAGTGGCCAATTTGTATGAACCAATCCAATCTCAATTTCTTAAAAATGACTTTTATTTGTATTTTAAATGCAAAGTTAATGAATTTATTGTGAAGCATCTGAATATATTTTAGTGATTCTGACTCATTTCACAAGAATGTAAGCTATGTACACAGCCAGCCACTGTGCTTTGTCTACCCCAGTGTCCATGCTCCCCCCCTTTTTTTTTTTTTGAAAGACTGTGTCTTCATTTGCCTTTGGGCAGCCACTCTCCCTTTGTAGGTTCTAGAGGTGGTTACCCCACAATCAGCTAAGGTGCGTTAGAAAGAAGAGCCTTTCATTTTGGGTTGGCTAAGATGGAAGAGTTTGAAAGTGCTGAGGCCATCTCAATACTCGTGGAACAGGCATCCTATGGAATAAATTCAACACAAAACAAGGAATACCAAAGATGGAATGAATGATACATGGTCTTTGTAGGAGTACTTGACACCAGCTATAGCCTGGTTTTCTTTGGACTTTATTAAAGTGAGCCTATACATCATATTTTTTTTTAATGCATGAGTCGGTCTGAATTAGGTTTCTGGTTTTTGCCACTATAAAAATATTACCAAAACAAGTGGATGAATGACGGGAGTTTTACTGTGTCAGTGCCACTGCACACAAAGTCAGCAACCGTGGAAAGTCTCCTGAAGTTATATTGAACCTCAAGCATGTACAAAGGCTTTTAACTGTTGCTGTGTCATTTTAGTGACTTTGGATTTGAGCCTCTTTTAACTAGATATATGGTTACTTATGTTGTGTACCATTTTGAGTCACACAAAGAAAAATATGATTAAATTCTCTATAATAATAAGCTGAAGGTCCTACTTTGAACAAACCGGCACAAAAGAAATATATTTCCATGAAGAGGTCCAGATTTTTATAAGACTTTATGAGTTTCATCTTAAGGCAGTTAGAGTCAGAGATTTATTCCCCTCAAAGTGGGAGCTTCTTGTTCACTGTCTGAGTCTGTTCACCTTTCTTCATGTCCACTATCCACTTTCCATGAACATTCTTGATGGCCCATTCTGTGCTAGATACTAGGCCAAGTGCAAGAGTGTTGGGAGTAGGCAAGTGTCATTTGATTTTAAAGACAATTCTAAGTTTTATCAGAAAACAATAATGAAAAAACTGAAGAGGTATTCCAGGCTATGATAGTTGGGTGAGAAATGTCCCTACAAACTCATGGATTTGAACACTTGATCCCCAGTTGTTGGCTCTGTTTGGGAAAGTTATGGAACCTTTAGGAGGTAGAGTCTTGCTGGAGGAAGTGTGTCACTGGGGTTGACTTTGAGGATTTATAGCCCTACCCACTTCCTCTTCTTTCTCTTTGTTTCTTGTGTGTTGATGAAAATATCGTGGGACAACTTCTTGTTCCTGCTGTCATGCCTTTCCTTCCATGATGGACTCTGTCTTTCTAGAATAAAACCCTTTCTTCCCTAAGGGTTTTTTTTTTTAACTGTCAGAGTATTCTATCACAGTGAAAGAAAAGTCACTGATACACAGCATCTTTCATAATTATGGAAGCTTCCTTTTTTTAGGAAAGACAATTTTATGATGATTTTCTTCTAAACCATGAAGTAGATGGTGAAAACTTCCACATTCATCATTTGTCAGGTTAAGAAATGAATTTTTAGGGCATCTTTTTGCAATGACATGGAGATTTCTATTATCATCTACTTCATTTGGTACCAAGTAACCTGAACAGTTCTAGACCCTAAAAGGTGATGTGGTACATGTTGACAATGAAAATTGATGGCCCTGAAAATATTGCCTACATGGTCCTAAAAGAACACATGTGCAAGCTTCTTTGAAAAGGAAAAGGAGGGCTGTTCTGAATCCTCTCACCACTCTCCTCCTGGTAGATGTTTTTGTCTCTATGACAACATATCACTGCCTACTTTGCATAAGTATCAGATGCTAATAAACAAGATTCCTGCTGCTTATTTTAAGGTGTGTTGCAGCTGGTGGTGGTGGTGGTGGTGGCGCATACCTTTAATCCCAACACTCAGGAGGCAGAGGCAGGCAGATCTCTGTGAGTTTGAGGCCAGCCTGGTTTACAGAGTAACCAGGCTCCAAAACTACACAGAGAAACCCTGTCTCAGAAAACTAAACAAAACAAACAAACAAACAAAAAAGATGTAAAAGATGTATTACATTTGTTTATGTTGTGGAACATTTATTTAATGATGCAAAGATATGTTGCATTCTTTTATGTTGCATTTGTTTAACTCTGTGAAGCTGTGTTACTTTGCTTGTCTAAATCACCTGACTGGTCTAACAAAGAGCTGAACAGCCAATAGCAAGGCAGGAGAAAGGATAGGTGGGGCTGACAGGCAGAGAAAATAAATAGAAGAAGAAAGAGAGAGAAAAGAGATCAAAGAGCAAGAAAAGAAGGGGTTAGCCACACAGCCAGACATGGAATAAGAAGGAAAGAAAAGATATACCAAAACATAGAAAGGTAAAAACCCAGAGGCAAAAGGTAGATGGGCTAATTTAAGAAAAGCTGGCAAGAAACAAACCAAGCTAAGGCCAGGCTTTTATAAGTAATAATAAGTTCCCAAACTTATTTTGTATTTATATGTATTTATATGTATTTATTTGGGAGCTGAGTGGCAGATCCTCCAAAACAACGAAGAGCCAAAAGTGAAAAAATAACCAACAACATATACCCCTCATTATTTTAAGGTAACTGAAAAATGCAAACAGAGATATGGACTACCAAGCAAAAAAAATAAGACCAGTGTGTTGGGATTTTCTTCTAATTAATAATATATACTATTTTTAGAAAGAGTCGTAGTAGCTAACATATTGTTTAAGAGCTGTTATAGTTAGAATTTTCATTAGTTTCTTTTATAGAATAAGTGGTCCCCATATGATGGTGTACAGGGATTACATTTCTTGTAAAGCAGGCTCTCAAGGATTTCCTGTGGAAATGACAGACTCTTAGGAATTGATTTCATACCGACTGAATGAAAATTCTATCTCATGGCTAAAACTATGTCAACTAACACTCATCTAATTCTGGGCAAAGGAGCATTTGCTGATTGCTTTTTTTAATTTAGGACTTCTTACCACATTAATCATGTGAATATAAACCATCAATTTACAATAGAAACTGTATATAGCTTTTCCAAAGTTATTTCATCACCAATTAAGTCCCCCATGGAATTTCTTAATATCAACATTTTGTTGACAGTTACTGTGATATTAGTTGAATGAGCATTGTATTTGCTGAAATAAGTCAACAATTTCCATTGCAAATAGTATCATGAGTACTGCTATGTTTAATTTGAAATGAATAAAATCTTTATGAAAGAAGTAACCACAGTTTCTCAAGCACAGTAGATTGAAATAATTGCTTATTAAGACAAATAAACAGATAACAAAATGAAGGCAATCTGTCTAGCCTTAGTTTTTTCTCCAACTTTTTGGCTGGAGTGAATATTGAGGATCCCCCAGCAAATATCTCATAGAAAGCACTAATGCAGCTTCATAGACAGCTCCTTGGAAGACGCAGGAGCTTTCTCAGTTTCTGGTGCTTGTATATATTAATTTCTGCTTTTAAGCTATTCTTGGTCTCACTTTTCTTTTATCTAGCTTCCATTTACTCCTTCACATATCAGCTTAGCCATCTTTCCTTAAGCAATGTGGTGATATTTTATTTGTGCTGAAATGCGATATTTTATTTGTATGTTAATAAAGTTTGCCTGGAGATCAGAGGTCATAGCTAGCCATAAACAGAAGTGAGGCAGTGGTAGCACACACCCTTAATCCAATCACATGGCAGGCAGAATATCTGTGTGTTCAAGGACACAGCCAAGCATGGTGACACACACTTTTAATCCCAGTACCAACCATAGAGACCTGGAGGTCTGTATAGACAAGCAGTGACGAGGAAGTGAGGTGGCTGGGCTTAGAGCCAATGAGAAGACAGAACAGAAAAGCAATAAAAGCGCAGGTTAGACAGGAAGAAGCTCTCTCTTGGGAAGCTACAGTGTGGTGGTAAGCTAAGGTTAGTCAGTGGCTCTTCGCAATTTCTCTGATCTCTTTGGCTGTTACCCCTGTATTTGGCTCTGTGTTTCTTATTTAATAAGACTGTTTAGAAATTCATCTACAAAGCAATCCTTTCCTGACACTTAAAGATTTGGACATGTGTCATTTCACCATGTTCTAGTGACATGTGAGGTAGCCTTTCAGAGTCTATGCTGAAGATATCTTAATCTCCTTTGAACAATGGCATTGGTTTTCTGCCTTCTACACAGCACTTACCACAGTGCCTAGCACAAGACAGTAAAGTTTTAATGATTGTCCCCACCCCTTAGAATTACAGTTAATGAGTGGCAGATCTACCTTCAAGTGCTCTGCTGAAGATTTGATCCTACTGTGCTGAGAAACATGGTTATTAACATCTTGCCTTGAGTGTATTACATGGTACATTTCTGTTGGTAAAAGAGCCACAACCCAAAGAAAAGAAATAGAAGTCCTTTCATCACAGGGAGATAAAAAAGCACCACATTTGGTATTTTTGCTTTGTGGTTTAGTCCAGGAATGGGCCTTGCTGCATTTCTCACTTGATGAAAATGTAGTCTTATATCTAGCCATGTGGAATGATCAATTCATAAGTGAGCTGCACATACTTCTCCTCCTCCAATATAAGTATGTGCTCCCCCATAAACAGCATCTGAAACTTGGCAGCCTATACAACTGTGTTAGCAAAAGTGAACTGCCATGTGGTGTTTCTGATAATAAAAAGAGTAGCATCTTAGATCCTTTCACTTGAGTATATTTTAACTGAATTTTCATTCTGGGCTGTAGTCTGTAATGTATTTATGCTACAGGACAAGGGGCCTTTCAGGCTCAGCTGCATTGATGAATTATTCAAGAGTGTCTAAGGATTTTTTTAACTTCTTAATCATTTTGATGTTCAATCAGAGTCCTGGTAGAGAGCTGCAGCTGAGGGGAGAAACAAAGAATGTGACAATAGCTCTCACAGCTGTGAAGAAGGTTTGACACTCTTGTGGATGATTCTCACAGCTGCACAGAATTTAGCTGCACAAAAAAATGTTTCTAAACTGTGCTGTGTGTTTGTAATTCAGATGGCATGAGCTGCACACGTAATCCATTCATTGTAATTACTCACTCCATGTAATGTATTTCCTGTCTGAAAACCTTGCTGAGTTTCTAGGCTGTCAATCACCTTACATTTACAAAGTAATTGAGTTAACATTTTTTAAGTGGAAGTTTTAGACTAAAAATCTATGTATTTGATTTAAAGAAAACCAGGTACTCTTGATGAGTTGCCTATGGAGCAGTGTATCTGGGGGTGATGCTGTTGCTGCCTGTCCCATTGTTCACAAGGATTGTTGAGTCCCACATTACAGATTCCTCCTAATAGGTTCTCTTTATGGCTATTTTGCCTCTGAGCTTTTGACATCTGGACTATAGTATCCCAGTTTGTATACACAATGGTGGATTTGTCTACAAATCAGAAACATCCAAAGAAAGTCCATTCTCTTTTTGTTTTGACTTCTGTTGAGAACAGTATTTCATGTATCTCAGGCTGGCCATGAACAGGTGCCACCACACCCAGCAGAGTCAGTTTTCACAATCAATTAGCTATTGAGGATTTTAGTACAATTTTTCAAGTGTTGGAGAGTGCTATGTTTTGTTCTGAAGTAGGGTGATATAATGATTGAAGTGAACATGTGGCCAGTATTATTTTTGTGGTGCTTGACTCAGAGCAGTAAGATTTTATGAACACCTAGGAAGCCCTGTGACATAGCATCTGCTTTCAAAGAATTAGCAACTTTCTCTTGTAGTTAGTCACCAACTCTGACAATCAAGTGATAGGACTGTGTTTTGGGATAGAGGAGGATGCAACCTTTCCAAAGCATTTGGAAAAAAAGAAAATTAGAAGCATGTGGATGGAGAAATGGCTCAGCAGTTAATGGCATACACTCTTCTTAAAAGGCTCTAGGGTTCAATTCCGAGCACCTATATGACAACTAACAATTGCCTATAGCAATAGTTCCAGGGGATCCAATGCCCTTCTTCTGAGGATCATGGGAACCAAGTTTGCCTGTGGTGCACATGTAAATGTAGATATTCACACATACATATAAAAAATAAAACAACTCCCCCCCCAAAAAAAGATTAGGTAGCTAATTAGAATTGTGTTAGTTTGTAAGCAAATATTTTAGATTTCTCACCAAAGTTAAAAGGTGCCTAGAGTTTTAGTTATGTTCTTTAGATTTGGGAAATATATTCTGTGAGTAAACATTTTCTTCCTAGGAAAAATATTCTATGAAAATTAAGATTTTACAGGTTGGAGAGTTGGCTCCCCAGTTAAGAGAGTTTGGTGCTCTCACAAACGACTACAGTTCAAATCCCAGCACCCACATGGTGACTTGCAACCATCTATAACTCCAGTTCCAGGGGATCCTATGCACTCTTCTGACCTCCTTGGGTGCCAGGCATACAAGAGGCATACATGTATGCATGCTCACAGAACACTTATACACATAAAATAAATACATCTAAAACTAAAAAGAAAAGAACGGTTCACTTGTTCTCTGAGCATAGCAACAGAAAGCAGGTTATTATTTTCCTTCAGGAAATTAACTAAATGTGTTGGCCCTTGAGCTTCAATTACATTTGAGTGCTGGAGTGACCTTGGCATTCTGTTTCCATTGGGAAAGAGCTGTTTCCATGGTTCTTTGCCCATTTTGTTGCTTTGAAATGGTGCAGGGCTTCTGCTTCCAAGACAATGAGGAGATTGACCTATTCTGGCTAAGACATGCACATGGCATTGGGATTTTGGAATTTCTCATTTGTCTGATCTCAGTTACTATGATGGTGGCAACACAGGAGATAAATCCAGACAAGTGAATAGACAAAGTTATAAATCAGTTATATCTGTCTTGATGTCCATCTTTTGGGGGAGTTCTCATTTCAAACACTACTTCTTCATTCTTTAAGAAATATCTCCTTATAACTAACTGTTGCCAGTTTCTGTTTCTACCACTCCACTAATACATCTTCATAGACTGAGGTCTCTAAGAAGGAACAGCATGTTGCTGGATCCAAGAGGTATTTGTCAGTCTTTGTCCTCCTTGACCTTCCTGTATTATATGGCCCTTTTGTGGAAAGTTCTATCATCCTGTGTGATTCACTCTTTCATAGTTTCTCCTCCTTCATATCCTACATGCTCAGTTTCTTTCACAGTATTCTCCTCCCCTGTATTTTCTTTAAATAAAGCAAAACAATTATTGTGTGCTCATCCATCCCTTGATCTGATTCTCACTTCTAGCTGAAGACACATTCCTGTGTCCCCAGCTCTGAAGGCATTATCTTCATTCCAGATTTTTCCTTTTACCATACATGTTCACAAGGACCCCTTGAATACATTTTCACCTAAAATGGAATACAAGTACTTCAAATTCTGTTGTTGGGGGTTTTTGCTTTTTGGGGGGCCCACCGCCCAGCTCCAAAGTAAATTCACACACGGAGACTTATTCTTAATTATGAATGCCTGGCCTTAGCTTGGCTTAGTTTCTAGCCAGCTTTCATTAACTTTAAATTATCCCATCTACCTTTAGCCTCTAGGCTTTTCCTGTTCTCTTACTTCTGTAAATCTTACTCTTACTCCTTGGCTTGCTGGTTGTGTAGCTGGGCGGCTGGCCCCTGGAGTCCTCCTCCTTCCCTGGCTGTTAGATCTTTCATCTTTCCTCCTAGTTTTCTCCTTCTATATATACACTCTCTGCCTGCCAGCCCCAGCTATCCTTTCTTCTGCCTTGCTATTGGCCAGTTCTTTATTAAACCATCAAGTGTTTTACACAGGCACAGTAACACAGCTTCAGAGTTAAACCCATGCAATATAAACAAAAGTAACATACCTTAAAATATTCTACTACAAGTTCAACTAAAATTTTATACCCAAGCTAGATTTTTCTCCTGTCTCAGTCTCTACCTATGATATAATAAGATATTCTGAGAAAGAAGCAAGTGAGAGGAAAAAATATTAATTTTAGCTCACAGCTCATGGTAAAGTCCATCATGGAGGATAAATCAAGGTGGCAGGAACTTAGAGCACCTGGTTACGTGAGTCTACAGTCAGAAGAGAACAACAGAAGGAAATTAAAACATGCAACTGTTCAGCTTGCATTCTCCATGTCATGCTTCCAAGGATCACTTGTTCAGGGAATGGTCCTATCCACATTTAATGTGGATGTTTCCATATCAGTTAATGTCATCAAGGCAGTCCCTCACAACCTGGGTCAGAGCAGATATTCAAACCAAAGCCTGTGACTAATTCAGGTTTTCTTAATCTTGAGCCTAATGATATATTCCAGAAAAGTGAGGATGAGTTTTAATGACCACCACAATTTTGTTTTAGTAGCACATTGCCTATCCCCTTATTGCATCATGGTGTAATCCCTTGGATCTTTTACTTAGGCAAAATAATGTTAGGACATGATCTCGGGTTCCTCCCTTCTGGAAGAGCTAGGCATTAACTTCCATAAATGTAACCCTGTTCTTGTTAGTTCTAGTTAGGGCTCTGTATCTATATTAGAGGTTAGAAAAAATATCTTCATGTGGAAATATGTGTTATGTAGGGTTGAGGCCTCTTGGGCTTTCACCATCCACTTTGGCATGCCTATTGTTATTGTCCTTATTCAGCTCATGTTTGGGCAGTCATGCTGGTGAGACTTTATGGATGTTGCTTCTGACAATACTAGGAGACCCAGTCTCACAGCAAAGTCGCTGATTCTTTGGCTCCTACAGTCTTTCTTCTCCCTCTTCTGCCATGTTCCTGGAACCTTGGGTATAGTAGTTGTTTTGTAGCTATATACATTGTTGTGTGATATTTTGATTGCATTCTGAAAATAAAGTTTGTCTTGAATCAGAGGGTGGAGCTAGCCACTAGCTGACCAAAATTAACCATAAAGGTTTTGGAGGACTGAGGAAGTAGTAAGGTGGGGCTTAAAGAGGATCTTGACCCTTTTGGATGGAGGAATGGAAGAAGTAGGAAGTCACTGGTGACTGCTCCTCTGCTTCACTGATCTTTCAAGTTCCTACCCCAATAACTGACTCCTGATTTTTTATTGAAAAAGAATAATTAGATAAACACATCAATCAATTGGGACTGGGTTATCTAATATCAAATGATAACCCTGAAAATAAACATACAAGTAACCTTATGCAGACTGAGAAGGCTATATTCAGACATGTATGTGTATATATAAACAGTTAATAACAAAAGAGGCCATGAGTTTGAAAGAGAGCTAGTGGGACATATGGGAGGCTTTTGAGTGAAAAAGGGGAAGGGGGAAATGGTGTAATTATAATATCAAAAATAAAAGAAATAACTGAAAAATAAAATGAAAGAGAAAATACTATGTAGAAGTACATACAGACAAAGACTAAGAAGCTTTTATTTCTCAGAATTCTCTGAAGCATAATTAATCTTTTCAATTTGAAGAACACTGGCCTGTGTTATGGAATCTAATCCTTCTAGTCACCCAACAAATACGTGCCTGTCTTAATAAACTCCTCCCATTATACTCTGTTCCCCGCCACATCTATATTCTTATCTTTTAGCACACTGGTCCCTTTCACTTGTTGCAGCTCCATCCTGCCGTTGCCTGAATGCTATCACTGCCTTGAGTGACTGGTCACATGTAGGCTATCTTTTGGATGTAATTCAACTCACTCATTAGAAACATAGCTCAAGGTTTTCTATGCCCAAACCCTGTTCCCATAGCAACATTGGTTACTCCTAATTTTGAACACCACAGCCTTTTTATTTATTTATTTTAATAAAAATCACTTTATTATAAAGAACTTGCAAATATAAAACAAGTCACACTGCTAGATTAACATAGCCACTCAAGCACTTGTCCAGACCAAAAGTCTACACATCTCAATGAATGTCTATAGTTAGAATGGCCATTCTAAGCCATAAAACTTCTCTTTGAATTTTACAATTTCATTATCAATTACAGCTTTTATGTACTTATATAATACAATTGCTAAATGTTTTTATTAATTAAAAACCCAGAGCCAGATATTGGGGTTAAAGCTGAAAGATCAGAGAGACAGAACAAGCCACAGCCAACCTCACCTCTCCAACTCCTCAGCTGATCCTGTTTCCACAGACTGAAAGCCTCTGAGTCTTCACCCAGATAGGATCTCAGCTGAACTGCTTAAAAAGCCTCTAGTTCCTGGTCCTCAAGCCTTATATACCTTTCTGTTTCCTGCCATCACTTCCTGGAATTAAAGGCGTGTGTCCGGGCTGGAGAGATGGCTCAGAGGTTAAGAGCACCGACTGTTCTTCCAGAGGTCCTGAGTTCAATTCCCAGCACCCACGTGGTAACTCACAACCATTTGTAATGAGATCTGGCACCCTCTTCTGTGTACATAATAAATAAATAAAAAAATAAGTGAAGGCGTGTGTCCTTCCCAAGCAAAGACATGAGATCTCAAGTGCTGGGATTAAAGGTGTGTGCCACCATTGCCTGACCTCTGTGTCTAATCTAATGACTGGCTCTGTCCTCTGATCCTCAGGTAAGTTTTACTTGTTTGAGCACAAATATCACCACATACTTATCCACATACATGAAAATGAAAAATCCATGATTGACTTAAAGCTAGAAAAATAATTATCTTTATGTCACTTTTCACAACTCATGTATCCTTTACCTGCATTCAGTCTTTTCTCATCACCTCCTAGAATCTCTATTGTCCTCCTTTCTTTTCATATACCTTTGTGTGTTTTGTGTATGCTTCTAGTTCTGTATGCACCATATATTAGGTAGTTAGGCTAGTCTCATCCAGTAGACAAGTGCACACAGTCTTTTCTGTAAATTCTCATTACTAAGCAAAACGCTTAGATTAAATTTTCTAGTGACTTTTACATGATTTTTTGAATTTGCATTTTCTAAATTGATTATGCACAACATCCAACCCTTTCCTCAAGGCACAAATGCACCCCCCCTCTTGCTACACAGCTCTGTAGTCTTACTGCAGTTTTGATGTTGCTATGTTCCAGTTAAATTTTTCAGTGTTTTTTGTTGTAAATCTTATGTTTCTTATGCTAGTCATTCATTTATTAATATGTCAAACACTTGTTGAGAGCCTGTATTATTAATGGGCACAGAAAAGTAACATGAAATAGGAATCTTCATGTCCCTGTGTTAGATTTGCTGTGATAGACGTCAATGTTGATACAATATGGGTTCTTCAAGAAAAACCAAATTTGTCTTATAAAGCGTTAGTCCTTAGGATCTTGAATGTGTCTATCATGTTTAAGTCAGTGACATCTCAGATAAGACACAACAAGAGGCAAAACTATAGCTATGACCCATTTACTATCAGAAGATTTCTTTCTTTTATTAAAATCAGTTTAAGGAGATTTTGTGCTTTTGTTTACACTGCAGAGGTAGCTGAGTGAATGACTTTTTTCTATCTTAATGGGATCCTTTATGCAACTGCAAGTCATTAAACTGGGAATAGGAATGTGACTGCCACCTTTATTTCCAGAAGAGTATTCAAATGCTCATTTCTAAAGCAAACAAACATCTCTTGCTAATGATTGTTTGTACTGCCAAACAAAGGCTGTTTGTTTTTAAAACTGTTCAAAATTTTATGCAATAGGCATGGAAAAAAAAACTTGTCTTTTCTTGTACTATTTTATAATTTTAGTCAAGAAAAAGGAAATCTAGTACTTATTGAATGTCAATTGTGTACCTGGATTATGCCAGGTGTGTTTTCTTACTCTCCATGATGAATCTTGGAGCAAAGGGTAATGCGACTGGTTTTGTTCATAGAACAAATGGATCTCAGGGGAAGTGAAGCAGTTTGTCCTAGATTCCTGACAAGAAATTGGCAGTCTGACTTAGAATTCAAGGCTACCATGTTTGTCTAGAATTTTTCTAATATGTGACAGTGTCTCTCATACAAGTGATCAAGGCCAGAAAGAAACAATGTTATTCAAGGAAAGAATCTATATTTCTCATCTTTTCAATGATGTTAGCTTAGGCAGGATGCCCCTCTTGTTATTTGTCCCAAGGACACTTAACATCTATTGATAACTATTATCCTCTATGGAAAAGTCATTTCTAGTTCTTTCCTAAGGTTAGAAACTTGTCACACATGAATTTTTGTGATGTGATTTATTGCACAGATAGAGCTACTATGAAAAGTCAGAATTAAAGTTATTTTGACTAGTGGTATAGCAAACAAGTGTTTTACTTATTGTATAAAATGAAGCACGAAATGTTTGGTAAACAATTCCCATTTCTACGTTGTTTTTGCCAAATGAAAAATTAATTTTCAGTTTTCTTCTTAATTATTGTATGATTTTGGTTACTAAGCTTTTCAGAAATTTTGTTTTCTTTTCTGCTGGTCAAGTATACTGTGGCCCAGTTTTGGTCCACTATTGGAAGATATCTATAGTTAATTATGGAAAGTTAGGATTCTAGGAAGGAAAACATTCACACCAGGAACCAAGACAAAGCTAGGTCCTTTCTTATTGAGACTAGAATATGATATTATAACTTTATTTCAAAATATTAAAGTGTATTACAGCTGATATTTCAGCATCAAGATGCTGTGTAAAAAGGTTTAAAAGATGCAACTGAGCCGGGCGGTGGTGGCGCACGCCTTTAATCCCAGCACTCGGGAGGCAGAGCCAGGCGGATCTCTGTGAGTTCGAGGCCAGCCTGGGCTACCAAGTGAGTTCCAGGAAAGGCACAAAGCTACACAGAGAAACCCTGTCTCGAAAAAAAAAAAAAAAAAAAAAAAAAGATGCAACTGACATCTGATTTCCACTATTTCTCTCTGGATTAGATTAATTAATGTTTGATTTCCAAATACTTAAGCAATAACTAAGTATACTTCACTAGCACTCAATCACAAAGTGACGTTAATGGCACATCTATTGTGGGAGAGAAATGGCTGTAATCAATACTTAGACAAGCAAAATATATATAAAAACTGCAGCTTGTTCTTTTCATTGATCCTTTGAGTGAAGAAAACCTATTACAATTCAAATCAATAAAGAATGGCAGGAATTGAGTCTATCTTCACATATAGTTAATGTGTTTCAGTTAGATTTAGTAAGAAGCCTAAACTTAGAGTAGTTCAAATTAGAAACTGACAACCAAGTTTTGAAAGACTTGTATTGCAAACAACTTTTTTTTTACTTTTCATTTATTTATTTATTTATTTAATGCCGAATGCTGTTTATTGAAGGAGGGAGGAGGTCTTAAACACAGGCTTACAGCACAATGGGAGAACCCCAGAGGGCAGAAGTTCGCTACCGATGTTTTACAATCTTGCATCTAAACTGTTAACGCCCATTATGCAGGATACACAGACAAGGATCTTCCCTTAAGCATTCAGGAGGGTGGAACCTGGCAGGGAATTAGCATAGGGAGGATATCAAGGTCAAGGTCAGCAAGCAAGGCGACAGTTACCCAAAATGGGGACCAGGACCCTACAGGTCCCCCTTTTACTAAAAAATGAGCTTCTGACTTAGGTTGCGTGGGACATCAGCAGGTCATCTTACCTGTCATGGAGACACCTGCCCAGGCCACACAGGCGCTCTGTCGTAGGTTGGTGAGCGCCTCCCAGGTATTACCCATCTCTGAATACTCATTATCATACACTGCTGCCAAAGATCTCAAAGTGGTGCTGGGCTTGCAATCTGTGTGTTCGACACAGAAAAGACCAACAGAAGTCCTAACCCACCCATAGCCAGTAGGCTAAAGGCAACTGAGCCATTCCCTTCCTTAATGAGCCTTACTGCAAATTGGAGTCCTTGTAAGATGGTATTCCAAAAGCAAATGGAACTTTTAGTAATAAGCCTGAGCCATTGGCCAAGCATTTGTAATCAATATAAGCTTCCGAGTGACTGTTTAAAAGTGGCTGCAGGATGGGGTGGGACAGAAAAAAAAACTCTGGTTACAAGTTCCATTACTCATTCCCATCCCTCCAGAATCCTACCCACAAAACAATCCAAGTCTGATGAGTGTTATTTGATTGTGTGATAGTCATGCTATTTCCTTCTAAATTTTCACAGTTCATTTCAGAGCCTAGATCTCCAGGCTAAGTTTGTGCCATGTGACTTTGTTGCTGATACTGGATTCCACCAGTGATTTCACTTGAGTCTGAGTTGTGCATATACATCTATGCTACCTAACTGTTTCTACAGGTGTCAAATACTGTTTCATTCCACAAATATTTGTTAAGAAGCTACCATGTCCTGAAGATGTAACTGTAAATGAGATGGTCAATTTCTTTGCTTTTACAGGACTTAAATTCTAGTAGGGGAGCCAGGTAACAATTATGCTGACAGATCTATAATATGATTGTAGATATTCAAAGCAGTGTAATGAGATAAAATATTTTGTATTATAGTGGAGTGCTGTGGATATCACTCTGTATGCTGTGAATGTGTTGCTCTGATTGGTTAATAAATAAAGTGCTGATGGCCAGTAGCCAGGCAGGAAGTATAGGTGGGACAAGGAGAGAGGAGAATTCTGCAAACAGAAAGGCTGAGTCAGGAGGCAATGCCAGCCGCCGCCTCCACCACCACCACCATTAGAAGCAAGATGTAAAGATACCGGTAAGCCACGAGCCATGTGGAAAAGTATAGATTGTAGCTTGAGAGTTTTCTCCCCAGGTCCCACCAAACCCCAGCAGTCCCTTAGCCCACTTATATAATAAACATACAGATGCTTATGTTATTTAAACTGCTTGGCCATTAGCTCAGGCCTATCATTGTCTAGCTATTACTCTTATATTCAGCCCATTTTTATTAATTTACACTTTGCCACATGTCTCATGGCTTACTGGTACCTTACATCTTCCTTGTCCTGGCGGCGGCTTCAGTCTCTTCCCCTCTGCCTTCCTGTTCTCTCAATTTTCCTCTTTGCTAGTCCCACCTACACTTCCTGCCTGGCTACTGGCCAATCAGTGTTTTATTTACATATAGCGATATCCACAGCACTTCCCATTTTCTTTTCTTTTTTTTTTTTAAAGGGTTTTAACTTTAACATAGTAAAATTACAGATAACAAAACAATTATCAAGCAAGAATTACAGTTACAATATCTTGTCTATTTATAATATCTAGTCTATTTGTATTTGGCAAAATTAAAGAAGATATCCTATCTATCCTTTATTGGTGAGTCTAAGGTTTCATATCTAATTTATCTTTTATCATAACTAAGGAAAATTGTAACTATCTGGCATGTGTCTTCCAGGCACATGCATGTTTTGGAAAATGGCAAGATTTTTTTTTTTTTTTTTTGTGTGTGTGTGTGTGTGTGTGTGTGTGTGTGTGTGTGTCTGTGTTTAAAGAATAAGTAACATTCTATTGTAACAGTGTGTGTGTGTCTGTATTTATACACTATTCACATAACATTTTTCTTATCACTCATAACATTAGTTTTAAGAAAATAGCACAAATTCAGAAACTGAGAATAAAACAATGCTTGCCTTGAGTTGGTGAGTCAGGCAGAGAAGAGATAAATGGGAGCTGCTGTAGCTAGAGTTTTCCTGCCTGGCCCACAGTCAGGACAAATCTCTGTCACCCACTAGTCCCACAGCTACTCAGACCCAACCAAGTAAAAACAGAGACTTATATTGCTTACAAACTGTATGGCCATGGCAGGCTTCTTGCTAACTGTTCTTATATCTTAAATTAATCCATTTCTATAAATCTATACCTTGCCACGTGGCTCGTGGCTTACCGGTATCTTCACATGCTGCTTGTCATGGCAGCGGCCGGCAGTGTCTCTCTCACTCAGCCTTCCACTTCCCTGAATTCTCCTCTCTCCTTGTCCTGCCTACACTTCCTACCTGGCCACTGGCCAATCAGTGTTTTATTTATTAACATATTTGCCATATAGAACATCCCACAGCAAGCTGCAGCTCAAAGGAAGCACAACAGTATGTCTGTAGGATGAAGATCTCCAGAGTTGTAAGTACACATGAAGACTTAATGAAATTATGGTATCTTTGGGGTTTTGTTTCATGGGTAGATTTAGTGGTTCTTGTGGTGAAATGATAAATATGTTAATTTGCCTCACTATAGAAATCACTTTATTATCTCTATGTATCCCAAAATGTTACATTGCAAACATGAATTGTACACTATAAAATTTATATTTTTACCCAAATAGTAATTGTGCTGTTTAGAGATCCTGAATGGCTTCAAGTCACAATGTCAACATCCCTCTACCTCCACCACAAGCTTGTTTCAAATAATTGAGGGTTACTCCTATAGTAGAAAAAGATGAAGTTGATAATAGATAATGGCCAATGAATAGCAAGGGTTTATTATAATCTAGGCACCTGGCTAAGTACTTTGCATAAAATTACTAAATTTATTTCATTGAATTTCATTTAATAAAAATACAAATGCCATGAACTAAACATTATAATGTTTGTATTGTGGGCAGAAGCCCCAAAGATGTTAAATGTCTTACTCATGTTTACAAATGTATCAAGGGATCAGGAATTGGCTAAGGTCTCATCTCTTAAACCGTCTATGTGAAGTGAATAGAGTTTACATCAGATTTTAAGTGGAAAGTAGTGAATTTCAGGATACAAGTCATGTACTGTCCAAGTGTGGCCAGTGGTCTTAATCAGTTAGAGAGAAGACCAATTGCTAAAAACCACAGTTCTTGAGTCTTTCTGCTTTACCTGGGGTTGTTGCCAAAGACCACAACAGAGAAGCTATTGAACACAGCAGTGCAGGTTGATATAAACAGAAACTCTGAGGAAAATGAGATAACTTTTCTCTGCCAGAATATTTCGACAGGACTCTCAGTGAAGTATCTGTAGGGTGTTCCTGGTAAGAACAGGGGAAAAGCCTTTCAAATATCATGAACTCAAAAGGGTATTTGTAGTTGGTGGATACTTGGGCTTTAGTACTTAAGACTTTCTAGTCCTTGATGCTTACCTGTCTTATATGACTTTCTGTTTCCTGTGTATGTTAAAAATAAAATTATTATATTTGTATTTGTTAATACAACCAGCATTGATTGAGAATGCCCCTTTTTGTCAAGCACTGGTTAGAGGGTTAGAATATTGATCTATTTACCTTACTATAATGTACTGTACTATTGTATGCTTTACTACAGTTAATATAATCAAAGTTTGGGTAAATTTGTAAAGAAATTTGTTTAGCTCT
Source organism: Peromyscus eremicus (assembly GCF_949786415.1). Lineage (NCBI taxonomy): Eukaryota > Metazoa > Chordata > Mammalia > Rodentia > Cricetidae > Peromyscus > Peromyscus eremicus. The sequence continues at coordinate 66,235,539 of NC_081430.1, forward strand.
TAGCTCTAGAGGTTTCAGGATGAGGTGCTGCATCTTGCATTGACCTCACTGACCAAGCTCCAAAGTGGCATGGGAAACAGCATGGCAAGGAATGGAAGCTTGTATGTGTACATGTGTGTATATGCACATGTCCTGCAGTCTCTCTTCCCTTTTTTATGAAGCTATCAGTGTTCAATTATGGAGGCTACAGCCTGATGGTCTTATTCAGTTATGAGCACTCCCAAAGGCTCCAGTCCTGAACACCGTACTTAGATTAAGCATCCATACCTTCTTGACACCTCACAATAGGTGTTAAACTTCAATATTCATTTTGAAAAGAACAAAATACATTCAAATTGGTATGTATAAAAATTAAAGAGTTAATTTGTGTTTTAAAGGTGGTTGCAGAATATCCCTTCTTTCTTCCTACAGTTAATGCATATTGTTGGTTTGTGATACTAAGAATGGAACCTAAGGCCTTACACGTGCCAGGCAAATGTTCTACCACTGAGCTGTATTCTTGCCTCAGTAAGTACATATTATGACAGAAAACACTATGTAATGTTATAGACTGTTGGTTTATAACCCCAAACAAGGACAAATACCCACTAGAGCTTATACACTAGCCATTCTAAAGAAGAGAGAGAGAGAGAGAGAGAGAGAGAGAGAGAGAGAGAGAGAGAACCCCTATGACATATGTTGAGTTGAAAAAGTGAGATATAGACATTATGGAAAAATAGTCAGGGGAAAAAGATGAAAATCTGATCTGGGAAATAATAGAATGGAGGAAAAAGGAAGAATTTATTATCTAATATTTGTTTTAGAGGTGTTATTTGCAGAGTTGAGAATGAATGAGGGTCTTGAAGCTCTTCCTATGCTTTCTATTCATTTTTTTGTCGTTGTTGTTTATAATACAGTCAGGTGAACAGTAAAGGGACTGAAGAGCTGTAAGGGAGTAAGTGGGGAAATCCACTCAAATTGAGCAGTTTTTAAGACTTCAGAGGATGGATTTTAGTTCTAGAGAATTAATGACTCTCCATAGAACAGTGTAACAAGGTAAACATCTTAGGTCTCAAAACGCAATTGAAAAGAGTGGTTTTCAACAGTAAATTGACACACTGGGAACATTTTTATCCGATTTACTCTGAATCTTCAATTAAAAGACTCGATCGAAAGTATTTGGCATGACAGTCCTCTCATTATTGCTTCATAAAAGTCATTGCTGAGGTCAACAGCTACAGAAAAAAAATGATATGATTTTATGTCAGGTCAAGAAATGCGGAAATATTCTTTTCACTAATGAAAATTTACTTCCTCATTTTGACAAGGTACTTTTTAAAAAACTACTATCACTCTAGGGTGCTGACACTTTCTTACTTGGCAAAATTTGTATGGTTTTCTGATCTGTAATTCATTCAGTATAATTGTTTCCAAGGCTGCTTAAAAGTTAAGTTGTGAGAGAACCACTTCAATGTGACTGAAATTCTGTGGTTGACAGCTAGGTGGTCAGATATGAACCTAGTATCTTTTCCCACACCTCTCTGCCTCTCCAAATCATGTTCTTATTAAGATCACAATGTCAGAGCATTCTCTAGCTATTCAGCCACATTTTGTGTCATTTATCCTGAGCATTGGCACAGCTGTTGTACATGAACACTCTAGCAGGGGAGAAAGAGAGCATGCCAGGCTTAGCATCCCTGGATCACAATTATAACAAAGGAAACCCAGGTCAGAACATTCTTCTCATGGTCTTCAAAGAGCATGCTCCATTATTTTCTGGGGCTGTCTTGCATATCTGTGCCAGGGAAATAGCTAGTTCCAGGAAGTCAAAGTGGAGAGCCATCCAGGTCTTGTTCGTTTGCACCTGAGTTCTCTATGCTACATTGTCCATCTCATTCTTTTATTTGATACCCCTATGAATAATTATGGTCTTCATTATTAAGAAGAGATTCTAAGTCAGCAGTAACTTGTTAGAAATGCAATTGTAAACCCCTATTTCTAGGTGAATCATAATATGTGTTTTTAACCAGAAACTCAGCTTGTATTGGAATCTTTCACATCCACACATGCTCTGGTATCCTTTCTCTGTCAAACCTGTCACCACATAGCATCTTTAGTTCTTTGGTATAGTTATGTTTTCCTTATCTCTCAAGGATAGGCTTTCGTATAATTAGTATATTCCAATTCATTTTTATGTTACCCTGAAATATACCCAGAATTCTGGTTTCTTTTCCATCTAGAGTGCACATGTAGGAGCCATTGCCTCTCAGCACTCTTTCATTTCTACCTTATCTGACAGCCTGCCACTTTTTCCTTCTCAGCCCAGGGCATTAACACTTTTCTAGGCAAGAGCTCTTGACTAGGGTAAACAAAATGGTCTATCACATTACTTCTGGCTATAGTGACTAGTGACCACAAAGGGATGAGCATGTGACCACTTTGACGGAATGAGAAAACAACCAGATTGGTCTGGTATTTCAGGGGAGGAAGACGTTTTACTTTTGAGGGGTTTCAAGATGATAGGTTGTTGGGTTCTGGAGTTCCTCTTGTGCTCATTTCTACCTTTAGACCCAGGCAGAAGTGAACTGATGTTCAGTCATTTCCTCCAACCATTCTGCTTTTCATTCTGAAGAACTTCCATGGTCATGGGGACAGGGGAGAATATGCACTTTTAGGCCTCTGTACTGAGCAAGGGAAGCTTTTTATGACTGTTGTGCTCTAAGCTCAGACCTGTAGACTATGTAAGACTCCCTCATTATCAGAATATAACTTGAATAAAAGAGAAGCAGCCTCACCCACCATTTTTCATTTATTATTCATAGCTCATGAAATGTAGCCCCTAAGTCAGTTAAAAGTTGCCTGTTAGCCATGCCCTACCCACGCAGACTGAGTTGTTTCCTTTTTTTGTGCTTCCTTTTCTTTCCATAAACTTTGTTAATACTTAACCATTATGGTGTTGTGATTTCTTAAAGAACATGTTTATCACTTTATTTGTCCAGAGCTTCATCCACATTATCCACTCATCAATCCCATGGAGTCTGCAGAGGATTGATTCCATGATCCCTATAGATACCAAAGTCTGAATGTGCTCTCATCTCTTGTATAACATTCCAGAATATTTGTAGATAACTTGAAGATATTCTCCTGCATACTTTAAATCATTTCATGGTTATTTATAATACCTTGAACAAATTCAATGATGTATAGATAGTAGTTACATTATTTAGAGAATGATAGTTAAGAAATAAAAATCTGCACATGTTCAGTTATGATGCCATATAAATGTATCCTATCTTTGCCTAGATGAATCCACAAATGAGGAAACCATAGGCAAGTAAGGCTATCTCTCTATTGATAAACATTTAATACATAGATGAAGGAAAAGTTTTTGAAAAGCTGTCTCCTTTTAATCTCCTTCATGACATTTTGTTCTTTTTGTTTTCTAAAACTCTTTATTTTTCTCTCCCTCTGAATAAGCTGTTTTCTCTTTCTTTTTCTAATATACTTTTTTTTATATTTGCTATAGCATAAGATTTTTATCTTCCTATTTCAGAGATCACTTGAGCTTCTAGAACTTTGGCCATTTATTCATTAATGATTTCAAGAATATTTGTCTTTAGGAATAACTTAGTGCTTTGCTTGAAAGGGTTCACTAATGTTTAGTTAGTTGTCATGGGTTCCTTGTCTATTGGCTTTGTGAGAACCTTACACAATACTGAGAGAGGAAGAAAAGAGGATCAAAGTCTGTGTACATTTTCAAGTAAACCCTGGTATTTAATTATAGGGTAATTTTCAAATAGCTATGAGTCATACATGCTAAGCACTTTAATAATTTTAGTCATTTACTCTTAGCAAGAGTCTTTCAAGGCAGGTAGATTCATTATTTCCACTTTACAAAAGAGTTTTATGAGGCAGAGAGAGAGAGAGAGAGAGAGAGAGAGAGAGAGAGAGAGAGAGAGAGAGAGAGAGAAAGAACCAGAACCAGAATTCTATCACATACCCATCTCTATCAATGTGAGTAAACTAGAAGGATACATAGTGTTTGGCTTTAACAATAAGCATTTTTTTGAAAACTACTTCCCCAGTTTTTCATTCAATTTCCTTCAAATAAAGTGGGGACTGAAAAAGGCCTTACCTTCCTGTGTACATTCAGTAACTGGGGCCTTCTAGGATCTTTCATTGCCTCTTCATTAGCTGTCACTCATAGTAAAACTTTGCTCCAAATTTAGCAGTAATACTTTTGTTTGTCTCGGGTACACCAAAGCATTTTATAAGTATAAAAAGCAAGAAGACAACCCAGCCAGTGGCATATATAAAATTTCGTTGTGTGATTCCAGGCAGGACAGGGGCCTATATTGGGCTCCTCAGCAGCCTTATGAAGAGAAGGGGAAGCAGATTACTTCATCATGGTAATTCTTACAGAAGAGAAACCCATGAACTGAGCATAAGCCACACTCCTCAGAAAAAAGGTAAAAGCAACTGTGACTTCAAAGGTAAGTCATTCCATAGACCATCCAAAGGTTCTGACCTCTGGATAGTTTTGATCACTTGTTTCCTTCTAATCTGTGAAAGAAAAACTAATTGAATTCTGTAGTGACTTATGACTGGAAATGTCAGGGTGTGTCTGCACAATAACAGATTTGAGGGTGTCTGTGCAGGTCTGTGTTGACATATGTATTGTAGAAGAAGGTGCTAGATCGATTTGCTTTACCAAATAAAGATGCAAGCTATGCTCATTGTCAACTTTGGATCTGACTTTCTTCTTAAAAAGAGTTGTACATGACTATTTATGGATACCTTGGGAAGTTCTAGAAATTAAGATACCAGGAGTAGAATCTTGACTCCTTGGCTAGATGTGCAACCTTGGACAAACTTACCTTGTTCACATATAAGTGGAAGGTGTGAGAAGTACTATTTTGTAGGATAGTATGAGGATTAAATGAAAATATTCATGTCAAATGGATGGATTTCTCCAGTGTCTGAGTGGCATTTGGTAGTACTGAGTACAAGTTGTGCCCCTGAGGTTGCACTGCCTATAAAAATATGAGGTATCTAGGGCTTTGCCATGAGTCACATTTGATAATGGTTAATATATTGACTGTTATAATCAATGTAGAGTAAGCTTTTTTTTAATATTAACCCCACAATGGAGTAGAGTACAAAGAGAAAGTAGCCTGGACCTAGTTCATATGTCCCCATCACATATACATGCTTGGTAGCAGAAGCCATTACCTGTTCAGCCATCTCACTGGCCATACCATCCATATGTATTTTTTTCTTTTTCTTTTTTCCTTTTATTGAAAATAGAATATTATCTCACAGAATATATCTTGATTATGGTTTCCCCTCACTCTATTCATTCCAGTTCCTCTGTACCTCCCCTCCCATATGGATCTACTCCCTCACTGTCTCTCATTAGAATAGAATAGGCTTCTAAGAAATAATAATGAAATATAACAAATTAAAACATAAGATAAAACAAAAACTATCATATTGAAGTTGGAGAAAACAAACAGAAGGGAAAAAGCCCAAGAGGTTGCATAATAAACATAGACCTACTCATTCACACACTCAGAAATCTCATAAAAACACTAAACTGGAAGCCATAATATATATATATATATATACCAAGAACTTTGCAGATCCATGCAGGCGCTATGCATGCTGCTTCAGTCTCTGTGAGTTCTTATGAGCCTTGACCATGTTGATTTAGAGGGTCTTGTTTTCTTAGCATCATTCATTCCTTCTGACATCCAATTTAGGGTTGAGTGTTCCGTGGTCTCTCTTTGTGTAAAGTCTGGCTGTGGGTCTCTGTATTTGTTCATCTGCTGCTAGAGGAGGCTTCTCTGATGATGGCTGAACAAAGCACTGATCTAATGAATGTAGCAGAATGTCATTAGGAGTCATTTCATCATTATTTTTTATAATAGCTGAAACTTTTTATAAGTCAAGCAATTATTAAGTATATATTACTCAAATATTCCTTCAATCTGTGAAAAGTTAGAAACTGAGACACAGAGATTCAATAATATGCTGAATGGAGAAGGTAAAATCCAAGGCTGTGCTTGTTTGATTTTGAAATTCAAATCCTTTAACTGCTCTGTAAGCCTCACAACCACTAGGTGTGACAAAGCAGAGATTATGCTCATTTCCAGCCAGGGAGTGCTTGGCTCAGATTAAATGTCTTACATCAACATTGTGTAGCTTAATATCTGGAAAAACTAAAGTAGGAATCCAGGTGTTTGAATTCTTGCTTCACTTGCTTTTTTGACTATGCAGTGTTGAGAACATTCACAAGCACTTGAAATATGGTTGGAAATATTGACTAAATACTTAAACTATTTACACTTTATTTTATTATTCATATTATTCTGATTCAAGTTATATATGCTTTTAATAATCTGTATCTTCTGTGTGTTAGTCAGTTCTTTTGGAGGCTAAATGTTGCTTCCCAAAGAAACAGTAGCTGAAGTAGAGATTGTATTCATAGACTAACCAACAAAATTTCCTTAACTCTCAGGGCATGGAGATACAATGTTCATACAAATTATTAATTATTAATTTTTTAAAAAGAAAATAATTAATTGCATTAGACTAGATTCTAATGACTGCTTGGTTTTGTGGACTTATGTAAGGAGATTTTCTTTCTGGGGCAATCTAATTTCAATCAAAGCACTAGAAGTCATGTTCACTTGGAAGAAGAAGGATAGAGGTAAATACAGAGAGGACCACCCTGTTACTCAGTGGATCATACATTAGTCCATGAAGGTCTGATTTTTTTCATCCTCCTATAATCTTTCCACAGCAGTATAAGCACGCAAGTTGCTGACCTTTGTGTGAGACAGAAGCCATATACTCTACTAGATTACCCGGGTACCAGTCTGATTCTAAATCCTGAACACTGCAGAGAGTGATTCTTTGGAAATTATGTTTGCACCCTTTAAAGTCTAATATGTCATTGCAACACCAACATGTAGAGTGAAGTCTGCCAGGAAAAGGATCAAAGGGCGAATCAATATCAACAGCATAAATATGAAAGGAAATTGTGTGGAGATACCACAAACTGCCTTTGTAAGAGTCTTAAATTTGTGGAGAAATCTTTTATATTGTGTGGCTTGCCTTTTGGCAAAAACAAACACATCCAAATGAGTCCTAGGGCTCCTTCATATTTCAGAACTCTTTCTTACATCAGCTCACTAGTGAAAGTGAAAGGGATTGTTCTCTGTTGAATTTCTTCTTTGGAATCCTGAAGCATTCCCTAAAATATTTTAAATACTTTTTATAGTTTCCCCCCACTCACTAAGTGGTACTTTAAGCCATTTATACAAAATATTTATTTTAAAATATACAGAATAACTTATGGAGTGTTGGAACATTGGGGATTCTAGAAAGAAGGTGGTATCAAATATCACCATGTTAAAGCTGATAAAATTAGAACCATGATAAACATGTGTTTAGTTCATTGCATCTACTGAGAAGATATATTGGGTCCTTTAAGTGGTACTAGGACAATGAATGTTGCACAATGTCTGTTTCATATCTCAGAATACCACACCTAAAAGCACGGGCCCTTCTCTTATTGAGAATGCTGATTTGCAGAAGGTAGGAGAGTCTTAAAAGGCAGATCTCTTTTAAGAGTTGGCCTTTTCTCACCCTTGTTTTCTCTCTTTCAGTTCTCTCTCAAGCAGACTATAGAAACTAGAAGTTCATTCCTCTAAAATGGATCATAAAAACTGAAAGTCCTTTCCAAAGTACAATCTATAAAAGTCAAAAAGTTCATGTTCCATATTTCTCTGCCTTTAAGTGTGATTCGTGGTCATAAGAGAATTCACTCACCTACCCTGCCTGAAAGTGTAGCCTCATTCCTGAAGAGTCCTGTCCTAGATTCAGCTGGGGATAGAATGCTACACACAATGGTCAGAAAGAATCTAAGTGGTAGGCACTGCAGATTTCCCCTGGGTCATTACCATGAGGTCATGCTTCAATTGTGTCTACTCACACTTCTGCATGACTGGATATTCTTTATGGGATCTAAACAATGTTCTATGAGCTTTGGGTCTAGAGTTTGGAAGGATTCTGTATCAGGCATGAGTTTTGTTGTTGTTGTTTTCCTCAGTGACCTGTGCCAGTCATGACCCCTGTAATGTAGGATAAGATGTTACTTTTCACCCCTAAACTTCAACAAATATATGCTGTTCATATTTTAAAGGTAGTCTTCAGTGCAAATAAGTTCTAGATAACCATTCAATAATAAGAATCTTCCCTTTAGAAAGAAAAAAAGTTATAATTAAATTATAATTTCAAAAAGAAAAAAAAGAATTAGACATCTTATAAAGTTGATATGGGCACCAAATTGTTAGTTTAAAAATTAGAAATAAAAAGAAATTAATTTTTTAAAAATCTTCCCTTGAAGTCTCTGTGACAGTGTTTCTAATTATCTTCATGATCTTTACAGATATCTAAGAATCACGCCGGCACCATTAAAAGTTACTGACCAGAACAATTCCCAAGAAATTAGTATAGTCTTAGTATAGTTTTATAAGGATGGATATGATAAGAGCAAGTCTGTTTTCTAGATTCAGATAATGTCTATTTTATAGATACAGATAATGGGAACACATGACTTCCATGTAGTAATAACAAAATTCACTCATTAGATGTCTTCAAGTATTTAATACCTTAAAAAGCAACAAAATTCACTCATTAGGTGTCTTCAAGAATTTAATGCATTAAAAAGCTATGGAGTGTTGAAAATAATTTGACTACTCAGATAAATTAATGTGAATAGTACTCTTTCTACTTTTAGGCTTAGACATTCGAAATTGGATCTTTAATATAACAAAACTGTTAGTCACATTCATTATAAAAGCCCCAACTAATCATATTGTGTTTCAAACATTGATTTTGAGCTTTAAATTTTTAAATTGGGGCTGATGAAATAGCTTAGTGGGTAAGAGCACATGCTGTTCTTCCAGAGGATCAGAGGTTGTTTGTTAGCACCCGTTTCCAGTGGCTTACAACCATATGTAAGTCCAGGACCAGAGAGTTGATGTCTTCTTTTGGTTTCTGCATATACCCATGTACAAGTGGCATTCACTCACACAGACACAGACAGATCTCATGTATAAGAGAAAATATGCGATAATTTTCTTTCTCAGGTAATATAGTTGGTTAATATTATCAAAGTATATTTTATATGCATAGCTAAAAAGTCATAATAAAACTCATTATTTTATAAAACCACTCTATGGAAATTGTGATGGCTATTCTGTTTGTCAACTTGATTACATCTGGAACTAATGAAAATGCAAGCAGCTGGGCACACCTGTGAGAAATTGTTCTTGGTGGATTATTTTAGGTGGGAAAACCCATCCTAAATCTGGGCCACATCTTCTGGTGTCAGTCCACATAAAAGGATGCAGAAGAAGGACATTTTTTCTTTTGCCTTCTTGCTCTCACTCTTGCTGGCAATTTCATCTATCTTTCTGTTGAGGCAATTGACTTCTTCAGGATCCCAATATAGACTGAAGGCCAGTTGTGACATGTGCACTGAGAAACTACCAGATTCTTGGCCTTTCTGTTAGGAGACAGCCATTGTTGGGACTAGCCAGACCATAGCCTATAAGCTGTCAACCACTCTAATAATCCCCTCTTATTATACATATATTAGTCTTATCAGTTCTATTCCTTTAGAGAACCCTGACTAATACACTGATTAAAAAAAATAAGATAACCAATTTTTGAAAAAGATGGCAAGAATGAGCACATAGATAATAAAGTTTACTTTAAACTATTGTAAAAATTGGCTTCTGTATAATGGAGAAGGCAGAAGATAAGTGGCTGGGAAGGACTCAGGTGAAAGGAAGATGTACAATGAACACTGAAAATTTCTAACAAACTGGGAAGGAAATGCCTGAGGATTGCTAACAAATTTGCTGGGTAATTTTGACTTACCTATGATCCTTGGCTTTTTCTAAAGATAATTTATTTGGATAAAAATGATATGTAAATGACCCTTGTACCAAACAATGAAGAAACTGACAAAGCTTTTATTATATTTAATTACTGGATGACCCTTCTTTGCTGTCCTCAACAATACCTGAAAGCAAAGGCAACCTCTCACTTCCTCCCCCCCAGAAGGAGACCTCTCTCCACTGGGAACCAGTGATAGTCAAAACTCTATGTGACCAACTTTTAGCTTTGACATCATCAGTTAAGTCTTTCTTGCTATAAGACTCACAGTGTTGAAGATGTATGGAAAAGACAGAAGACAAAGTGTGGAAACACAGAGTGTTACCCACCATGTTTGTATAGTCACTGAGGAAGAACTTCCATGTGATTAAGGAAATAGCACGTTTTGTAAAATGAAAGACCCATAAAGCCACGTGTTTGTATCTGTTTTCTCTACTGTGGTATGCTCTGCTCTTAAAACAATCTCTTGTACACTGTCAAAAGCCAAGAAGTTTTTGTTGAACACAAAAGTGACAGCTCACATTCAATAAATTCTTGCCCTTGTAAATGATTGTGCAACATTCCTTTCTATAGTTTTGTCATTCCTGCGACCAGCCTCCCTCTCATTCTGCTTCATTGCCTTTTTGTGCTGCTACCAATCACCTATTCCCACTCTATTGCTTTCTACATCAACTGAATATTACTGAAGCTTTTGATGAGTTTGTGACATCTTTCATCTTGTCAAGATGTTAATCAGGGTTTTTCAGTGTTCCCTTGCCTATACTTACCTCTATTTGAAAAAAATTCATTTGTGTGATAAAGAGAAAAAAATTTGATTGTTTAATTAATGGATTATTACTTAATATAAAAACATCCTAACAGGGCATAGTTTACATGTTAGATGACTTTATGATACTACTATCTAGCTATGTATTTTCCAGATTGTCCATGGAAAGGCAATAATTACATAATTGATCTAATATTTACTCATGAACACAGCATACTCAGAGGGTAACACACACATGTAACACTTCTGCATGTATTCTGAAATAAAGAGTCCATGGATCAAGACTGACCTTTATTATATTGATGAATGCTGATTCTATGCTATTCCTTTCACTGTATCCTTTCAGTTCCATTTTATTTTATTTTATTTCAAAAAGTTGGTAAATGGATTTATATGCCATGCATTTTTTAAAAAAGGAATTTCAGTCTAGTAACTTGTGGCCAGTCATGTGAGGAGTCAAGGAAGTAATGTCATATGTTATGTGGCCTGAAAACTTTTGGCTGTGGCTAGGTTTTTTTTTTTTTTTTTTTTTTTTTTTTTTTTTTTTTTTTTTAATAAGGAAATTGTGGTGTGACAAGTACAGGCAAACTCTCTTCCTTCATTTAGCCCCACCTACCTCCATCTCCAGCTTTGTGCTTTTCATAAGCTTACCTCCACTGTAATGTTGCTGAAAGTCCTGTAATGGGAACCCCTCTGAGGCATATTTCTATTCTAACATAATCTATTTTTAAAAACTACTTTGATGACTCTTGATAGAAAATAACTTTGGGTCTGAATCACAAGTCTGTCATACTAAGATAATGAGTGATTGTTCAGAGGCAGGTGATATTTTAGACACCAAAAGCCTCTTCTCCTAACATTTTTCCTGTGTAAAAATCAAACTATTTTCTATCACCTCAAGTGGGAAGCCTGTGCAAAACCCATACCCAACCCAAGAATGCTATATGGAGAATTTCCCAATTCTAATATAGATAATCCAGTGTGGCAGCTGGAATAATACCCCTAGGAAGTCCTGTTCCTAATCCCTGGCATGTACAAATATGTTCCTAACATTGGAAAATGGACGTTGTGGATATGGCTAAGGGTCTGTGCTTTGAGATGGGGATAATAGAATAGTCAGATGATGTGAATGTAATCATAGATCATTGGAAGCCAGGCAGCTTTCCCTCTGAGGTCACAGAGACTTCATGGCAGAAGACAATCAGAGATTTCATAAAAGACTCCCATCTGCTTTTTCTGGCTTTGAAGACAACATAAGGCACTCGAGTTAAGGAATGTGAATACATGAGTGGCCTCTAGAAGAGAGAAAGGAAAGAAGGACCCTCCCTTGCAATATCCATAAATGAATGTGATCCTACAGACACCTTGGCTTTGACTCAATGAGATTTGTGTCATTTTCTTGAATTCCAGAAATGAAAGATTTTTTTTAATTACATTTAGTGTGGTGGGAGGCACATGCATATGAAAGTCTGAGGACAACTTGCAAGATGTGTTTCTTTCTTACCATGTTGTCCTATTGATTGAATTTGGGTCCTCGGGCTTGGTGACAGTTGACTTTACCTGTTAAGCCATCTCTCTGGCCCAGAAGTTAAAATTTACTTTTAGCCATTAATTTTGTAGTACTTTTATATTGTAACGATTAAAAAGGAATATGCTATGGATGAGTATGTTAGCACTAGGAGAAGGTACCTTGACAGCTTAGGCATTCTGGATGGGAATCCTCCTTACAGAATATTGGATGGGTGATTTATGGCACCCATTGCCTTCTCTTCCATACAGCTCTTGGAATTCGACTAGTGTAGACATACTTAGATGTTTATCTGTAGAATTCTACCTCATGCTCTCAATGGTATTGTAGAGTTCATTGTGACATAATACTAATTAGGAACACACAACATAAGAGGTAGCATTCTTAGGGCATGCCAACTTCCTTCATTTCTTAAAAAATGTTTTGTGTCTTGTGAAAGATTTAAAAATCTGTAAGAGATGTATTTTTTTCTGTTACTCTGACAAACATCTGAGGTAGTCATCTTATAAAGACAAAAGTCTTATGGTTATTTATAGCTTTGTAAATTTTAGTCCATGATTGGTTGTCCCTGCTACTTTTATATCTACAGAGGTGCAGCGTATCATGATAGGGTACCCAGTGTAGCATAATGTTCACCTTGTGAACCAGAAATGAAAAGGAAGAAGTATTCCCTTCAAGGGAATATTTCAATGAGCTAAGAACCTGCTACTAGACTCCCCTTCTTAACAGATTCTATCATGTTTCAATGTCACACATTGGAAAATGAGCCACTGAGAAACAGTTACACTCCAAACAATTGCATGTAGTACCTAAACTATATAGTCATATAAATTAGTGCTGTCTGAATGCTCTCTCCCTGCCTTCCAGATTGTGATTTTTGTAGACTAAAGTTCAAAGATGACATTCTAAAAAAAAAAAAATACCATTGATATGCCAGAGATTAAAATTTCCTCCCCAATTAGCTGGTGCAGTTGATATGTTGTACACACACACACACACACACACACACACACACACACACACATACATATAATTTGTTAATGTAATGTACAAATTTGTTTCTTTGTAGAACTGATTGACAAAAACATGCTTTGGAAGTCTTATGAAAATCATAAACTCCAAGTTGTTGTGAAAACACGTGAAGGACTTTTCCCAATGGTGATGTTTGTCTGAGAGTGGCAATTATATTAATAAAATAGAGAAGAATCAACACATAAATTTTAACATCTAAACATATGAGACAAGCAATCTATAGGCCTTCTAGTAAAAACTGTACAGAGCACCTTTTGCTGGAGATTAGCAGCAAAAAGGCAGCCTAGAAATATCCTGTGGTGCTATCAAGAGTTGACCCCTTTCCTTAAAGATAATCCTGAAAGCAAATTAAAGGCAACAGTAATGACTTCTAATCTGCTACTTGCTAGGGGTCAGTTTATGGATGATTCATCTTCTAATTGAGCCCCGACCCAGAAAGATGTAATGAAGAAAAATATGAAATTGTGAGAACTTGGCTCACTTTCTTATTCTAGAAAAATGAGACCAATTAGACCTAAATTAGCTCTAGTCCTAACATATTATGATAATTGAGCTATTCTCTACAATTAACTAGTAGTTGGCCCTATTAGAAACTGTTTTTGGAAATTCATAGTGTGATCATGACTCAAGGACAAAGTGACCCAGAAATAGAAGTTATACCAAACCAGAGTCTGAGAGTCCATACATATTGAAACAGGACAAAGAAAAACTCCCAGGGAGTTTCTTCTAAGCTCCCAAATTTGCCTTCCTCTTTCCAAGATAAGCTATTAGGAAAATGAACATATGGGGAATATACTGTTTCCTTCCACTCTGGTGCAGTTGCAGTACAAAGACCAAACATAAATGACATTTAACATGTCATTAAGGGACATTTTATTGGAAAAGAACTTGTTCATTAAGTAGCAGTAAGTAACATGGTGGGCATACTCAAACTCCTTTTTGTGTTTTTTATTTTCCTAGGAGTATAGGAAATCACTAGCTCCACCACTTTCTAGACACACAGAGGGAAGAAAGTTCAAATTCTAAGTGATTTTAATCATTAGCTGGGGAAAAAAATTACCTCTGTATTAATAAGCAATTTGACAAGGTCCAATATTTCAAGAATTTTTAAGTTAGAAGGACCATCAAGTAGACTTCTTCATTTACTTCTCTATTCACTTTAGGTCAACAGATGTAGACTATACCCAAGCATTTTGGAGCTTTTAGAGTTTTAACTATTTAATGAAAAGAAATATATAGTCTTTGATTTAGTAGTGTCTAAACATTGTAGGATACACAAAGCAGACGTGATACTTGTGACAATATGGTAAAAGATGTGATTGGTGCTTATATCAAAATCTCTAGTTTCAATCAGGTAAGAGTAAATAATTGAGGTTGATCTAAATTAAAAACTAAAATACAAAATTCAGGTCCCAGGTTCCTGAAAGGGCTGGGCAATCATACACATACATGGCTTAAAAAGCTTACAGAAGCAGCCCAAACAATGTGCCTTGATAGGTTTATTCTTTTTTTCTAAACCCTAAAAACCACAGTTTTCAAGACTCACTGACATCATGAATCCCAGTTTTGCCCTCCATTGTGGCCACAATCACATCCAGAGTAGGGTGCTGTTTGCACAGCTGCCTTTGTTTGCTGAGTGTGGATTGTCTTCTGTATCTCCTTCTTTGTATTGACAGTTGCCAATTTTATCCTAGATAGCTGTAACTGATTGACTATATTAAGAGCTTTGTCTCTCTTATCTATAAGGCCAGACAAGATAGCAAGTCACCAGAAAGTCGCCTTCAGTACTGAAGTATGTGGATGAAGGAAAAGAGTAGAATTTAAACTTTAATGGAGTGCATGAGTGTCTTTGGCTTAAATGTTCTTTTGAGGGACTCTTGTTTTATTCTTACTCTTTGAATATGTCCAGTTAATATGTTTGTGAGGGGGCAGGGGGATCAACACTATGGCAAGGGAAAGAGGCCTAGAGTTCGTGTGGTGGGTATATGTTGTATCTGGCTCACTCTTGTGAGGAACTAGGCTTCATTGCTGATCAAGAAGCTTGTTTGATCTCTAAACAGAATGATGCCCTTTGGTGAGTGATTCTTACCATTTATTTTGGGTGGTGAAGGAACAGTATAGTCTGTTTGTCCTCCCCTTTACTCCTGCATGCCCGTTGGTCCTCTTGGCACCTCATGTCCTACACTGAAGGATGTGGGTATAGTTAGTTCTTAATTGGCCTGTGTACAGGATGGGTACACATGGTATAGCTAACCACAGAAGCTCTGCACCTGGCACACCCTACTCTCCTGTGCATCCTGGTGTGTTTCCAAGAAAGCACTTTAAAGCTCTTCCAACTTCTAGTTTCCTCTTCCTATCTACAGGGATGAAAGGGGGCTGGCTTCCCCCATTCTTCTCAGGAACAAGCCTGTGTCTACATCAGGAAGTAACATTTGTCCATATTCTAAAATTCTTTTAAGGACAGTAAATTCCATGGTTGAACATAGTCATGATTTTCGTAGAAAATGAAAGCAGCTTAGAGAAACATTCACAAAGCATCAGCTCACTCAGAAATCCATGCCAGTACAAGGAGTTAGGAAGGGAACATGGAAGGGATGAAAGGTCAAAAGAGATTTCCTTGATTCCTGTGTGTAGGATGGATGGGAGGCTAATTTAGGTAGTTTTAATTATTGTCTCACAAGCAGGCTGTGGGACCAACAATTGTACAGTGCTATTAGAAACAGGGAGGTGAATGCTGTCATTATGGCACTGCAGAGAACACTCGCCTTTATCAGATTGCCTTTGTGTCTGATGGCCCACAGAAATGTCACTAAGTGAGTCAGCAGCAGGATCTGACTCACTTCCTCCACCACTGTTGACAGCTAGAAGATGGCTGAGCATGTGAAGACTCAGAGAATAACTCAGAGACTGATGTGCAGAACTAGCAAGTGCCAAGAATTCCTTTTCCTGGGTGAGGGAGATCAGTGATTAAGGACTGTTTTAAAGAACCTATAGTGTTTTAGGTTCAGACCCCAGGAGACTGAGTTATAGGGAAGGAGAGCCAGAAATACTGGAGCAAGGATAAAAGATCACAGGTGGAGGGAGGACCAGAGCTCAGCGAAGCAGTCACAAGGTGGAAGACTATTCTTTAGGATTTAGAGAGTCAAGTAAGTACACTGCAGGAACTGGAGCAGGAGAAATAGGGGTGCTCCACAAGAGCCTTCAGTTCAAGTACTGTCAGGGGCAGCATTGTTTAATACTCTGACTTTCTGCAAATAAGTGTGTGGAGGCTGGTATGATTGTGCATTTCTATTGTCCCAGTACCCAGGAGACTAAAGTAGAAGGATTATGTTGCCAAGCCAACCTGGATGACATAGTGAGACTCTTATCTTAAAAGCCAAGGGCTAGAGGCTGGAGAGATGATTTTGTTGGAAAAAGTGCTTGCTCCCCAAAGCTAGAGAATCTGAATTTGATCTCAAGCACCCATGTAAAGAGCTAGTTGCAGTGGTGTGCATCTATAATCCTAACACTGGAGGACAAGACAAAAAAAATCTCTGGAGCTGTTGACCAGCTTCAGGTTCTGTGTCATGTCCTGTCTCAAAAAATAAGGTGGAGAATAAGACAGGAAGACATTGGCATTGACTCCTGGTCTCTGTATGTGTACCAGTATGTGTGCGTGTACACATACACACACACACACACACACACACACACACACACACACACACACACACACACACAGAGGGGTGGGGATGTAGCTTAGTGGTAGAGTTCTTGCTTCCCATGTGAAAGACTCTGGATTTAAGCTCCAACATTATGAGAAAGAGAAAATAAAGTTGTGGGAGCTACAGTACATCCTGGCCAGCGGAGGATTCTGATAGCAGTATTCCTTGTAGAAACTCACTGAGTGGGACAGAGATGGTAGTAAGCATTAAAATCCAACAGGTTAATGTTGCTGTTATTTTCTGCAATGAGCACTTAACAGAATATCTCTGTGTGTATTTCTGAGTTAATGAAGTGGGAATGAAATAAAGTCTTGCCTTCAAATAAAGATAAGGGTGCTTTGTATATACATAGCTGTACCCGCATAAAATAAGGAAATATAATATAAGAGTATATTAGGAATTTACTAAGTGGGAAGGACTAATTCAAGTGAAGCCACATGAGAGGTAGAAGAGTGTTTATCATTGTTCAGTGAAAGGATGAATCTTATCTACTTGAGGAAAAGGAATAGCTTGTAGGACAAAATGGACAGAGTTGGGGAAATGGAGAGCCATTCTTTGGGAAGCAATATGGATGAAATATAAGAAAGTTAGGTTCTAGTCAGGAGCAGGATTAACAGATGATTCAAGGAGGAAATTCACTTGGCCTTTGGCTGGACCAAGTGGCTTCAACAGCATAGTTACAGATGCAGAAGATTAAAGAACTTTGGGACAGAGAGAGGAGAGCAGGGAATGGAAGACTCTCTTCTTGGTCATCTCTGCTTGGTTTGATGAAGCTTCATGTTATCTTTTTAAATCGTTTTCTGGGTTGTGTCTCACAAGGAATAAAGGGCTTATATAGAGAGGTTGTACGAAAAAAATGAGTAAAACACACGGCTTAGTTTTAGATTCTTAAAAACTTTCCTGTTACTAATTCTGCATAGTAAAACAGTTAATACATTGTTTTATTAATCTGGACTTTCCCTGTTCATTTTCTTTCTCCTGAATTCTGAACAACTGGGAATAATGCTGTAATTTGCAGGAGGAAAAACAGACTCCAGAAAGGAAAAGGAGGTTTATTTCACTCACAGTTTTAAAAGCACTTTGTAAGTGTAGTGTTTTTTTAAAAAAAAGTAAGAAAGTTTTGGAAAATAAAGGGTGAAAATATCTCCACACATCTGCAGCATCTCTGAGTGATAAGGAAAGTGCTGATGCCTGGCACTGAGGCTGTCTGGCGTCACCTCTGCTTTTCTGTTCACTTGCTTCCCCAGGCACAGAGGTGCCCACACCTCTGAATCACCGAAAGAGAATCCAGCCAGGCAGGTTCCACAGCTGCAAGAACATTTGTTTGCACAAAGAATTTTCATTTCCTGCCAATACTGAAGGACTCTGAGCTTTTTGGCAAACAGCAAACTCTTTAATTTCCTTTTATGGAAAGAGGGCCATAGATTCAGTTTGTTCTTAGATGTACCCTCTCCTCTCCTTCCCAAACTCCACCCCCACCCTCACCCAACCCATCATTGTTTTTCCCACAACTTCCATTTTCTTAGAGTGAAACCCTAGCCATCTCCTTAGTGGATAGTTTTGGGTGTGGAGCCTGAATTGTGGGTATTGTAGTCCTTTTCCTTCCAGGGTTTCTGGTTGGGCAGCATTAGTGTCACAGTGGTAGGGATTCGAGGCCCAGGTAGCTCTGTCAGGAGCAGTGCAGGTGCTTCCTGATCCCTGAGACAGGCATGTGCCTGAGCTGAAGAGACTTGGACTCACTTTTGCAGATGTAAGTGTAACTTTTTAAATGTACTATTCCTTTCACTGCTGATATGTGCTACACACTGGGAAGTTACATGATTTTCAGAAGCATTAACTAATGGGCTGAATCTTCTTTTCTAAGCCCTGCTTGAAAAAACAGGGAGGTAACTTATTCAACAAACTTGTGGGACAAAGTTAGAACAACACTTTGAGATATGGTTTTAAATAGTTTGTTTTAAAAGGATGAACATATACAATATGAAAAGCAAATTGTTAAAAAAAATGAAGAACTCATTTTAACTTGGCTCAGGGTGTATGTGGTTAAAAGCCTCTGAAAATACTATTTCAGAAGGCATCTGGATGTGTTGACAAGATTGAGCTTTGGAAACTGGTGAAGCTGGATTGACCCAGTATGGCAGGGTGTTTCAACTTGTGAAGCCTCAGTTTCCTCTTCTGTAAACTGCACTTAGTGTACCACACAGATTGTATTGTACTTAACACATGCTAGGCAGTACTGACAGAGGTGACTTAATCTCATCTTAATCAAGTGTCAATTAAACTTCAGAGACTGTCAAAGAGACAAATATATATTATATTATTCCACTCACATGAGGTAGGTAGATCAGTCAGTTTTCACAGAAACAGAACATGGAATGGTGGTTGCCAGGGTCTGGGAGAAAGAGGAAGTACAAATTGTTTTATGGGTATAGAGTTTTAGTTTTGCACAATGAATTCATTCTGGAGATGGTTTCTACAACTGTGTAAATTTACTCAGTGTTATTCAACTTTATAAATAGTTAGGATGGTTTTGGTATGTTATGATTTTCCACAATTAAATGACCAAAAAGAATGTAGTGAAAATCATGATGCCTTCCATTTATTAAGGTATCATTGATTCCTTAATGCACGTTTGAATCTGTATTCATTGTGACCAGTTTCAGGTTAATATTGAGTTGTCCGTGCCAAGGTATTGTGTCTACATCGTAATACTTAGGAGCAGATGGTGATGTACTTTAAGCATGTTTTTAAAGTTATCTGGATCTTAGTGGTGATCTTTTTGTGCCCTCCTTTATATAACTACATGGTTTCCTTTAACTCATAATGAAAGATTTTTTTTTTCAGAATTTCCTGAGTACAGAGCCTACAAATTATGAAGTTGTATTAATTTCTACAATGGATTTGCAATCTTTAGTTATAATTCATTCATAACATTTAAATGCATTATTTATTCCAGTTTCTCACCTTCCCTGTAGCTAATTTTTTGTATATATTTGTTTTTTGAGACAGGGTTTCTCTGTGTAGTTTTGGTGCCATAACATATTTTTAACCTGTCTATGCCTTAGAAATAATTAAGACTGTTAAGCCAGAGCTTGCTAAAAGTAATTTTACATCTACAGGTACTAGCTAACTTGAAAGACAAAATATAGTTTGAAATTATATTGAACTTGAACATGTGATTATTTAATATTTAGTAAGTCCTTTCTCAAAAGACACAGGTATGCCCTGCTATATGTGAACAGCATCCCCTGTGGTATTTGGTGACCACTGAAGGTATCAACACATATTTTGTAAGAGATATGCCATGTAAATTTGAACTCTTTAGGAGCTATGGCAGAACAGAATGAAAATACAGCTGGTGTGATGCTTCAGAAATACTGAATATACGGGGCACAATCACTAACAGAACCACTATTTTGAGTTGAAAGTAACCTATAGTCTGGTTTCTGGAAAAAGTGTCATTTATTTGTTTAATAAAGGTTTTGAGGATTGTTTTAGTGCTTTCCAGCAGGACTAGGCCTGGAGGCTACAAGAATGCCTCAGGCAAGTCTTATCTATCCCAGAAGATGCATATTCAAAATAGTTAGCAGGAGGAAGGGCTCACCTATTGGTCACTAAGGCTGCTCAGGGAGTCACTATTTCTAATCCCACTGCATAGAAAGTGTGATGGTTAGAATGACAATGATGGGATTAAGAAGCAGCTTCTCTAAGTCTTTATTTTGAATTGAAGACACTGGATGTTAGAAAAGTGAATGTGTGTGAGAGTCATTCAAAAGCAAAACAAAAAGATGCTTACCCAGTGCCCTGAGAAGGGGCGGTAACAGTGTAATGAACTTCCAGAGGATGCTGAGGGAAGGGAAGTAGCGGACCTTTCGCTGGGTCTAGAAGGATGGACAAAGCTGGGCTCTCCAGAGAAAGATGGGGAGATTATTGCATGCATGGCAGCATTTTCCAGACTTTGCATTCACGAAATTATTTTAGGCAACATACAGGCTAGAGAATCAACACCACTGAAATAACAAACTTAGAAAGTTACTATTCCTAACATATCACATTATTCTGGGATAAATTTTGTTTTTTATGACTTGAAAATTCTCAATCTTAATAACCCCACCAGAATAAGCAATAGATTTTAGCAGGTGAAAGTAGTTAAATTACTTTGTAAATAATATTCATTTATAGATATTGATTATCCATTGCATATGTATATATTCTCAACTATAACATGTTGATGTTATAAATTATCCTTTATAGTATTTATTTGAGTTAAAATAATGGTGGATTTACAAACATATTAAATGAAAATATGGTTTGTATGGTAATTGGCAACAAGAAAGTAATGAATGATGAGTACTGAAGTTTGTTGAATTCTAAAGTAGAAAGAATGCTAAACATAAAAATGTCACTTTCCATGTATATTTGGAAAGTAGGAATGTTGGGTATTCTGTGGAGGGGCTGGTGGGAGATTTTGGTGATATCACTGAAATTGGATTGGCTGTGGAAACTTCAAAGTGACTTGGACTCCTAGATGACAGTGTTCAAAGCATCTTGACTCAGGGGCTGATGTCTTAGGAGCCTTACATGCCTTAGCAGATGCATCTGGAGCTAGCATGCAGCTAAGCTGAGACATAGAGAATAGGAATATAAAGAAACCCATGAGAACAAACTGATAATTTAAGAATGGATAATGAGGAGTGCTTATACATGCACGTGGAGATGTACACACATGTGAAGGCCAGGCGTGGGTTGTCTGCCTTTATCGTTTTCTGCCTTATATTTTGAGACAAATTTTTCTCACTGAATCTGGTGGTCACTGATTTGGGCCTAGTAGGTAAAGTGCTTAATGTAAAAGCACAGAAACCTGTTTCACAATAAAGATCTGTTTGGGGATGCAGAGACAGGCAGATCCCCAGAGGTCACTAGCCAAACAGTCTAGCCAATTAAGTACACACATGAACCCCCTACCCCACCCCAACACACTCACAAAACAAACAAACAAACAAAACCAACCAGAATATAATCATTTCATAAGAACATTGAGCAATAATGACAAAGTTTTCAAGCTTGGTAGCCTAAAGAGAGACAGTAACACCTTGGGCCATTGGAAATAAAGAGAAATGGATATGCAAGCAGGAAGGGAAACTATATCGTTCATCAGAAGAAAAGGTAGTTACAGGGCAGCCAGAAGCATAGCAAGGAGAGGAAGTACTGCAAGAACAAGACCTAGCTCCAGCCTTCGTCCTGTCCCCCTCCAGCACACAGGGCTATAGGAAATCGGTGGGAAGACACCCCAGCTTAGCTAGAAAGTGACTTTCTCTTGGGGTTCTCGCTTGATTACTATGACCACCTCGCTCACAGGTATACAATGCTTCAAAATAAGGGATAAATTAGATTGATTTCTCAGAAGAAATAGAAATATTTTTGTCTCTAATCAAGAGATGGGATGGTTCTTTGTTTTTGTTGTTTTTTGTTTGTTTGTTTTTCAGGAACAATAGAAGAATTTTGTACATTTCCTTTTTCTAATATAGAAATAAATTAATTCAAATGTTTCTCTAAAATATAAAATATTTGAAGACAGCTATCATACAGATTTGTGTATTTAAGTCTCAAATTCAGAAAAGAATAACATTAAAAACAAAAGAAAAAAAGTGTTCCTTAAGCCTACTCTTCTCCAAGCAGATCTCGGCAGAGTATGTTTTTGCCTTACAATTTTTTAAAGTTTTTATTTTTTCCACTGTCATGTGAGCATATCTACAGAAAATGTATAGAATTGCCTTGGATGCTTAGGCATTTTATGTATACATTAAAGTGTACATTATTCACTTTTAACTCCCTCTTTTCTCTTAACATACTTTTGAGATTAATCTAGGTTGATTTTACAGAATTTCCTATTAATTCCTACAACTTCATTTTGTTATAATGAATAAAACTGTAATCTACTCTATCACATTCTCTTACAAACTTCAGAATTACCCCAGAGAATGTTTTTGGGAATAGATTTGCTGAGCCAGAGATATATTTGTCTTGTTTTATGAAATACTGAGGAACTGTGTTCCAACATGTTTATACTATATTGTTTCCTCAGCCAAAATCAGACTTCCTGTTTGTTCCTGTTATGGGCTAGTTTGTTGGTGAAAATGGAATCAAATAATCTTCCTGGGTTAAAGGAAAGTGAGGCACTCCTGTCATTTTGGAGATTCTGATATTTTTGGAACATTTCAATATCTAAAACATGGTGAACAATTTTATTTTAAATTAACTCCTTTCTTTCTTAGTTGATGTTGCAAGAGATTGACTGACTTTTCCTTTAAATGACATTTAGTTTTGTTATAATTCAATTAATAGCAATAATGGTAATGATATTAATAGTAATGCCTAACATTACTAGAATACTTACACATGTCAAATACTGCATTAAATGCTTTACCTCATTTAATTATTTTTGAGAGGCAGATAATAGGTTTTTTTAATAAATATTTTTATTTTATAGTTAATTTAATTTTACATATTAGCCACGGATTCCCCTGTCCTCCCTCCTCCCACCCCTCAGTCTTCCCCCCAATCCACCCCCCATTCCCACCTCCAGTAGTTTTTATTTAGATAACATCAAAGAGGCAGTCTTGAAGGACTCAAATAAGTGCTATTTTTTTAAACTGAAGAGACTTTAAATTTGCCTAGTAAATACCAAATTTCATGCTTACCATTTGACCAAACTTTACAAAACTTTGTATACTTGAGAGAGGAAATTAAAGAGGTAAAACTTGGAGTGTGGTGGTATTGTATTCCCCAAAATATTCTGTACCCTAATAAATTTATCTGGGGTCAGAGAACAGACAGCCACTAGATACAGAGGCTAGAAAAATGGTGGCACTCACGCCTTTAATCCTAGCATTCCAGAGGGAGAAATCCATCTGGGATCTCTGTGAGTTCAAGGCCACATTGGAAACAGCCAGGCATGGTGACACACGCCTTTAATCCCAGGGAGTGAGTCTTTAATCTCAGGGAGTGATGGTAGAGGGCAGAAAGATATATAAGGCGTGAGGACCAGGAACTAGAAGCATTTGGCCTGGTTAAACATTTGGCCTGGTTAAGCATTTGGCTGGTTAAGCATTCAGGCTTTTGAGCAGCAATTCAGCTGAGACCCATTCTGGATGAGGACTCAGAGGCTTCCAGTTTGAGAAAACAAGACCAACTGATGATCCGGTGAGGTGAGGTTAGCTGTGGCTTGTTCTGTCTCTCTGACCATCCAACATTTCACCCCAATAACTAACTGGCCCCAGGTTTGATTTTATTAATAAGAACTTTTAAAATTCATGCTACATTGGAGAGAAGAGCTTTTAGACAATATGGACAGTGGAGACTTATCTAGAAAAGTTAAGCAATTTATTCAAACATTAATCCAACAAATAATTTCTGAGCATATACTGTTTGAGAGCTGTGCTGTTTTGAAATACAGTAGTGATTAAGAAAGACAGCACCACTCCTCATTGCTGACTAAGCTTGGTATGGGGTATTTGGGGAGAGAAAAGCAAAAGCACAAAGGAAAATGACAAAAGAGATGGGTAGCCTGTAAATGTGAAGGTTTTTCAAGGGTCAGCCTAAGGAGTGTGCACTTTTTCCTGAAGGCAGGGAGGATTCCCTGCAAGTCACTATGAGGCAAATGGCAGCAGCCATTTTTTATTCATTAAATATTTATACCACCTGCAGTTTGCTTAGCACTGGGGACAGAGGAAGTAAAGCAGTTATTATGAATTAGAAGTAACAGATAAAGTATAAAAATTATAATGAAATATGAGAATGAAGCCATGGGTTTGCATCAGATAAATGCCTACTTCTGGGTATTGTAGTACGGCCAGCAGAGGGAGGACAAGGTAGGAGATATACCAAGGTATTTTGAAATGTTTGGATATTACTCTTTTAATTTTTAATTTTAATATATAAATGCGTTAGGCTTGGTCCATTTAGCGTTACTTGCATATGTATGATTTTAGACTGACCACTTGGTACTGGATAACCAATTAGGGCACTCAGCCCTGGGAAAAACTTTCTTCAGACCTCAGTATTCCTTGGTTGTCTGTGGTTCTTTGTTTATGTGAGATTTCCTATGCTTCCATATTAGCCTGTCTATTGTACTTTACTTGTTCAGGACTTGTTTAGGCCATCATATTGTTGAGGTATTGTGGATGAAGCCTCCCTGTCATTTTTAGGCAACACAATTTTACAGCAGATTTCCTGGCCCCCTAGCTCTTACAATCTTTCTACCCCCTCTTCTGAGATGTTCCTTGAACCTTAGGTACAGGAGTTTGGTTGTAGATGTACCGATTGGGGAAGGGCAACCCATGATCAGTTGTGTTCTGCATTTTGGGCAGTTGTGGTTTTCCGTAATGGTCTCCATCTGTAGCAAAGTTTCTTTGATGAGGGTGAAAGGTACACTTATTTGTGGATATATGGATAAGTATTTAGAATGTAGTTAGGAAGGATACTGGTTTAGTAAAGTGGTGGTAATAGGTTTTCCTCTAAGATCAATGACCTCACTAGCTCCAGATAGTTGATTAAGTTTACAGTACCAGCCATGGTTTCCCTCATGTTGAGAGAGCTTTAAATCCAATTAGAGAGCTGTTGGTTAATGTCAAGATGTGAGTAAACCCTTAGAGATATCTTGCAATGCTGGCCTTTGTTGTGCTTCACAGGCATCATGCCTGCAACAACTGTTGGTTGTTTCCCTCCCTTGGAACCTTGCATGGAAACTTCATGTACTATGAAAGCTAGTCCCCAGAGAGGTTTTCAGGTCACATCCATCTCAGATTCTCCAAGTTCTGTGTATACTATCTTCAGCAATAGGGACTTATCTTCAGCCTCTGGGAGGCAACCAAAGGCAACATCAATAGCCTATATTGTTTTAGAAGTCTCATGTACTCCCCTGGCCAGGATGTTGGATATTCTTAAAGAAGATAGATTTAGCATTTTATAAAAAATAATACATTTTTTAATTATAAAGGTATTGTCTGCTTACCATAATTAGTTTAAGAATCATGATCCTAATATCAGGAATGGACACCTTTAAGTTTATGTGTGTATATCTTAGTCTGTTTGTACCTAAAATAGATATTCAGAATGCTAAGTGACAAAAATGTGTGTGGACTTTTCATCTCATTTTACTACACATTACTAATTGTTATATCACCATTACATATTATTGTACAACAAAGGTTCAGATTAAGGGCAGTGGGGAATTTGTTGCAACAGTTTCTTGAGAACAATGTAGAATCTTCACAAAAGAAGTGAAACTAATGATGGAGTGTGATGGGAGTGCATAGAAATTAGTGGTTTAAGGAGAATGCCTGAAGGGCAGGGAATGGTCAGATTGATTCTAGATGATCTCACACTCTCTCATACTGGTATCATATTGGGTGGGTAATAGTGTATTTGTTCCTTTAGATAGGAAGACAGGAGCAACAGGTTTTGGGGGAATGACTCTAGGTGATTTGAGTTGAGCCTGGTGGACTTTGACATGTTGTGGTCTTCCATACAAGGAAGTAACTGGGCAAGTTTTGAGTTAGAGCATACATGGATTAGATATGGGTATGGAAGGCGTAGCTGCCTTCATTGGCATTGGTGTGATTGTCTTTTCCAGTTGGTGCCTCTGACAGAGCAACAACCAAAGTCAAGAATGAATAGGAAAGGGCAAAGAAATAGGGGAAGTCCCACCTAGAACAGAGTCAGTGAACAAAAACATGAGAACTTTTCAAGAATGGAGAAGTTGGACGTGTGTGTTGCAGAGAAGTCAATGAAGAATGAATGATGTCCTGTAAGTTTCATTGCCAATCTCATCCAGAGTGATTTCTCCAATGTTGCAGGGATAGATATCAGGTGACACAAGACTTGTGTTTCAGGAAAATTACACTTGGGGCAGTGGATAGAATGCCTTACAGAAGAAAAAAAATAAAAACAATAAAACGAGGAACTAATGTAATTGGAAGAGGATTCTAGAAGGGGACAATAAAGACTAAACCAGAGCAGAAGTCACAGCATCAATAAAAAGAGACTGAGGCAGTTGGACTTGTTGACTTGATGGCTTTCGTATATAAGGAAGGCTGAGGTTAAGGGTGCTCTAAGATTTTAGTTGGAAATGAATGTGAAGATTGCAAAGCAGTCAACAAAGGCAGAGTGATGGTGGAAATGTGGTAGGGAGAGCTGTGGTTTGAAGTTTATTTGGAGGTGCACACAAGTGTGAGAGGCATTCTCAGAGAGGCATCTTGCAGGTGAGTGTCAAGGTTCTGCAGTTCAGGGGAAGGATTTAGGTGAGACTCAAATACCAATAAACTTTTCCTATAAAAGCTGAGATTTGGAATAAGGAAGAAGGCTGGAGCATTAACATAAGAAGAAAAGAAGTAAGACATACTTTAGAAATAGTTAAATAAATATGTAATAGAGAAGAACCCACTGCAGGGAACAGGGAAGGAAATGATTAAGTAACATCAAGGAAATTACTGGAACACTAGCTCAAGAAAGCAGATGAGAGAGCATTAGACAGCCAAGGTCAAGGCCAAATCAGACAACAACCCAAGAGAAGCAGGAAGAGAACCAAGCAGGTAATCTGGACTTCTTCTAATTCTTCTCTCCTCTTGGGAAAGCTCTGTGATATTGTGATTTACATCTTCTCCAAGTAACATTTTCAAATTTTTCCCCTTTATTTGGTACATGCTATTAAATATTTACAGTGGATTCTGTGAAATGAATTTTAATTTATTTTCTTATTAAATGAATTCATAGGAAATATTTTATGATTTGGCTACATTGCTCAAAAATGACCCTCTTTGACACCATGAAAATATATGACAGGTAAAGCTTATATACTTCCCTTCATAGTTTTCTTTTTTGCAATTTTCAAGAAAATAAACTATTTTAATGTCAGAAGTGGTATTGAGGCATATATTAAAGTGCATTTGAGAAAATTTTTCCCTTGATAAGGGTAGCATAGATTTAATTCTAGATCTACATATTGAGGTCATGAGGAAAACTTCTTAATGCTTCTATAATCAGATGTAGGGAGTTTTAATCAGTGTTTGCAATCTTACTAAGTTGGTCATTCTCTTTTTGAATAGTTTTAATAATCAGGGGAAAGTAACAACTATTATTTGCTATTAATATAAGTAATGCAATCTCATTTTTGAAGTACAATGGTTAAATCTTTCTTATTGTCACATTACTTATGAACTTATATGATGAACAATTTTTTATGTGTTAGAATACTGCTCATGTTTCAACCTATTTTGTCATCTTGTGTATAAACAAAGTGTCGCAAATCATCTGCTTACTGGATAACACAAACTCCCTTGTTCACTCATGATTTCAGAGGTTGGTGTTATTAAATAATTGGTTGATTATATGTTTTCTACTTAGACTTGGGTTGAAGTTACAATGTCTTAGGCTGTCAAAATTGAAAAATAGAGGCTGGGGATATTGTGCAAACAGAAGGACTTAAAAAACACTAAAAACACAGAAAGCAAATGTAGGCTTCAATATATTTCCTAATATCCATGCATGGATTTTTAAAAAAGTATGTTATTGGGCCAGTGAGATGGCTCAGTAGGTAAGGGTGCCTGTTGTTAAGCCTCACAACT
The DNA here is from genome assembly GCF_949786415.1 of Peromyscus eremicus. Taxonomy (NCBI): domain Eukaryota; kingdom Metazoa; phylum Chordata; class Mammalia; order Rodentia; family Cricetidae; genus Peromyscus; species Peromyscus eremicus. The sequence continues at coordinate 66,264,144 of NC_081430.1, forward strand.
TGAGATCAGTCCTCAGGACCCATGAGCTAGAAAAAGAACCCACTCCAGTAAATTGTCTTCTGAATGTGGGCAGTTGCATGCATGAATTCATATGTGTATACACATACCACATAGACACACAGACACAAAATAAATAAGTAAAATGTAAAAAAAAAAATGCTTAATGTTGTTTCGTATTCTTGGGTGTCAAACCATACCAGGCAGGTACCCTACCATTCATCCGTGTACCCAAAGTCATTCTTACATACAAAGTAATTCCATAGAGTATAGAAGCACATACATATTTTATTTTTCATTATGCAAATGTAGCATATCTAGCTCCCACTACTTTACTACTTATATTTAGTGATGGAATCCTATTGCTTATGAAGGTACACTAATGCATTTACCTTAATTCTTCTAATATTAGTAAAAACTTCGGAGTCAGAAATTGAGATAAAAACCTGATAAATTCAAAGGACAGAGGAGGAATGATCAGCTGACCTCACTCTCCATGTTTCCCAGATGGAAAAGCCTGAAAAATCTTCCCAAGCTCCTTCTTATCTCTTTCTGTCTCTTTTTATCCAGCTTCCTCAGTCCTCCATCATATCTATGTCTATTTCTGGTCAGTCAATCACTGAGTCTACCCTTTGATTCAAGATTTAACTTTATTGGCACATTGGAGTGGCACTGTGAACAATTCTCCCATAACGGTACATCTTTCTTAAACTATGGTGATCATGCATTTTCTAGTATTTGATGATAATTACCAGAAAGCCAGTTTTGATCAGCAATGATCATTTTTGCACAGGAACACAATGTAAAGGGGGAAAAATTAGCTCAGAGTTTAGGACAATTGATTTCAGATACCACAAAGGGATCTGGCAAAAATCCCAGCTGGAAACATTTTTATAGCATTTAAAATGAATTCCACCTGCAGCTAAACTCCAAGTGCAAACAGGCATGAGGAATTTGTGAGAATAATTTCAGAAGGCAATCCCAGTCCTGAGAAGGGGAGATGAAGGATACGGCTCTTTCATGCCAGCCTAGAGGATGTGGCTTCCTGAAAGGCCAATGTTTCTCGGTTAGCAATCAGAGCTCCAAGAGGCATGGTTGACTTAAGAATTGGATGCCTCACCTACTTCACAAACATTGCTGAAAAGCTTCTGTGGCTCTCCCAAAATGTGGGTATGGTGACATATAGGGGACACACACACACACACACACACACACACACACACACACACGTCACATACCACATTAGCATCAGCATTAGCAGTGATAAACATCAGCCAGGTCTATACTAGTGGACCAAACACAACTTGTTTGTTTGTTTGTTTGTTTGTTTGAGATAGGGTCTCTCTACATAGCCCTGGCTGTTCTGGAACTCACTGTAGAGACCAGGCTGTCCTTCAACTCTTCACCTGCCTCTGCCTTGTGCTTAGATGAAAGGGATGGGCACCATGCCTGGCCTCAAAGGCAACTTGAAATTCAAGTAGAATACAAATGTTCTGTTCTGTTCTCCACTTTCCTTATCCTTTGGCTGTGGAGTCATCAATAATCCAGCAACTTGAGGCTGTGTGATGGGACAGGTACTGTAGGAAAGCATAGAAACAGGATTTATCTTCTTCCCAACTCCCAAAAGGCTGTAGACCCTAATGGTGGGGAGGTTGATCTACACCAGGAGCTTGGTATGCTGGTAGAAAGTTCCCTGAATGACAGGCACATAAAGATAGAGAATCCACTTTAGTCTACTTACAAATTGCAAAAGAAAATACTTTTTGATCTAGAAGTTCCTAACTTGTTTACATGTATCAGATAGTAATGCGAACTTTATCCTGTTTACTGTCCAATAATTCTGGTTTTAGAAACATGATATAGGCATGTTTAAGCAGGTAGGCATGGTCATCTTCATTGTCAGCTTGAATAGCTTTGGAATTCCGTGGAAGCTGCTGTTTTCTGTAAAGGCTTTCTTGTTTGTTTCAGAGAGAACTGTGGTAAAAATCCTTTTCCCCTCAAGTTGTTTTGTCAGAACACTTTATCACAGCAACAGAAAAAGAAAGAAGACAGTTGTTCTTTACAAATGAAAATGAATAAAATTCATCTTGAAAAATATTGCTTCATATCAAATATCTCACATTGTGAATCAAGCGCCTTCATTTTAGGGGGGAGGGGAGGTAGTGCAGGAGTCAATGGGAAGAAAGTAAAAGGCAGGCATGGGGTTGCAGCACTAAAATCCCAGCACTAGGGAGGCTGAGGCAGGAGAAAATGAGTGCCGGTCCTGGCCACACATTGACTTCAAGGCTCAATTTGATGAGATTCTGTCACAGGAAAAGGTGGTTAATTTGCTGTAAGTGAGATGTAAAACCTGCTTCCTTTCCAAGAGGACAGGTTGAGTCTACCTAATCAATTCTCCTCACCATATGGATCTACAGCCATTCTGGAATTGAGAAGCAGGTATGGCCTGCTTCATCTCTTGCCTACCATACCTCTCCTATTACCCAGCCTCTATCTGGCTGATGGAGTTTTGATGGCTCCACAGTCAGAGGATAAGGAGGCTGGAGGAGAACAGAATATTTGTATTCTACTTGAATGACTGAAAGTAGTCTTTGAAGTAGCCTTTGGCCCTTAGTTAGTTAGGCAGGCATGGATTGGCATTTTTTGGATGCAGAATGTTAGTGAAAATACTCATCAATGATGTGGAATGACCACTGGACCCATTGGAATGGATGCTGGCTAGAATATGTCACATGTCTACTCCTATGAACATCCATTTCCCTGAAACAGAAGAAAGATAGTAAAGTATTTCCTGGTGTTTGTGAAATTTTATTAGTGGATTGCACCGTGTTTCTAGGCTGGGGTGGCTGGAAATGGTTTAGGAATCTGATGCTGTACTCATGGAAATGTTTTCCCTGGACTGAGTACTGAGTGTTGATACATTGCTTCAGCTGCCCTGTTATGCAAACAGCACTGCTTGATTTCTTACATCTTGGGCTAAATCTGGCTGTTTGCTCAACTCAAAATTCCCTGTGATTAACCTATGCACTCTTGCCTGTTGCAATTTGACAACAATTTCCTTTCTCTTCCAGGATTTGTTGTTGCGAGTTGTACATTGGTTGAGATGATTAATACAAAAGGTCTTTTGGTGACCTCTCATTTCTTTGGTGTCATGGGGGTGTTTTCTTCAGTGTTTATTGTTTTGAACTGTAATTTCATACTGTTTGTTAATGGGAGAGGTGTTTTTTTCTGTAGCTATTTTTTTATAAGTTTTTAGATGAGCATATAATGTGTGTAGCTGCATGTATGTTTGTGTGTGTAGGATACAGGCACTGGCTTTTCTTTGTTCTTTTTGTTGTTCATGACTGCACAGGCAAACTCATTGGATCTTTAAAGCTAAGTTTGCGTGGGTCCCTTTCTTTTATGAAAATGTGTACAACTCATTACTTTCTTCTTCAATCACTTTCTCATTACCTTCTGTCTCAAACACTGCCCACATTCTCCCACATGCCCTTTGGGTGCAATCTGTCCTTTGTTTTGGATAACTGCTCTGGTGTTACCTACTTTCTACATGAGAGTGGACAGGAGAAGGTCACATTTTGCCAATAGTTTATATGTGAACCTATTTTCCCCTTTTGCAACTAATAATTTTCCCTTCTACTTACAGCTTTTGTGTACAAGCTTCATATGAGCTATATAATATTTCTACATCTGTGTCTTAGCAGCACATGGTGCAAAGAACATTGGCTGCTTCTCTTCTAAGACATTTCTAAGGATTAATAAACACAAGTGTGAGATGACAGACTCTCCACAAATTCAAATTACTATGGTTAGCCACCTTTCTTTTCTACTGCCTTCCGAACACTAGACCTCACAGAGGATTTGGCATTGAGAGTAAGCTTTGTATTTTAAGAAGTGTTTTATAGTGCCTGTTTGTTTAGATAGCTTCTTTTTCTGCACAGTCTCAGGATCACATTTATGTGGAGAAAGGATTTGTTAAATGCTCTCAGTAGTATTTGCTTTTCCAGTAACTCTTCATTGTTTGCCTGTTCAAACTACTATTATTTTATCCTCATTATGTCTTCAATTTGAAGGGTTTGTCCTGTGTACAGTCTATCAGGGTTCATGGGATTTATTATTTTGACTGAATTAATTGGATATTATGTATGTAATTTACCTATACATTAATATCCTAAAATAAAGTCAGGACTGGGGACAGGTTGAAGAGAGGTTGAAGTCTGGAGAGAGAGCCTGAGAGTGAAACCTAACCTGGGGGCCAGCTTGAGGAGCTTATCAATACACAACTGGGTAATCAAAGGGTGGAGCCTGTACAGAATGTTTACTGGTCTGGGTAAACCTGAAATATTTACATTGGCCAACGTCTTAACGTCTCATCCTTTGTTCCTTTCACCCACTGATGAGGACTACCTGATATACTAAGCACATTATATAGGCCCAGAAGTATTTAGAATAAAGGGAAGTTTGATGCTATACCCACTTTATACCCACTTGGTGAAATAATAGCAGTAGGTTCACCTCCTGGGCCCATGAGCTCCCTAACCCTGAGTTTTTGGCACAATTAATAGCATTAGGCATGTTTCCTCCTATGGAGCAGAAAGTGATTGTTGCCCCCGTAATATTTGTGCCACTCTTGTACCTATGGCATAACTTGCTATGCTTGTCATTCTACTTCACACTTCCTAGTTGTTGATGGTCCACCACAACCACCACCCCAACAACCTACATAGCACCTTCCAGTAATGTGAAAGCTAGCCAACAGGGAGGAACTCCCTGGTCAGTATCAGTTTGACTTTTCTATGTCCTGTGGCAAAAATGTGTGGTGTCTTCAGCAATTTGTCTTATCATTGAGTTCTGTTGGGTAATGTAGAGCAGTGACAATAGCCCGTATTGTATTATGGATCTCTGGGACACCACTGATCAACAACATGTAGCTTATGCCTGGCACCAGGCTTTTCATTTGGCAACCTGTGGCTTCATGGGGAAAATTATCTCCTCTTTAGAGCAATTCCAATTAAACTCTTTTATATGAACATATTTGTGTGCATGTTTGTATATAATATATGTAGATATGAAGCTTATAAAAATAGCAGGTTTTCATATGGCATTTTCAAACATCTTTAATGTTAGCTGTCCCTCCTGCAACCTCCTCATCTGGAGTAGGAGCAATAACTGCCATTTTGCTGTACTGTAGACTACATTTGGAAAGAGAATAAAAGCTCAGCTCCCTTCCTCTGGCATCGTTGAGCTATGCATCAGAATCTGGCCTACCTAGCAATTGTTTTCCCTTATCTACATTTATTTCTGTCACTTAAAATGTTATTTTCTAAGGCTTAGTGATTTAAAATTGGAAAATAAACAAGATTAAAGAGGTTTAAAAATACTCAGAAAACTGTTATTTCATGGAAAACTGTTATTTATTGAGATCTTTTGATAAGACTCAATCACTGTGTAGCCCAGATTGGCCTGGAGCTCTTAACTGCCACAGCCTCCCATGTACTGAGATTGCAAGTGTATGCTACTATGCCTGGCAACTCTTCTTTTTAAATGGAACCATGAACATCATATGAATGAGAGCTCCTTATTTCACAGATGGAAACATGACTCTCAACAGTCAAGAAGTGGCTGTAGGTATTGAGAACCACTTTTTACAAACCTAAATAGATCCTGCTGTCCTACCACTCCATAAATATACAAAATTTTGTCTTAAATGGTGCATTTTTTTCTTTAGAAGTATCTATTGGAACTTTGTGTGAGTGTGTGAGTGTGTGAGTGTGTGTATGTGTGTGTGTGTGTGTGTGTGTGTGTGTGTGTGAGAGAGAGAGAGAGAGAGAGAGAGAGAGAGAGAGAGAGAGAGAGAGAGAGAGAGAGAGAGAACACAAGAACATTTGTGTGCCTCTTTCTGTGAAGATGGTAGGTAAGAGGATAACGATGTTGGCTTTTTTACTTCCTGGCTCCTAATGGTCTTACTTTGCCCCTGGTGAGGTAATAGGAGAACAGAAAGATGTTAGACTTCCCCCAGATCCTGAGTTTACCTTCCAAATGACAATTTGGTTTTTCCACATTACATACAACAAAGCAAGAAGTGGTACTGTATACCAGACATGCCTTGCTAGCTTGGGTATTATGTGGTTCCCTTGGTCTAGCTGCATCTTTTACAGGATGTATCTTATAAATATCAGAAACTGGTTTCTGAGTATTGGCTGTAACAGGATGTAACTAGATTAGAAAGAAGAAATTGAAAGAAGCTAAGGGCAAAGTTGTATCTCCTGACTATTACCTCAACCTACCAGTTTCATTTCTCCAAATTTCCTTCCAGTTCTTATCATTAATGTATGCATTGCATACTTGCAACTGTGCATCATGTAGACTTTCAACATGATCTTTTCTATTAGACATTATGCAATTTATAAGATAATTAAGGACTTTGTGACTTCTTTTTAAAAGATGACATCATGTCCTAAATTAATAACTTATAATTTATTTAATTATTCCTCTGTTGTAGAACATTTGGGTAATTTTCAGTTTAATTTTCAATCATATATGAAATGTTCTGTCAAAGAGGTTTATAAAAACACAGCTGTCCTTTTGATTATGTTTTTGGAGAAAGGATTGATTACTGAGAATATCCAAAAGCATTTTGTGATTATTGATTTGTATTCTCTGGCAAAAGATTTTATATGAAGTTTGAATTTTATACAGCTTGGTGAGTGGATCTCCTTGGAAGAAGAATATAAAATTATGAACAGACTTCTCAGTAACTCTTACCTTGAGGTCACTCCACAGTGAAAAGCTGTAAGCTTATCCTGTTTGCATTTTTAGGCAGAGACTTCTGGGTACTGTGACAGTTGACCTTTATCAGTAGGAAGTGAGAATTTCTTATCTTTGAAGATTCATGAGCACTCTGTGTTGTAATTTAAATATGCTAGTTAATTCAACCATACTTAGAGATTCTGTTTTTGTGTGCATTTTTTGGTTGTTGGGGCAGCACATTTTGTTGTTATTACTCCATAACAAAATACTCCAAAGCTCACAGTTCAAAATAACAGCCTTATTGTGTTTTGCAATTTGGTGGCCAAGATTAGATGGGGAGTGGCTGTCTTGTTCTTCTGCTTGGCTTTCTGATTGAAGCTATCATTTCCATCATCTGCAGGATACAAGATGGCTTCAAATTCATGTCTAATATTCTGAGGGGAATGAATAGAAGCCAATATTCAGTTAAGACTAGCCAACAGATCATCTTTATGAGATCTCTCCTACATGGTGGTCTTGGGACAATTCAACTTATTACTTGGCAGCTACTTGATAGCTGTTTCTGAATAGGCCAAAGTTTCAAGAATCTTTGAGCAGAAGATACAGGGTTTTTTAATGCTCTAGATTTGGAAACCCCTGAATCCTTCCTTTGTAACTAATATACTTTTATTAGTCTCTATGACCAATCCAGATACAAAGCAAATCTCAAAGAGAAAAGGAAAGAATCAAAGGCCATCTGTAACCTACCACAGACTGATCATGTTTCCCTGGATGTTTACAATTTGTATAAATTATCCATTTCATAACATCATGTACTAGAACTGGAAGAGAATAAATTCAAGCAGAATATTAATGTGTTTTCATGAGAACAAGGAAAATAGATATGGTATCAATCTGTAACGTAGAATTTTTACTTATGCTTTTAAGAAAGTAAAAAAATTGTTTAATAGAAGGCTTAAATAATACCACTAGTTTATTGTTATATTTTACATTGCTCTATCTTTATTGTGTATTTATGTAGCTTATCTGTCCTTTCTGTTAAAATTTTTATTAAATTTTTTTTTTGTGTGTTAGGGGGCATGCGCAAAGTCAGAAGACAACTTTTGGGACTTGTTTCCCTCATTTCATCATCTGGAATAGAATTCAGATTGTCAGCTTGAAAGCAAGCACTTTTCTCTGCTAAGCCTGTTGAGGAATAAAAATAATATATAAATTTTTAATAATTTTCATTATGGCAAAACCAAACAAACAAAAACTGTACCAAAGTTACTACTGCAGAAAATGTTACATCATCCCCCAGGCATCCACTTCCTTCCTTTGTGTTCTATGCACTGTAGCTTTCTGGTATCCTCCAGTTTATCCTTCCAAGTTTTTACTGCAGGATTTCAGTTGGATTTTGCCCAGAAGAGGTCCTGAAAAAAGACTGAGAAATGAAGAAGAGAGAAAGTGAGTCATTTGTTTTCTCAGCTTCTGGGCCTCCTTGGGTAGCAACCGGTAGCTATGGACTCCGGTGCCCCATAGCTCAGGAGCCTTCCTTGGTTCCAGAACTGGTGTATTGTCTTTAATGCTTCTGCCCAGTGGTGCTCCCCTGACCTAATCCAGGACCTGTAATGAGAGCCCATGTGTCAGCTGTTATAAAGTGGAATGTCTGATCTACAAGCAGACAGCTCAGCCAGACTGTGTTTCTAGATTGGCATGAAATGCACCTCACTTTTGACTGCCCCAGCACCTCATCCATGCTTCCAAGGTTTGTAGGGGGTAGCTTTCTTTAACTCTCCAAGATCTTTTGAGTCACCTTTGAATTGCATCAGTAAGTAGGCCCAGGCTTCTCCTACCCCCTCCTCTCTTTTGTGTCACAGGTCATAGGGATACTAGATGCTTTCTGGAGTTATTAATATATTTTTGTTAACTCACATGCTGTTTTTTTGCTCTTTCAGACTTCTAAACACTTTTTAAAACTAATAACCTCTGCTTGAAATATTCCACATGGTTTCCATTTTCCTTACCAAACCCTGACAATATGGTAGGTGTTTCGTTACTGCCAGTCATTTGTAGATAGGAGTGGGAAGTCCAGTGAAGAAGAATACACAGATTAGTATAGTTGGTATGGCAAAAGATGACTGTATGATCAAGACATTTATCAAATATGGTTGCATTATTTTCTATGTCTTTTATGTCATCCCTTATTTATGAGCTCTGTGTACGAGAATACCAATTGTTCTTCTCTAGGAATAACTATTTTCACAAAACAGAAAACAAACATTCTTAGGAGCACTACTTATTTTTTTCTTGTCAATGCCACATTCAATTTTGTAGAAGCTGAGGTCACAGGAATATGTCCATTGTTTTTTCTGTCATTAACAGTTCGTGTACAGACTCTCACACTAAAATGTGGGTTATTATTAGGAAAAGACACTGCAGTGAAAACAGTTCCATTTTTCTTGATTTAAAAAATAGAAGTAGATCAAGCCAATCAACTGTCTCACCCATTCAGAGGGCCTGATCCAGTTGGGAGCCCCTCAGCCATTGGTTCAGAGTTCATGTGTTTCCATTCGTTTGGCTATTTGTCCCTGTGCTTTATCCAAACTTATTCAACAATTCTCGCTCATATAAACCCTCCTCTTTCTCGCTATTTAGACTCCTGGAGCTCCACCCGGGGCCTAGCCGTGGATCTCTGCATCCAGATCCCTCAGTTGTTGGATGGGGTTTCTAGCACGACAATTAGGGTGTTTGGCCATCACCAGACTAGGTCAGTTCGGGCTGTCTCTTGACCATTGCCAGCAGTCTATTGTGGGGGTATCTTTGTGTAGAATTCTGTGAGTTGCCCCTTTGAAGCCATGAACTGCTCCAGGATTTTCATTCTTTAAAACTAGCTGTGTAACCGTTAAGAATGAGAAAAAAAGTACTAGCTGATTCCTTTGAACAGAAGAATTAGCAAAAAGGAATCTTTCTTATTATGCCTTGGCACTTACATGAATTTTCCAATTATACAAAATTTATATTGAGAAAAATTATTTAATATCATCAGATGATAATTTATTAAGTAATATCTGGCTATCAAATATTATGAATATACTGAATAATTAAAATAAAAAATGCTTTAGTTAAAGAAGAAACTGTTCAAAATTAAATATTTATTTATGAAAGATAACAATAATTAGTTTTTATATTGAGCATATAAAATATTATAATATATTTGAACAAACATATAAAATCAGATTTTTCTTTTTGTGCCTGATCCTGTGGTTCTAGTAGATACATTCTCATGTTAGATTTGATTATTTTCTTTTTATCTTTGTAGGACCACTTATTAATACTCATTCATGTTTTAAGTACCCTCCTTTATTGTTAAGTAAATCTTATATTTGAAAGACTGGCCTTAGTGAAAGTAGAAGTTTGTCCATTGAAGTCAGTACTGCTGAATGCTATGTCATGTGACTGCCTTTGTAAGCTGAGGTCAAGTGCTGGGACTTGATTTGCAAGCTAGGTCAAGAATAGATTATTATATTTATTAGAGTGGGCCTATGAAAAATGAAAGGACTAGAAAATCATGTTACCAAACACTGAGTCTCAAAATCATCTAGACAAGAAAGTGTCTGTGGTTTTCTTCTCTCCGCTCTTTCAACACAAATACCATTCAACTCAGAGTTAAGTAGCACAAGTTTTAGACACTATATACATTGTAAGCAAACTTACCATGTTTTTGTTTTTATTTTGATGTAATGTTACCCGTGTCATCCTTGGTGACCACCTTTTGAGGATGTTCAGATACTGATAGTTTAGTGGGCATTCACATATAGTACTTTGTCTCAGAGCAAAATAATAATACAGGGTTACACAGTCACAAAATAATGTATTTGAGTCATATAAATGTTAAATAATGTCACACTGTATTACGAAAGGAACGTATTTGTAGGGGATTTATTGTAGGATTGTGTGGAAAATGATTCATATGGCATTTGCTAGCTATTCATATGTTGGATCAAAAGACATTGAGTTATGCTGATACCCCATTTATGATCTGGGAGTAGATTAGTTCCAGCAATCAATATTCTCCATGACATTGAATTAATATGCTTATTTTTAAAATTATTTTGAGGCTTACAAATTTGCCTTTTTGCCTGGTGAAAGTTGCCATAAGCATATGGAATTTTAAAATTGCAATGTGACTATATTAAATTGTATACATTTAATCTCATCATTTTATACTTTCAAAACTTATATATTATTTAAAATTGAGAAATCTGCTGAACAAGGGCAGGCAAATGGAGTAAATGTCACTAAAGCTTTTATACTGTAGTAAAAATTAATTCCCTATAAATCTGTGGCTTAGTTTATTGTTGCTTAGCTTCATATTTTTTTTGTTAGTTTTATTGGGAGGTATGGTGGCAGAACTGACACCTATAAGAGCTGAGAATGATTGAACATGGATTTTAAATCCTGTCCATTCCAGGACAAAATGTCAGCCAGTCAGCCTGCCTCAGTGCAAATTATGTGCTCCTTCAGCATAACATAACTTACATCTACTCACATGTCCTTGGCTAGAGATAATGACAAGGTCCTACCTGGCTGCTAGAGTGGGCAGAAAATTTGTGTCTAAAAATGCAAAGAGGTAGAAATGTTTGCTGGAAGGCATGTGTGGCTGTAACGACTTTAGACACATAAATTATGTGGAGATGTACATCTTCGTGTAATTTTAAAAAATTCTTTTAAAAAATCTTTCCTAAGGAATCCTCACTAAATTCATTCTTCCTTTTTTTTCAAATATAACAATTCAAGTTCCTCAAACCAATTATTTGACATTTTTATTTTTGTTATATGAATTCTCCCAAAGTTTCCACATGGTACTTAAATAATACTCCCAGTGGAATTAAATGTAACAGACTCATCTTCCATTTTCAGTATGTTTGACTCTTACTTATTATTTTGCCTTTTTTTTCAATATGATGCTGCAGTTTTTATATTTGTGTTCCTTCCTGACCACAATCATAACTTCATTCAATCTGACTATGGTTGGGTTCATTAAAATAATAATTTATTTTAGTTTTTAATTACTTGGTATAATTTAGTAACTATCTTATTCTTTTGGACCATTTTTTTTTTTATTGAAGGTTCCCTGGACCGTTTATGGTGTTGCTGGTAATAAATTCATCATACTTTATTGAAAATCTCACAAAACATCTAAACCATTCTTTTCTACCTCATAACAATCAGAAATGTTCTCAGCTTATGAGAGTTTATGGGAAGGCCACACAAGGAATTAAGGAAAATGAACAATGTGAGAAGTCAAAAAATTAGGTTTTACTGACCTGGAACAACTGCATCCTGGGTTCTGCAACGGCTGAGGTGATTTGGCGATAACTCAGATGTCATTCCCTTAGAAGACTCAGGGCTCTCTGCATGAGGGTCCAAGGACTCACTGCACAGGTGGTTCTCTGTGTGTTGTTGAGAATGTGGACTTGGGGCAGGAGTGTTAGGATTCGGCTCCACTTCTGTTCTTTCTCAGAAGTGTGATATTGGGTAAGTAAGTGGTCCTTGTGTACTACAGTTTCTCAACTAGCAGATATTCACAGCAATGTCTTTGATCAGTCCCACAGTGTTGCTGTGAGGGTAAGAGATAATACAACTGCACCCAACCTTTTCGGGAAAAGCTATTATGAGATAGTGCCCTCAGGAGTAACTTGCCTTAGCCTCTTCCTACTTCTGGATTTTTCTTATTTACAATATAGTCTCTATTATCTTATTTTACTAGCAATGCTTTAAAATGCTGAAGGTTTTAGTTTTTACTTTCGTCTCTACTTCATCCTACACCCTTTACACGAAAACAGACCCCTTTTCATTATTTTTCTTCATAGATTAAAGTCTGTCTGGAGGAACACTTACGCTTCCTTCTGAGAATTTTGTGGGCACCCTTTGTTCGTAGCAAGGATAATCCAACCCAGCCGAAGGACCTTTCTTAGTTCTTGTTTCTTTTTTTTTCACAGTTACATAACATTTTCACTCAGTTTGTTTCCTTCACTGAGTTTAATTTGAGGTGTTTCTTTTGGATATGGTTAAATGCCAGAAGCTGTACATTTGAAAATAACAATTGTAAAATGATCCCTTAAAGCTTATAATGGGTAGTTCCCTAGGATATTAATAGAATTGTAATGAGTGACTTACTTCTGCTCTTAAAATAACAAGTGGTAAGCTTTACTCAAAGAATCACTTCTTGGTGATTCAGATTTAGTTTTTTTCTATTTCTTAATACCAATACTAATTAATGATCTTTCATAATCTTGACAGAAGGTTGAAGAATGATTTGAGTTGTGTACTCAATCAGGGAAGACAATGTCTGCTGATCACATTTGAAAGGCCTTCCCCTGATGAACTTCTAAATTCAAATTAATGGTGTTTTGGTCTCAAGACTAACATTTAAATGTGCAACTAAATATTGGACATCATTATCATAGTGCTGATCATGATAAAATTTTGAGTAGAATAAGAAAGAAGGTGAAGTATTAGTTAAGATATTTAATTTTCTTTTTTTTTTTGACCAGTTTTCTTTGACCTTGGTACACAAAGTAATTTGTTGCTTTAGGAGGGAAAATAGTTTAATTTTCTCAAAATTTAATCATTATTTCTGGAAACTACGTTCCATATGAAAAGAAAAGTCTTTCTTGTTAGGAGAAACCATGTTGGTGAGCCTGTAAATATATCATGCTGTAAGCCACTGATATCTTGTATGCTTCAAACATCTCTAATGTGTAAGGAGAAGATCTATTTTTCCCCCTCTGCTGGTTATTCTTGTGAACAGTTATTCAAAAAATGGCATGGGCATAACTGTACAGACAGAATGCCATGAGCTAGGCAGATCAAGTTAGAAGCTTGTAAGCTCTCTTAGCTAGTTCCTATCCTATCATATTAAGTAAAGTAAATGTCAAGAGCTTTATTCAAGTGTATAAAAGAAAGATGTGTGGTAAGTGTAACGAGAAGTGGAAGAAAAAAATGCTTCAGAGAATGAAGATATAGTTAGGTTGAAAGACGTGGCATTTGTTCTTCCTAGAACATAATGGAAGGTTATGGCCACATAAAGCTGTAGTCAATTTTAGCATTAGGTAGAGAGAGGGCTAGAGGCTGTCAATTTAGACTTTTTTTTTATTAGATTGGTATGCTAGCACAAAAGTGAGCTTGGGATTTAAGAGCAAATGCATACAATGCTGAATGATAAAATCAAAGCTGGGAAGGGGGCAAGTGAGGACATTTGGGGATAGATAGTAGTGTTGAAAGTTAGAACCAAGTATTTAAAGTCTCTGACTTCAGTAATTGTTGGCACTGGGATATTACAAGGAAGCAGCATTGTGTAACATGAATCTTTTTAAAAAATAATTTATTTAACTTTATTTAATGTGCATTAGTGTGAAGACATCAGATCCCAGGAGTTACAAACAATTGTTAGCTGCCTTGTGGGTGCGGGGAATTGAACCTGGGTCCTCTGGAAGAGCAGCCAGTGCTCTTAACTGCTGAACCATCTCTCCAGCCCCATGTAACACGAATCTTAAAAGGTCTTATTAATAAAAAACTTGGGAGCCAGGTATTTGGGTGAACGCTGAAAGATCAGACAGACAGAACACACCACAGCTAACCTCACCTTGCCAACTTCTCAGCCAATCCTCTTTCCTCAAACTGGAAGCCTCTGAGTCTTCATCTGAATGGATCTCAGCTGAACTGCTGCTAAAAGCCAAAAGCTTAACAAAGGCTCTAGTTCCCGGTCCTCACGCCTTATATACCTTTCTACTTCCTGCCATCACTTCTTGGGATTAAAGGTGTGTGTCCTTCATTACAAGGCCCCCATAATTCTGCTGCCAGCTAGAGAACATTCTGCTTTGCAAGGGCTCACTTGAGTCACCTATGCCCATAAGGATTTGCTTTTGCCACATAATGTAGCATAGTCATGCATGTGCATCTTATCAGAACAGAAGAACTGTCCATCAAGGGAAGACATCAGAGATTTGTGAAAGTCACTGGGATGAGACCATTTTAGAACTCAGCCTCCTACACTAGTCACACTTATTTAAATATTTTTCTCTAGAGTAGATGAGCTGACTTTACCAAGTACAAGCTTTATAATGTGCAATTTGTTTCCTAGATTTGTAGCATTTGCTTTCACAGTCACTCTTTTTATGGATTTTTTTTTTTTACTTGTTAATGGGATTTCTCCCATGACTTTGTTGAGCTATTTGATTCATGGATATGTATTTATCTTTTATTTGGCTGCCTAGAGTTCTCATTAATTCTAATAATGTCGTCTGTTCTTTTGGCTTTGTTGGGAGCATCATCACAGTTTTATAGATAATAATTTTTCTCTTTTCAAATGTTTATATTTTAATTTCTTTTTCTGTTTCACTGCCTTGGTTATAAAATCTAGAGAGTTGGAAAGTAGCAGTAACATGATTTGCTTTCCTCATACCTCTAGACTCAGGGCTTTCTAAATTTTCATCAACTGTGAGTACAAAGGCTTCTTTGTTCACCTAGTAAATTAATTCTATTGCTATTAATATGTTATAAAAGTGGAAGCTGGCTGAATCAGCATGCATTACTTACTCAATGCTTTTATGGGTCTCATTTGTTTATACTTTATGGGTAATATTTAACCTTACATTCATTTGAGTTTTGCTGTAACGATTTATTTAACAATGTTATGCTTATTAAGAAGAACTATAATTCTTTATGATCTGGGGTATTTATATGAGGTTTTATAACTAAAACTTGTTATAACTATAGTTTATTCAGCTATAAATATGGTGAATTCAAGAGAAAAGTCCACAACAGAATAAGGGTGAGCACAGAGGTGATAAAATATTGACATAATTTTAATCAGTTATTGATTATGTTTCTAAAATAAAATTAGCATATGGGCCAATAACAAGTTTTTTCAGTAGGAACAAATTGTTATGTTCAGTTTTGGTTTTAGAAAATATTTATAAGAAATATTCAGGCATTAATATTTATTGTAATCTGAGGAATTAAAATGTAACATAAAAATAAAGATAAGATGTATTTAGAAATCTGAACTAGAGAACAAAAAGGGATATTGAAAATTTTATCAGTGCAATAGAAGGAAGAGATGAATGAAAGCAAATAAGCAAACAGAAACTCAGGTAGTAGAACTGAATAAAATTCCATAGTTTAAAGATGATTTAAAATACTAGAACTCAATTATTTAAACATATCCTCTGCCATCCACTGTGACTTTTCAGGGATCTGGCCATTGCTGCTAATGTTAGTGTAAATAACAGCCATCATATGCTTAAAATAAGGATATAGAACAAGGTAATGCTCAATAAATATCTTACTTTAAATTACAATCCATTTTAAGATACCATTGTTTCGCATAACACAAGAAGAAGAGGAGGAGGAAGAGGTAGCACTAACTGACAAACAGTAAGCCTTGACATCGATTACTTGGGTTTCTTTTTATTTTCTATATTTTTTTCCAAGAGAAGTTGAACCATGAGAAGGAAAGTGTTACAATATTATGAGGTGTAACAACCCAAATGAAGTTGGTATGCTGGTGTCACTGTTTCATAAAATATAAATTGCTTTAGATTCATGTCAGAGAAAAAGAGTACTAGAGAGAAATGAGGAACATCCACACCACTGTTGCACAAAGGGCACATGTTTCTAAGCAGTTTGGTATTCCAGCATGCAGGATTTACAGTTGGATATGATCATTGATTATGGCTTTTCTCCTGCGATGTGTTGAAGTCATGATCACAAAGCCTCTCTGACTGCCTAATGGGTACCTGAAAACAAAAGCTAGGAACATGAAAGTGGGAGGGAGGATAGAGGGCAATGAGTGGATGTGATATGATCGCAGTGCATTTTATATGATACTGCCAAAAATAAAACAATTGGACAATTTCAAGACCATGATAAAAATTCATTCCACCTCTAACAAACAGAAATTACACATGTGTAAAACAACTGACAAGTACTTTTGAATAGCATAGTTTACAAACCTGATAGTAGAGCTAAATATGAACAGAAATGTCCCACTGTATGCTAATAATTTGTCATTTAGTTTTGGATATTCTGTCTTTGTATTTTTCTAATATTTAATACATTTTTAATTAAAATAATGAGATAGTCACAGAAAGTTGCAAAGATAGTAGAGGTCTTATCCAGCCTTTATGGGACAATGCTAGAATGACTACATAATATCTGATCTAGAAAGCTGATATTGGTACAATGCAGATACATGGCCTCTGTGACTGTAGCCTATGCACAGATTTATGTAACTACGAAGACCCAAAGCTATTCCATCATCACAGAACTTTCTTGATGCTACCCTACTATAGTTCCATCTGCTTCTCCCTGACAATCACTAATTTGTCATTTAGAGTATATCCTATGGAATAAATCATACAGTGTGTGGCTCTGAGTGACTAGCTTGCTTTATATAAAATTCTTGAGATATATACAAGTTGTTGCATGTACCAATAGTGTTACTTTATTGCTGAGTAATATTCTATCATAGTTCAATCATTTACTCATCAAGGGTTTTTGGTTATTTCCAGATTGAGGTAGCTATTAAAAACAAACCTGCTATAACAATTGTGTCAAAGTTTTTGCATGAAGATAAGTTTTCATTTGTGTGGAATAAATGTCTAGGAATGTCGTTGTTGGACTATATAGTAGGTAAATATTTGACTTTATAAGTGAAATTAATTATTTTGTCCTTATTTGGAAAGCAATAAATAAAAATCACAGTGACCCCAGCCTGGATTTGGAAATAAATGGAGGTGGTGTTAAATATGGCACTACCATTTTCAGTTGTGTGATTTAGCAAATTAGTTAATCCCACTATAGTTCCATGCTGTTTTATTTCAGACGGATTTCTCTAACTCTTCTTTTTTAATTTTAATATCTATTTCCCCAGCTCTATTGAGGTATAATTGGCAAAAACTCTTCACACTTAATCTGTACAATCTATTTTCATATGTGAATACATGATGAAATGAAATCAAGATCCTTTATACAATAAGACAATACTCTCCATACCACTAGAAATGAAAAACATAAATCTTGATTTTTAAAGAGAAAACACTTGACTTTTATAATTTTCTTTATAGTTTGTGATCATTATTATACTTGACATCTGATTTTATTTCTAAACCTGCTTTGTGAGATGTGTGTTTATGACCATGGCATGCATGACTCTCTACCCTAAATGAATAAATGGAAAAAACAATTTTGTAAATTAATGGGGTAATAGTTGTTCTTGATACACAAATTGAAAAGTTTATATGGGTGGATATGGGTGGTTTGAATGAGATATTCATCATAGCCTGGGACATTTGAACTTTTGGTCCCCAGTTGGTAATGCTGTTTGCAGGGGTGGGGTGTTTAGGAAGTGTAGCCTCGCTAGAGGAAGTGTCATTGGGAGTGAGCTTTAGGATTAAAAGACATCTTACCAGTCCAATTCACTCTCTT
Source organism: Peromyscus eremicus (assembly GCF_949786415.1). NCBI lineage: Eukaryota > Metazoa > Chordata > Mammalia > Rodentia > Cricetidae > Peromyscus > Peromyscus eremicus. The sequence continues at coordinate 66,282,366 of NC_081430.1, forward strand.
TGCTTTCTGCTTTTGGTTCAAAATGTGAGCTCTCAGCATTCTGTTCCAGATGCCATGTCTTTTGCTTGCTTGCCATGCCTCCCTGCTATGACAGATCCTTTATTGCTCTGGAACAATAAGCCCAAATAAACTCCTCTGTAAGTTGCCTTGGTCAAAGTATTTTATTCCAGCAACAGAAAAGTAACTAATATAGAAGTTATGATTGACTATTCATGAGAGGAAGAATTTAATATTAATTCACATTTGGAGATAAACACACAGTACATACTTAATTTTAACTTTATTTTTGAGCTCAAAATGTTCCTGTTTTAGCTTCCTCAATGCTGAGATCACAAGTATTCATCAGTTTTCCTGGTTATATACATTCTTTTAATACATGATTTACATTTTCTTTTATCAAAATATTTTATGTGAATAAATGAGAAAACATCATTTTGAATGATATATATTAAATGTTAAAATTTTTATGTATTGTACTTTTTCTATTAAAATTCCAGTTTGTATGCATTTGTATACACATAAGAAATCGGATTATAATATATATCTTGCTTTTATTTCATTTTATTATTTTTAATTATGCATATGTATGTGTGTCTGTATGTATCTATCTGCAAAAATGTAGGTGCCAGTAGAGGCCAGAGGTGTTGGGTCCCTCTGGAGCCGAAGTTACAGGTACCTGACATGGGTACCACAAATTGAACTCAGGTCCTCTCGAAGAGCTTTATATCTTTCCAAACCATATATCTTTCTCCCGTGTAAGTTCTAGCAGTTTCACTGTTTTTAAGCCTCAAAGCTTTGGAATTATTTTCTTACATTTCTTCCTTGAGATACATAGAGTTCTGTGCATTTTAGACAGGTGAGGTCTCAACATGATAATTACAGATGAGCAGCCATCTAGCTCTCTGGCAAGTCCTATCTAATCTTCTTATATCTTTCGACATACATTGCATGTATGCATTATTTAATTTGAACCATTCCATTAATATTGCTAAGGGCTTACTATCATGAGTCTTGGCAAGTGCTGGGCTACAAATCTGACTCAGGCAGTCCCTGTTCTTCAGGAAGTCACACTACAGTGCTCAGTCTGTGATGCTCTTTCATTCACCTGACCATCTGTCCACTCAGGGTTAGGGTTAGGGTTCCTTGAATCTATCAGTTCCTAAAATTCACATTAGCACTTATGGATTCAAAGGGAGGTAATTATCTATTTTGCACATGCTCATGTGACACAATTGCTCTTTAAAATATAAACAGAGTTCTTCAGCCTCACATTCAGAGCTAATTTCTCCAACAAAGCCAATGGTGCTAATCCTAGCCAACCTTGTCAGCCCTAAAGCAGACTATTAGCAGTGTCTCTGGGATGATCTGGAATGACGGCATAGGCTAAGATGACATGTAGCTAGGATGAATCAGATTGCCTGTGTGTTATAGGCATTTGAAGAAAGAAATGGAAGGCAAACACACATTTTTGTGGGTGGCTGATCTCAGTTTCCATCATCAATTTACTTTGGTGCTGGGATAGAAAATTCCACCTGAACCACAAGAAATAATTTTGCCTAAATTAAAGCAGAACAAAAGCTTTTGTGAAAAACACACTTTACTTGTTTTAATGTCAAGGGCATTTCTGTCTAGATTTTACAGTTTTAAGCTTGAGAAAAGACAAGGAGACACTGAATCCCACAACACCATTTTTGAGGACAAAGTAATTGTCCCTAAAGTTTAGAGCAAAATCAGCTTCCAATATGTTCATGCCATTCAGGAGTTGAGATTTTCCTTTACAACATTTAAATGCTGTATCTATAACACTGTCCCAATAAGTATCTTGGCTAGTGGACTATTGTCTTGAAAGAATGTCCATTTTGAACTGCCATTTATTTTATATACTCAGCAAAATGTGCTTGTATAAAACAAAATGAAGCATTCACATTCTTACCATCTCATACTATGATTTAGTGCCCCTCAGTGTTGTTTGTGGATTGGAACTTCCTGGGAGATTATTTATGAATGTGTGTGTATAAAAATATAAATATAATACACAATATATAATATATAAATTATATATATATGCCTGAACTCTGTCTCAGACTCTTGCGCTGGTTTCTTGACTTCTGTAATTTTTTTAAGCTCGAAATTTGATTTTGATGTAGAGGAATGGTTGAGAGCCACTGTTTTATACAAGTCTGTTTTGGGAGGCCAGGCAGCAAGCAAGAACAATACAGAACCTCACCTCTGCACTCTAGAAAGACCCTGAGCTGGCACCAGGTGGTGCTGTGCACAAAACTCCCGGCATTCTTCCAGTATCCTCAGCTGATCACAAGGTGCCTGCCTACCAGCCCCACAGAGAGGCAGAGGGTCTTAGCAGACAGAAAAGTCGATTTTCTTGGAGTGAAGTGAGTGTAGAGATGGGAGCTCCCTCTTACAAAGGTTCGTAGGTGCTTTGGACTGCTTAGTAACAAATTTTAAGTTCATTTTATGATAAAAAATTGAAGGATAATTCTGCTGATTGAGTTCTGATGATTTCCTTTGCATTTATTTTTTCAGTCTCTTAGAAATAGATTTAATTTAGTTATAATTCATATATTTGTATACTCATATATATACATTAAGTTTAGCAGTGGGTATGCACAAAGTGTTGATCTGAGAGTATGTTTCTGTGAGTATTGAGACACATGATTAATTCCATACATTAACAATGGAGCAAGAATAGGCTAAAAGGCATTAAATTTTATTACAAAAAGGCTGATAAAATCAAATGTTAACTATATTTTTCGATTACCTTTCCAGTGAGTTGCAAAGGCTGCTGTCAGATTGAACATTAAATTTAGCCAGAATGACACTAAATCTACATAGTGTTTATTCTTTTTCTGCTCTCTAATACTTTTGGTACTAGGGATTGAGCTCAGAGTCTTGAACGTGTTGGCAAGCACTCTACCCCTGAGTTACATGCCTATGCCTCCTCTTTTCCAACTTCCTTTAAGTATATTGTTTGTAACTGCTCATCATTCTTGTATAAAACCATTAGAATTAAGGCCAGGTTATGGTGGTATATACCTGAAATTCCAAGACTTGGGAAACAGAGGCAGGAAAACCAGGAGTTGAAGGTCATCCTTTGCTACATGGCAAATTCCAGGCCAGCCTGGACTATAAGAGTCCAAACGGCCGGGCGGTGGTGGCGCACGCCTTTAATCCCAGCACTCGGGAGGCAGAGCCAGGCGGATCTCTGTGAGTTCAAGGCCAGCCTGGGCTACCAAGTGAGTCCCAGGAAAGGCGCAAAGCTACACAGAGAAACCCTGTCTCGAAAAACAAAAAACAAAAAACAAAAAACAAACAAACAAAAAAGAGTCCAAATGCAAAACACACAATCAGAAATGGCACCAATGTGCTAAAAAGAAAAGGAAAATCATGTTGAGCAGTGTCCAATTTCTATTGAAAGTTCATAATATTTAATTTTTATTTTAAAAGTTTAAGATGTAATTTAAAGTTTATTTTATCTTCTCTTTATAGATGAGAAAATTGGTGCTCAGTCTAGTGTTTATTTCTAGGTTTTGATTAAAAATTATACCTTTAATTTCAATGACAACATCGTTTCTGCTGCAGCCCACTGTACATACCTCTGTTGTCATGAGTCCAAGCCTTCTTTTTGGCAGAAATAATGGCAACAGATGGTAACACTGTATGTGAGTGTGTAAAAGAGAATATAATATAGGGTCTCACGATGCAACTAGTTGGTAGGTATTTCTGTTTCTTAGGGATGGAGGGAAGGATGTGGGGAGGGAGCCTGGATTCTCAAGGCATCTGTGCCAGAAGCCATAGCTAGAGCCAACCACTTGACCAAGTTTTTTCTAACTTTTCTCTCTGAATAATCCAAAGAAGCAGTGGACGAGAAGAAGGATCTCCTCACCTGACCATTTTTATGTAACATTTCATTTAATCCTTGTTGTAGCATGACAAAGACTATGAAAATATTAAAAATTAATAAAGTAATATTTTATTATTTACAGATAATACACAGCACCTAGAAATGTTTGCTATTTCCCAAGCTTATATGTAAAGACTTGAAACAAGAGAATTCTGACTCCAAAGTCTTTGTGCTTTTTAAAATGCATTTCTGTGTAAGAAAAGAATACCAAAAACATGGGTCAGAGACAATCAGGAAGTGCTTTTGATTTACTGGCATGGCTGCTTTGAATGGAATAAAAAAACAAACTCTGACGAAGGTTCAGTTGCTTGGAATTTGAGGGCATGAAGCTTTGGCTTTATTACTTACACTGTAAATGCCACTTTGGGTTTAGCCCTTTTCAATCAGGAGTTGATATATGTGTCTTTAGAAAAACACAGCCCAGATACTTCTCTTGTATAGTAAGGTGTGGGGTGGGGTGGGGAGTGGCCATGTTTTAAATTAACAATTATGTCACAGAAGTCACAGCTGACAACTCAAACAGCAACTCGACTTGCCCAGTTCTGGGCTAATTCATCCCCAAGAGTTTGTTAGGAACATTTAATGCTTAGAGTTAATGTTGAGAAATGCCCTATGTTGACAATAGTAACAAATACACTAACAATTTTCATAAAGTACTAATGCTCACTCTGCAGTCTAGAAACACTGCAACCATTATCCCAGTACAATATACAGATACAGAGTCATCTTCTGCCGTAGCCTATGTTTTAGCTCCTTGAGAGATGAATGTCTTTTATATAGCCAACTGTTAGGGTCTCAGGAGAAAGTTGCTCAGGATATGGGAGTCAGAATTTGTCTTTTTAACCTGAAATTTGTCAATAGAAATTCAGATGAGAAAAGCTGTGTCCACTATGTCTCACTAGGCAGGTGCATTGTGTTTTTTCTCATTTTGGGACTAGCCTGATACATATTCATATGTTAGAATCTGAGGCAGGGAGCTGATTGGCTAGATCCACAATTCCCATCTGATCTGACAGAATTGGCTATAGGTAAGATGGCACTGAATGTATCAAGAGAGTTCAGAGAAAGGGATTTGCTGTTGACATGACTGTAAGAAGTTATTCTCAGTAGGTTAATGCGATGCTCCTCACTCTTCTTCCCCAACAATGCTGTGTCTCTGCTAAGTGTTTGATTTGTAACACATGCTCACTGAGAAGCTTGGACATAATAGTATTTTCCTAATGCAGTCACTTTTACAAAGAAAGAGTCCCATTTTTGGATCATTGCTACTAAGTAAACTGGAACGTCCAGCACACTGTTTGAAAATATTTTTATTTTGATCTTCCCACCAACTTCCTGCAAATGTTACCTCTAATTTATTCTTTTACTTGTTTTGATTTTAACATTTTTACCCAAGAATAATATACACTTCTATGTTTAAACTTGTGTTACTTGAATATTTGTAAGTGTTCTCAAATTCTTTTTGAACCAAAGAATGGTGTTTAGGTATATATATATATATATATATATATATATATATATATATGCATAGCCATGTAAAATGAACCTACTTGAAAATAGATAAAATTAAAATAGCAAATATCCACTGACAATTATAGTCTTAGCTTAATCTTAAAAGATTGATCTTTTACAATGTATAGTTTATCAGAAATCTGCAATCCTACATTGAATATTCCTTTCTTCAGGAACCATGCTCTGAACTTTCAAAACAGGCTATATTTTATTAATTTACTTATCTATCTATCTATCTATCATCTATCTATCTATCTATCTATCTATCTATCTATCTATCTATCTATCTATCTATCTATCTATCTATTTAATCTATCTATCTATCTATCTATCTATCTATCTATCTATCATCTATCTATCTATCTATCTATCTATCTATCTATCATCTATCTATCTATCTATCATCTATATATCTAGCTGTCTGTCTGTCTATCTATTTGCCTCAACAAACCTCTGATACTTCCACCATGGTATTTTAAGATTTTAAGTTGTGATAAAGCTTATAATGAGAGGGGAGTCCATCCTTAATGGCTTCCAAACTTGCTTATATCTATTTAGTTCCCTAACAAACCTTTTTTTCTATCTTTGCCATGTTTGGTACTTATCTTAAACTCTAAGTCATGATGACTTTTGCTAGTATATAACAATCATTTTCTACATTGGTGGGGTTAATGGAAATCAGTAGCACTGTTCCCACAATTCCTTCCTGTGGATTTCAGAGTCAGTCAGTGGCTATTTAACTCACAAACCTACTTGATGATGAACTTGAACCTTAGCCATACTCATACTTGACTTCTCTGCAGCTTGATTTCATTGATTGTAAAACATTTTTTTTCATTAAAACCAATACTCCCTCCCCGCCCCTCTTCATGGCCACTTGTAATTTCAGCTATATATCTGGTTCTGAAGGGTAAACACTGTCTGCTTTGTAAACCAGAATAATTGACATGCATAATTGACAGTTTTCAATGAAAATATAGAACCTTGTTATAACCTTGTTGTATCAAATACCTCCCTAAAGGCTTATTAGGTATTAAGTAAGGTTTGGTTGCCAGCTGATGTACTTTTGACTTATGATTGGATCATGAGAGTTCTGTGTTAATCAAGCTGTACTACTAGGAGATAGGAATAATTTAAGGAAGTAAGCCATCAAGCGTCTTTGAAGACTATGTTTTGTCCTAGACACTTCCTCTCTGTCTTTTGTCTGCTTCCTGGATGCCACTATGTGAGATGATTTCCTCAACCATGCCCTTCCACCATGATGCTTCTGCCTACCATAGGCCTAAGAGCAATGGAACCAGCTAATCATGGATCAATGTCTCTAATACCATGAACTAAAATAAGTCTTTCTTCCCTTGTTTTTCTCAGATGTTTAGTCACTGTGGTGACACTTGTCCAAAATATAATAAATATTTCAGCTGATCATTATATTAAGCAAAGGGCCCTTCTGAGAGCGGTCTGATATTACTGGACAAGAAGTCACACACCGATGACGAAAATGCTAGTGAACTTGAGGATCATCTTTCAAGACCGCATCCAAGACAACTCTTCACCACCCAGGGTACAAAAATACACAAAGCTCTCAAAATTACTAGCTCTTATGACCCTTGTTTAAATTTTTGAGGTATTTATCTGTTCAGAGTCCCTGATAATTTGCCTTCAAGAATGAAGAATGTGGAGCTGTTCCTTTGCTACATCATTAAGCACAGCAGATTCTGACCTGTCAGCTCTCTGCTTCTGACATATGCTAATGTGATACATGTTGCAGAATTTTATAATTTCCCTGAATTTAAGTTCTGCCAGTAAATGCCAGTAAACAAGTGATCAATACCACACCTTGCATAGTAATATTAACAAGAAAATGTACTGATGAAGTGATTTGAGCTACCAGTGCTAGAAGCATCATAGAAAATACTATCTTTTATTAAACTACCTGAGACAAGCTCTCTGCTACCCTCCCCAGAGAATCTAAAGTGACTTGTGGAATTTGCTATCAGGCTGTCAAACCTATTAAATATTTGCTCAGAATGGTCAGAGATTAACAAATACTGGACTGGTGTTAGGGTATGTACGTCTCCATCAGAAGGTACCCTAGGGATGACATCCAAGAAGGCCACATACTCACCAGTGTATAGACCATTAACATGCTAGTTAATGTCTTCAGTGACAATGATTCCTTTGTCAGCCAGTCAGGTCTTCTATACCAATTGCATTTTTATGGTAAGGTAATATTATTTGGGCAGGTTTGACATTTAAAAGTAAAATAAAAGTCTATTAGTCTATCAGTTTCTTTCCTGACATTTTAGTGTTTGTTTTCATCTATAAGAGTGGTAGCTGTCATAGACTAATTTATATTTTAAAGCCACATAACACACCATGGGAAAAACTAAATACAGTGCAGGTCTTTGGAAATAACAGGGATCGAGACATTCAAAGACTAATGAAGATATCCTGAACCTCTGATTTCTATAATACTGATTGATTTTCATTATATAAAGACCACTGTAAACATTTTAAATGGCTGGGAATAGCTTAGTGCTAGAGCCCTTCCCTAAAATGTGCAAGGCCTCTGTTTCCATCCCCACCATGAGGAAGACAGATTGACCTTTTTAAAGAAAGAAATCTTTTTTTTTTTTTTTTTTTTTCCGAGACAGGGTTTCTCTGTGTAGCTTTGTACCTTTCCTGGATCTCGCTCTGTAGACCAGGCTGTCCTCGAACTCACAAAGATCTGCCTGCCTCTGCCTCCCGAGTGCTGGGATTAAAGGCCTGTGCCACCACCGCCCGGTGAAACAAATCTTTTACAGTGCATTGGTTTTATTGTTTTCAGGTTCTTTAAAAAAAAAAAAAAAAACAAACAACAAAAAAATCCACACCCCTCGCCACCTTTTTCTTCCCTCAAAAAACTTGAAACATTTAAGTTTCCCCAGTTGCTTAAGGGCTGGTGTACTACTAGCAAAATAACTCAATGACAAAACTTTGCTCATCAGTTCTTTAAGAAAAGGGTAGGGAATGGGGTTTAAGAGTTCAGAATAAGTAAAAGACACACCAGAAACCCTGTGTTCCAAATTAAGTGGATAGGAGATGGATTTTTGGACATCTGCTCTTTCTAGAAAACTGGGTTCGTGCTTCTCTAGACAATGTCTGAAAACAAATGCTGCTTTAGATAATGGCTGCCCTTGAGTAAAACTGCAAGAAAACATAGGAGAGTGATTAAGTGTGGCTGTGCTCTTTGCTACCCTGGGTAAACAAGCCTTGTTCTCTGCAGTAGGCTCACTCTTCCGTCTGTCACGCTAGCCTAGATTGTTTCCCCATTCCACCTCTCCCCTTGTCCACATGCTAATCCAGATTTAGGACCTAGTACTGTGGTGCAGTGTACATACTGAAAGATTGGGACAGGAAGAATTGCAGGGGTTGTTGAGAACGGCCTGGAGGCCAGCTAGGAAAGCACAGGAGTTTTTGGAGTGTGTCTCTCAGCATGAGCTTCCCACAAACACAACAGTCACTGGCCAGCTTTGTTTTGGATTCTTAGCCTTAAACCCAGACTTTCTACAGCAGAAACATGGAGGTGAGCCCAGCAGGCTGTATTTGATTAGACCTGAAGGTGAATCTGGTACACAGGTTTAAAACAACCAGGTGGAGGGACAGTGGATGACTGGGGTTGCTGGACTGAAGGATGAATCTTTGAACTACAAGTGCCTGTGTTCCCAAGATGCTATGATCTTTCAGCAAGGAGCTTGTGCTTGTCCTTCCTGAAATGTTATGGTTCTTCAGTAATATTAATATAACTACCCAAAACCCTGGGGGTGCTTTCCCTGTGAGTAAGGGCTTCTTGTTTTATTTCAATGGATTATAATTTTTTTAACTTGGAAGGTTATTCATTTCAAAGGAATCTTGGAATGTAAATTGTCCTTTGTTGTGCTTTTTCCCCATAAGAGAGAAAAGCGCTCAGACAGATGGTTAAATTGGTTTCTATTTAAAATGTACTTTATCTTTCTGAAAATGCTTTTCCATGGAAAGACTTGAGCTTTTTGTTTGTTTGTTTATTAGAGTTTGCTAAATTTTGCTGAAGGATTGAGCTTTGTCAGCCTATGGTTTGCTAAGGACTTTTAACTTTGGACATCATGCTTGGTAAAATCCAACCACAGAATTTTTAAAGGGCTGCCAGGAAACTTGAGGATTCAAAGAAATTTGCATATTGCATAATTCATTTATTTTTACTCAATTTTCAATGTAATTTACCGTATAAGAGGAAAGTTTGTTATTGAACCATTTAGGTTTTTTATTATGCTACCTTTTAAGATACGTTTGCCCACGTCTTGGAAAACGTCCTCCTTCCTTTCCACTTACTTCTCCTTTCTTCTCTTTTGTTCCTCATTATAAAACCAGAAAAGGCTTTTAATTTCTTTTTTTAAATGTATTTTTATGTGAGCCATATCTTCCTTGGTACCTCACTCTGGCTTGGAACTTACTTTGCAATCCAGCCTGGCCTTGACCTCACAGAAATCCCACTGCCTCAACTTCCCAAGACCTGGTTTTAAAGGCATGAATCACCACTTCTGGGGAAACAACGACAAAACCCAAAAAAACTTCTTTTGAAAAGAGGTCAGCAACTTAAAAGGATTATGCCAAATAGGAAGGTCTACTTGAAGGAGTTATAGGCAGCACATTATTAAGAACAAGAAGACTATTGCTAGAATGTGGACTGGAAGATTGGCTAGTCTTAGGATGCAATGGATGCAACATTGGTAACTTTAAGACAGAGAAAATGGTGTCTTGGGTGACTAGGTGCGTGTGCTGCTGTAACATCAGGAAGGAAGTTTTTCTGTGTCAGTCATCTGCTTCAGGGTAGTCACGTCCTGTGACTTGGGCTTGAAAATTTTTTCTTTTACATGTTTTAGCATCTTTTCACCATTTGCATGCAGTGCCATCAGAGGCCAGAAGATGGCGTTGGATGCCCTGGTACTAAAGTTACATATGGCAGAGAGCCGCTATAAGAATGCTGGGACTCAAACACATGTCTTCTGGAAGAGCAGCAAGTGCTCCAAACACAGTCGTCTCTGCAGCCCCTTGAGGCTTATTTTTTTCCACTGAAAATCAGATTCTTAAACATCTGTTCTCAGTGTCAAGGACCAAAGAGAAAGCTGTATGTAACACTAACTGACTCTCACTCAGGAAATGAGAACCCTTAACATAATGTTTATACTTTTAACTGTAGTTCATCTGTCTTCACTGTTGAATAGTACTGTTATGTTAAAATACCATAATTTATTTATCCATTTATGTGATAAAAGATATTTATTTAAATTCAGTTTATATTTACATAATTAATAAGCATTCATGTATAATCTCCTTTTTAAAATATTTCTTTTACTTTTGAGATTATAATTACATTTCTCCCTTCCCTTTCCTCCCTTCAAGCATTCACATATACCCCTCCTTGCTCTCTTTCAAGTTCATATTTGTTGTTACATTAGGAATTACATTTGTAACAATGTAATTGTTTGTTTTTATTAATTATTGTTACATATATATGCTTATACATATATATTCCTAAATTGCTCAGTTTGTATGACGTCACTTGTATGTATGTTTTCAGGAATGACCATTTGATATTGAATAGCCAATTGTTGTGTTCTAGGGAAGACTACTTTGTCAGACCTCAGCATTCTTTAGTCACCTATAGAGTTTTAGAAGAGCAAAAGCAATGGGGTGGAATTGAAATCCCTGGATACCAGGCTGTGAACGTCCTCACAAATCTTGCCAGATGGACTTCAAGTGGTTGTATCTATTAATACTTCCACCAGAGTATATGCACTTTCCCTTTTTGCTAGGTTTTCTCTTTAGGCTATATTATTGGTGAGCTTTCACAGGTAAAGCTTTCCTGTCATATACAAAAGATACTATCTTGAAGTTTATTTCCTGGTCCTCTGGCTCTTACAGTCTTCCCACCCATCCTTCTGAAATGTTTCCTGAGCTTTGTGTGTAAGGGTTGTGTTGTAGATGTATCTATTGGGGTGGGTACCCCATAGTCAGTTGTTCTCTACATTTTGACCAGTTGTGGCCTTCTGTCATCATCCATCTGCTGCAGAAAGAAGCATTTTTGATGAAGGGTGAGAGCTACACCTGTCTGTGGGTATAAGGATGAGTATTTAGAATGCAGTTAGAAATTATACAGGTTTAGGAAAGTGGCAGCAGTAGGTTCTCCTCTGGGGTCATAGGCCTCAGTAGGCTAGGTTTACAGTGTCTGGCATGCATTCCCTTCTATTAAGCAGGCCTTAAGTCCAGTTAGATGGCTGCTGGTTACCCTCAGTGCCACAATTACACCTTGATTGCTTCTTTTTCCCTTGGCAGCTTGCATAGCTCCTTGTAGTACTATGAGAATTAATACCCAGGGAGGAGGCTTCCAGGTCAGATCTAACTCAGTTTCTCCTCTACCTGAAGTATCTGATGTCTTCAGCAATAGGATCTTACCTTCAATTTGTAGGAGGCAACCAAGGGCGATGGCAGTAATCTATATTCTTAGGGTGGTCTTCTCTGACCAACAACTCAAAAGGAGGTTTCCCATGCCTGGCAATGAGGTTTTGTTAGATGCTTATGGCTTTTGGGGGAGCATTGTCATCATAAGTGGCATAACATCTTTTAAGGTACATACATGTGTAATTTATATATACATAATTTTAGTAAATATGAAATAATATGATTCCCTATGGCCTTTTCAAACAGCTTTAGTATTACTTATTCCTCCTCTCCCTCTGAATTGCCTTTCCTCCCTCATTCCCTAGTCAGTCCCCTCCCCCATTTTTTTTCAATTTCCCCCTTCATATCATCAATGCTTGGAAGACAAAGACAAATGGACCTCTTTACACAGTGGACTTGGTTTATACAGTGAGTTACAGGCCAGCCAAGGCTACATAGGAAGACTTTGGAGAGGGGGATAGGATATTGTTGTTTTTTTGATATTGACAATGAGTAATTCATGACTCCTACATTGCTCTTCATGGCTGCCTCAGTCAGGTGGATATCAAGATTTATATGAGTATGAGACTCCTTCTGAGGTGGCAGTTCTGTATCCTTGGTATATTTCTGTTCCGATTTCACATTGTATTACTTCGCACACATTTATAATAAATGCTGATAGCTGGTAGGCAATGAATATTACCTGGATTATCTTTAACATTTGTCTTTGGCATTTTCAATGACAAAAACGTGTTTTAAACATGTTTCAAAAACAGCATACTTTGTATGATAAATACAACAATTTTGATTTTTCAATTAAAAATAAAAGGGAAAGTTACAAACATACTCATATACATATAATATATATAATGTAATTTTTCATGGGATTGCATTGGACATGTAGAAGTGCTGTGGGATGGTCTGTATGTCAAGTGTGTTGCTGATTGGTCAATAAATAAATCACTGATTGGCCAGTGGCCAGGCAGGAAGTATAGGTGGGACAAGGAGGAGAATAAAGCTGGGAAGTGGAAGGCTGAGAGAGAGACACTGCCAGCCGACGATGACAAACAGCATGTGAAGATGCCAGTAAGCCACGAGCCAAGTGGCAAGGTATAGATTTATAGAAATGGATTAATTTAAGCTGTAAGAAAAGTTAGCAGGAAGCCTGCCACGGCCATACAGTTTGTAACCAATATAAGTCTCTGTGTTTACTTGGTCAGGTTTGAGTGGCTGTGGGACTGGCGGGTGACAAAGATTTGTCCTGACTGTGGGCAAGGCAGGAAAACTCTAGCTACATAGAAGAATTTGGGAATTTTGAGATTAGTTTGATTTTCTAGTAATCAGAGATTATCTATGTAAGTGTCAACTTATTATTCTTTCTCTTATCTTTGAGATGTTCATTGATTGCTTTACATTGACTCATTAATGAAGGCATTTCCAGGGTAAATTCTTTGTTTGAGATTAATCTAGAGTTGGCATTTTTCAAAAATGTGATAACACTCATTTCAGGATATTTACCAGAAACAGAGACCTGTGTTCTGTGTAACAGCTCTGGCTGTTCTGGAACTTGCTTTGTAGTGCTGGCATTAAAGGCATGGGTGACCATTGCCCAGCTCTGTGTAGATATTCTTACACGAAGTTTTCTGTTTAAGTATGAATGACCATTTTTTTTAGATTGTTTCCTCTGCCAGCTTACTTATATGTGCTTACAATAAATATGCCTCTAATTGCTTTATAGGTGGCAAGATGCTAATCAGTGAAAGAGCCTACCGCTGGCCAAGAGGAATTGCTCGAAGTAGATCTGAAGGAAATTTGGTTGACATGGAAGCCTCAACACTCTCAAAAAATCATAATATTACAGGTACAAGAATTTATAATATGGTAATATTTCTGTGGAATTAAGTCAAATCATTTCCTATACATATGAAAAAAGTATATTTTTATATATACTCTAAAAAATACTATAGAAGATTTATAAAACTACCAAGTACAAGTGCTATCACAAATAGAATATCATTAAAGATAAATGTTTTCTTAAGAAAGTACACTAATGCCGGGCGGTGGTGGTGCCTGCCTTTAGTCCCAGCACTCGGGAGGCAGAGCCAGGTGGATCTCTGCGAGTTCGAGGCCAGCCTGGGCTACAGAGTGAGTTCCAGGAAAGGTGCAAAGCTACACAGAGAAACCCTGTCTCGAAAAACCAAAAAAAAAAAAAAAAAAAAAAAGAAAGTACACTAATATGGGCTAGAGAGATGCCTCGGTGGGTAAAGTGCTTTCCACTTAAGCATGAGGACAAGGCTTTATTTTGCCTGTATACATTAAAAGCCAGGCATGGGGTGTGCATCTGTAGTCCTAGTACTAGAGGATCAGAAACAGGCAGATTTGTTGGAGCTTACTGCCCAGCAAGTGTGGCAAATGAGCTCCAGGTTCAATGAGGGACCCTCTCTCACAAAATAAGGTGAACTGTGATAGAGGGAGACACTTAATGTCAACTTCTGACCTTCAAATAGAGATGTAATTATATGCACATTCCCTCCCACACACATGCACCACACACACATGCACCACACACACACATACACACATGCACCCCCCCACACACACATGCACCACACACACATACATGCACCACACACACATATACCACATACACACACATGCACCACACACACATGCACACACACACACACACATGCACCACATATACACATATACCACACACACATGCATCACATACACACACATGCACCACATACACATACATGCACCACACACATTTGCACCACACACACACATGCACACACATGCACACACACACAAATAAATAAAGAATACTCACAGATTATAATAAATATCATAAAGAGGCATAAATTTATTAATAAATGAATAATATGTCCTGCAAATATTGTACACTTCAATGGAGACAAGCAGAGACTGAAGCAGCCTAATAATCTTCATGAATTAGAATCCAATTTACCTGATATCAGAGGGGAAAAAATGAGTTTTGAGAGAGTTGGGGTAGAAGGATTGAGGATGTGTGATAATAAGAGAAATACTATTTCTGTTTTTCAAAATCCATCTTATACTTTTTAATAAGTAGCATAACTCACTTAAAGCAAAATAAATGCTCTATGAATATCAGGGGGAAAAAAGTAACAATTTTCTGAAACTCTTGTTTCCAGAAAACTTCAGATAACTCAGTTGTGCATGATTGCTTTCATTGTGCCTGAGGCAGCAGCGAATACACGAAACCTTCACGTTTGTGACTAGTAGTTTCTATGAAAGAGCCAAACAGAAGCCCCTCTGAACATAAAAATAACCTTGATGCTATGGGATGTGTTGAGGAAGTTTTTATGTGCTCTTCAAGCCCTTTCCAGAGACATAATAAAGTTTCTGTTTCTAGTGGCATCCCATAAAGTCCATTGAATTCCTGCGGGCAGTAACTTCACTGTCAATCTGTTTTTTTCAATGTGTTTTTCACACACATACAAAATGTAATGTTAAATTTATTAATACAATGTTACCAGAACATGAATAATTAATGATAACTTTAACTTAGAAGATTGTTTAGAAAATTATTTTAAGTATGTATGGATTTGTTTGACATTCCTTAGGTATTATTTGAAAAGAAAGACATCAAATTGATCCTTTGGACATAATGAGACCAACAGCTCAATGTTTAGAAAAATCTGGATGTTGGCTGTTTTTTCAGGAGTTTAGGTAAATGAAACATAAAATAATTAGGCATAACTTTATGTAAGTATAAGTAAATGTGTTAAATACATTATTAGTGTGTTGTTATATGTAATTATCTACTATACTCAACATTCATTCACTTTATGTTTCATGATACCTTAAGATAAAATTAATGTACCTGTACTCAAAATAACTTGGTATAAAATTCCCTTTTCCTCATTATAAACAAATTGATATGATTTACTACTGAGCTTGTAGTGGACAGCAGCCTTAAAAATCAAAACCTGAAGTATATTTTGAATTTTTAAAGTATGAATAAATCAATCATGGTTGTATCTCAGACTCCCACTTTATTTATTTATTTTTTGCTTTGTTTTTGTTTAAATATCAAGCAAGCCAGAAGCTCGGCTTTCCTCACAACTGGCCAGATGCTTCTGTACACCATGGCGATAGTGCTGCAAAAGCTACCAATCCATTCTGGAATGAGCTGTCTGCCTCAAACCCATTTCTGGATGACATCACTCAGCTAAGAAATAACCAAAAGAGAGATAATATGTCCATTTTGAAGGAGGATCCTTTTCTTTTTTCAAGACAAATAGAAACAGGGAATTCTTTTGATTCCTCTGGTGATGAACTTGACATGGATCAGTTGCTTAGGCCATCTTCCTCAAGGAAGTCAGGAAGATCTAAAAGTGTTTCAGAACTCCTGGACATCTTAGATGATACAACACATACTCATCAAAGTATACATAGCTCTGACCAGATCCTAATACAAGACTTAGAATGGCTTCAAAATGACCGGGAAGCATATAAAATGGCTTGGCTAAGTCAACGTCAGCTGGCCCGCTCTTGCCTAGATCTGAATATAGTTAATCATAGTCCTGGGTGGGCTCAAACACAAATTGCAGAGACTATTGCAGTTTGTAAATTAAACCATCACGGAGGATCAGTGCAGTTACCCGACTCAGATATCACTGTTCATGTACCCCAAGGACACGTAGCTGTAGGAGAATTCCAGGAGGTATCTCTGAGAGCATTTCTGGATCCTCCACCAAAGCTGAACCATGATCTGTCCTGCACTGTAAGCCCTCTGTTGGAAATCAGGTTAAGCAACCTGAAGACCATGGAAGCTATTTTGCTGGAGATGAAAATTGGAGCAGAAGTGAAAATAGATCCTCTGAGCCAAGTCATGACAGAAATGGTGTGTTTACACAGCCTGGACAGAGAAGGCCCTTTCCAAGCACTAAACAACTGCTATTTCTACAAAGACACAATTCAAGCAAAGTTTCTTGATCTGAGCCCTGTAATGTACATAGTCATAGCTGTGCAAGCTAAGGCCATTCAGCCACCAGCTGCTACTATTTGGGATTATATTCATAAAACCACCTCCATTGGAATTTATGGACCCAAATATATCCATCCAAGTTTTACTGCTGTTTTCACAGTTTGTGGACACAACTATGTGCCAGGAAAGTTTACAGTCTCTGACATTAAGAAGGGTGGAAAAAACGTATCTCCGGTAGTATTTCATCTCTGGGGGAAGCATTCATTTTTACTTGACAAGCCACAAGATTTAATTATTTCAGCTTTTTCATGTGATCCTGATTTTGAAGTAAAGGTAGAGAGAGAAAGGAAAATAATTGCACAAAGGCAATTGGAAGCAGGTGCAGTAGTTCATCAACAAATGTCCTTTTCTTCAGTTGACCACAGAGATATGCACTTGTTTGTTTTCAGGGTTCATGTGGGGCCTCCCAGGGGAAAACCAGTCACACAATTTTTTGTCACTTCACCTGATCCAGCCCCAAACCTAAAAAGGCTCTCACATCTTCAGAGCTATTTCCAGAAGGAGAGAGAAGGCAAGGGAGTGCCTTTGTTATCAGCGGGGCTTGTTAAGTACCCCACTTTCCAAGATAAAAAAATGAATTTTACCAATTATGGGATCACACTGAAGACGGTCCTGAGGCAAAGTAGGATTGACTACTTACTTGATTACTTAAAGGGGGATACAATCGCCCTTCTTGGAGAAGGCACAGTAAGAGCCATTGGACAATCCAAAGTGAAAGAATGGTATGTAGGAGTCCTCCGAGGTAAGGTCGGACTTGTGCACTGCAAAAATGTCAAAGTGATTTCCAAAGAACAAGTGATGTCTCTGTCTGATGGCAGTTTGACAACCAAGAATCTTTTGGAGCAAATTGCCTTGCCATTTAAAAATCTGACTTATATATACTCTGTTATGTTGACCCTGGTGTCAGAAAACATTCATGACTGGAAAGTTTTAGCTAATGTCCTGGGCTACTCACATCTGGCACAGGAAGATTTTGATCAAATTCAAGCAGACAAGGAACCAGAAAGGGTTTCTTACATTGTCAAGAAGTTAAAGGAAGATTGCCACGAAGACAGAAGTACCAGAAAGTTTCTTTATGAACTGATTGTGGTGAGTATTGGTTGATCGTAATAACTCATTTAGAGATCTTGATATTTATAAAAAACATGAAAACTAGTAGTCATAAATACATTGAAGTCCCTGGGAACTTTTCCTACAAGGTCATAGCATTGGATTCATGATTTGAGAGTCAATCATGATTTTGTCAGAAAATCGGTCTGCAAGAATCATCTTTAAAGAGGGTTTAAAGGTTGTATTTTTGTTGGGCCCTTTCCTTTAAATTTAAGAGATTAACTCTTCTTTTCTCAAATATTTAGATAGCCCTTCAAATATCATAGGAGCTCCATTACATGAAAGTAAAGAAGAACAAACAAACAAAAAGATCTGGCCTTACTAGAGGCTCACTTTTTCAATATTTGTTTCCTTCAAACACATAAGTATTATCCACTATTTCATCACTTTAATGTTCTTTGGTATATAATAATTCATGACCCCAACAATGATTCTGCTAACACTATATTTAATATTCTAATAGAATTCTCAAGGATCAACTCTTTTTAGCATGTAAAAGCCTTGTGGAGAATTATAAGTAATTGGATTTAAAACAGAAATTCAGTGTTATAGTAACAAAATATCAAGATGACATCTCTAAAGAAGATTAAAATATGAATGTATGAAGGTAGCTAATACTTCCTAAATGCTAAATGCTAAAACTACCTTCAAATAGTGTGTTGGGGAGCATAAAATTGTCATTGGTTGCTTTTTACTCTTGCTCTTTTGGGGGGCCTGCCACCCAGTTCCCAAATAAAAAACATGGAGGCTTATTATTTCTTATGAATGCCTGGCCTTACCCTAGCTTGTTTCTAGATAGCTTTTCTTAAATTATCCTGTCTACCTTTTGCCTCTGGGATTTTTCCCTTTCTTACTTCTGTGTATCTTACTTTCACTCTTACTCCATGGCTGTCTGGGTGGGTGGGTGGCTGGGTGGATGGCCCCTGACAACTCCCTCTCCTTCTTTTCTTGTTCCTTGATCTCCTCTTCCCAGAATTCTTCTCTTATTTATTCTTTCTGCCTGCCAGCCCCACCTATCCTTTATCTTGCCTTGCTATTGGCTATTCAGCTCTTTATTAGACCAATCAGGTGTTTTCCACAGGCAAAGTAACACAGTTTTACAAAGTTAAATACAGCATAAAAGAATGCAACACATCTTTGCATCATTAAATGTTCCACAGCATAAACAAATGTAACACATCTTAAAATAATATTCTATAACATAAAATGTTTTTGTAAGTACATGTTAGTAAGTGCACTGAATAGCATAAGTATGAAATCAGTGCCTGTAAGAATGGAAATAATGATTGAGGCAGTGAGCAGAGACATGTTAAGAAGTAAGTTTTAATAAAGCTGGAAACGGCAAAGAAAAAATGGTGAATGAATTCAATCTGTGACATTAATTATAATTTGCATGTTTAAGAAATGATTGTACAATGGCACCATGAGCAGTAAAACTTGAGAGCTGTCTAGTTGGCAAGTGGACAGTTTTATTATGAGATGCTGTGTTCCCATTGAGCCCAGATGACTGAATACTAGAAGCTGTCCTGCTCAGTATAAGCTACACATTCATTTTGTAACAGCTTCTTTTTGTAACTCAGATGTTGTTCATCACAGACTCAAAAAACTACAAACAAAAAGTTACTTTCTTTTCTTGGTAGCTGAAAATAAGTCAGGTCTGATCATACCTGTAGTTTGGGGAGGGCATAATAAATCATAGAATATCTTGATTAGACAATGCTGATAGAGACCCAATCAAGAGACTCAAGAGAGTGGACTTAATGGACCAAACAACTAATACTAAGCCTTAGTGGTGCCATCAGGACATCCTTCTAAAAGAGGCTTAGGCTTGGCCATCTGTTAGCAAACTATTGACCCTTCTGTGGTATAGAGTTATATCTTCAAACATCCTTTGCATTAAGTGTAAATTTTTCTTGCTCTGTGTCTTGATGGGTCAAGTTGAGAAGTAAAGAGTGAATGCTTTTTTTTTTTTTTTTTTTTTTGGTTTTTCGAGACAGGGTTTCTCTGTGTAGCTTTGCGCCTTTCCTGGGACTCACTTGGTAGCCCAGGCTGGCCTCGAACTCACAGAGATCCGCCTGGCTCTGCCTCCTGAGTGCTGGGATTAAAGGCGTGCGCCACCACTGCCCGGCTGTTAGAGTGAATGCTTTTGTCTACTTAATATGTGACATTTCTGAAAGCCCTTCAGTATGTGCTTTTACCTTAGTTCTAGAAGATTAGGCAGAATGGTATTGTCTCCATATCCACTATACAAAGCATTACAATGGTATATCAAATACTTCTTATGAAATTGTACTTTGCCATTGTAAAGCCATGCCATAAAAACTCAAGTGTGCTTTGCAAGACTTCTGACTTGGGGTTGCTTCTCACTGGGGCCGCCACTGTCAGAATAAAAAGAGGGGTCTTTAATAAAACTAGTGTCTAGAGTCCATGAACTGTCCTTTTAATTGTGGATCTCATGAGGATAGACATGGTAGATTTTAATTAGTGCCCTTTTCAATTAATTTAACTTTATTTACTCTTTCATATGGGTAAATAAAACTCCTAGGTACTCTTACATAATAAAGGACTGCCAAGCATGTTTACAGACTTATTTGCATAGATATATGTATCTATTCATATATTTTTAAAATATACTCAAAGCATAAAAGAAACTCTTATACTTGCCAGAAACAAATAGTCAAAAAGAAAGCTCAAGTGTGCAATAAATGAAGAAAGGGAGTCTGGTAGCATTCCACTTTCACATCGTAGGAGAACATTTGCTTTATTACTTTGTGGTTTACGTTACCAGCATCATGTTAGTAGTAAGGAAGGCAGATGATTTAAATTCAGAAACATCTGTAGCTTTGTTCAAAATTAAAGGAGCAGCATGAGTTTATTCAATATACATGATTCTAGGAAAAATTTAAATCACATTTTGTTGAAATAGATATGTGTTAATCCTCTGTTAAGGTAAGTAATAAGTTTTGAGGGGAGTGAGTAATTACCTCTAGATTCAGAGATTATCAACTGCTGGAGTCTGATAAAACAGTTGATACTGTTCCATTAGTAGTTAAAGACTTTAAGACATATATTAATAAAGTGGTTTACCCATGATCCCATAGTTAGCTACTGAGGCTATACTAATGCTCCCCTAATTCTAGTATATGTGATCACTATGATTACTTGTTCAATTTTCTTAAATATAAATCAGTGTTCTGAGTTTGAAAACCTCAACTATATGTGTGGTGGCTAAAGGGATTCCAATTTTTAGAAAACATAATGAAAATCGTAGTTTAAAGGAAAAAGTCAATGAGTTATATTTGAGTATGATGTATACTTGCTGCCACAGGCTCTGCTAAAGATGGATTGCCAAGCGTTAGTGGCACGTCTTATCCAAGAGGCTGTTATACTGACCTCAGCTGTTAAGCTTGGAAGAAGTTGGAGGGAACTTGCTGAGAAGTCGGCAGGACTCACTAAGCATCAGATGCAGGCATATGAAATTCCCTACCGAGGAAAATCTGGAGATGTTTCAGCCGAGGTGAGACTTTCATATGTTCCATTCAGCAGTGACAAACTGTAGCCAAGTAGAGAAAATATAATTTAGTCTTCTCCATATTCATGAATTAATTAGAGGAACACTTGGGGAGATCTACTAAATGAAATTACTATCTGGGTAATCCTGTTGGAAATATTTGAAATATATGTACTGTACTTGTAAAAAACACATTTATATTTCTCTTATTAGATTTCATATTAAAACATGGCTTTTGATCAAATTAATTCATTAAATTGGGACAGTGATGACGCAAGGCTACAAGAATTTAAGGCATAGAGCAGGTACATTTTGGAGTCAAGCAATAGTATCAATCAAGTCAACTCACAGAAGATATACTTAATCATATGTGACAAGTGATAAGTGCTTGTTAGTGACTACTAGGAGGGTGAATGATGTTGGGCCACTGGAAATGACTGACAGAGATATCAAAGAGCCATTTCATCTCTTTTGAAATTCTATGTACAGTAAGAACTATAAATATCATACATAGAATGAAAGCATTTAATACAAAGATATTTGTCACAAAATCTGATTGTGTAAGCAGTATTGTTACATGGATTCTACTATGCACATAGCATATATGTATTTCTTCAGGCTGTCATGAAAGAAATGTGATCCAATTTTTCTCAAATTAAATAAAAATATTTTCCAACGATGAGTATATGTTAGGTGCCCTGCATCTTTAAGCAAGTTAAAACTTTTTCAAGGTATTTAAGTTAAGGCCAATATTCTCTATTTTGAGATGTATAAGCATAATCTACAAGTTCTGTGTCATTTTGGGTCATAGAGATGGATATATATATATATATATATATATATATATATATATATATATATTTATTTTTTCAAGACAGGGTTTCTCTGTGTAACAGCCCTAGCTGTCCTGGGACTCCTAGAGATTCGACTGCCTTGCCTCTCAAGTGCTGGGATTGAAGGCCTTTGCCACAACACCTGGCTGTAAGATGAGTTGCTACATGGTCTTATTAATAAAAAACCTGGAGCCAGATATTAGGGTAAAAACTGAGAGATCAGGGAAGCAAAAAGAAGCCAGCTATATTCTTACTGCTAGAAATCCTCAGCCAAGAGAGAGTTACTTCCTGTATATCTACACCTATATGCCTTTCTGTCCCTGCCCTCTTCATCTCTCTGCCCATCTACATCACTTCCTGTCTGTCTGTACAGACATACAGACCTCCATGGTTAGTGCTGGGATTAAAGGCATGTGCCACCATGCCTGGGTCTGTTTCTAGTGTGGCTTTGAATTCACAGAGATCTGAATGAATCTCTGCCTCCCGAATACTAGCATTAAAGGCATGTGCTACCATTGTCTGACTTCTATGTTTAATATATTGGCTGGCTTTTTCCTTGGATCTTCAGATTAGCTTTATTGGAGTACACAAATAAAATATCACCACACCTGGCCATAGAGATGGATATTTACTTTTGAGATTCCTCTTCTTACCATAAGCAACAATTCTGCTGGGTGACCAGGTTGCAAGAGTTCAGTCAGTCAAGTAATTTGACTCCTTCCAGCTGCAGCAGGTGTCAGCTGGACAGCTGCTGAATTCCTGAAACCCAGCTCACAAGTGAGGACTTCTAAACAAAATCTACCCAGGGACAGCTATGGGCTGGACACATATGTCCCACTTGTTGGCTACACTTATCTCCATAAACCTAGAAGGGAATTGAAGCCTATCAATGAGCAGACTCTAGCATGAACATAACATACGAGATGGACACAAGTTTTCTCTGAGTGAGTTAAAAAATCAGCAACCTTGAGGAAGAAAAGAGTATGTGAGAATTGTGCTGTTGTGGTCCTGACATTTCAGTTAACTAATTAAAAAGCTGTCTAATTGAAAGCTCCTCTTCTTTTGTCTATGATAGGGCCTTGCTTTTAAGAGTTTTGTTTAGACTTACGGGAGAGCTGCTTGTGCTGCCAGCCTTCCTAAGCATCTGGATTCTCTCTAATTGTGTTTATTGTTTGTCTCCTCTTAAATCTTGATGCAGGCTAACACACAGCCTATTTTTCCATTATTTACTTTCACACAGCCCAAATCCTAAGTGACTAAGTCTGTGTCTGAGGCTGATAAAATCTCAGAAGCATAAAGGAAAGCCCCTAAATGTTTTCTGAAGCCAACAGTTCAAGTCATTGCAACGAATACTAACAGCCAGTACCTGACCTATGTTATCACTTAGAAAAACTCAAAGGCATTTTAGCCTGAAACCATTCCAAATGTCCTATAACAAATTTTACCTGTTTGACCACTTAAAGGGACAATGTATGCTAATTTCCGCAATCTAAAGTGTTATTGTAGAGTTTTTTTCTCCTTGAAAAAGATGGATTTTAAACATGATGGATTTGACAAGACTGGTAGTTGAATAGCTCTAAGTGAGGGTGCAGTGGTCAGGAACTGGCTTTGGGGTGAGGAAACACCAACTTAGTGTTCTTTTGCTGTGCTGTCTTTGTTTCTGTCATGTCATTTACTCTGACATATGATCTATGGGCCTGTGCCCCTGGTACATTTTTTTCTTCTGAGACACAAAAAACCTGTGAATCTCTGCAGGTTCCCTCAGGACCCAGCTTGACAACTATGGCATTATGTTGCTTCCAAAATATGCCTGATCATCTTCATCAAGCCTCAGGATGGTTGAAGAATGGGGATACTGAATGCAAAGGAAAGGTCTTTGGAGAGTTTGGAGAATGTCACTTTTTAAAATAAGCACCTCCTCAATTTATATTTTGTTACTACAACTACTTACTACATTAAAGCAAAACTATGTTTAGAACCAATCATATGCATATAAGCAAAACACATTTTAAAAATCATTTTTGTAAGTTTTTAAAAGACTTGTTTATTTTTATTTTATATATATGGATGTTTTGCCTTTATAAATGTCTATGTACCACATGCATGTTTGGTGCCTGTGGAGGCCAGATTTGGTATCAGATTCCCTGGAACTCGAGTTACAAACAGTTATCAACTTCCATTTTGGTGCTGGGAATTGAAACTGGGTTCTCTGTAAGAGAAGTCAATGATCTTAACTGCTGAGCTGTCTCTCCAGCCCATGAAAACACATTTTAAGGAAAATGTTTCCTTCAGAAGATATGTTTATACTGTGAAGCCAATACCGACTCCATCTTAGGGAAGGGCCACCATCTTAAACCACCTGCTGTACTCAGTTCCAGGAAGGACCTCAGGAATGTGCCATGACAACTTGAACAGATACAGGGCAGTATGTATGCCCCTGCAGACATTCTGTCTGAGGTTTATGGCCCTTGAAGATATCTAGATAATCTTGCTGAGCAGCCCAGATAACCCTGCCCAGCAAGTTGTGGTTCCCCACCAAAAAGTCCAACCCCAATAGTTTAAAAAAAATCACCTTGCCCCATATCCCTTCTACCCAGTCCCAAGTTGCCAAAGTATGTAATTCCCAGCTTGTGGTTTTTCCCTATAAAAACTCTCTACCCCTGGGCCCACTACGATTGCTGCATTTCCTTCCATCTGCCATCCCGTGGCCCAGGTTTGAAACCCGACAATAAAAGGACCTTTATGTGCTTGCATCAGAAACTGGAGACACAATGAAGCTGAGACTTTCTAACCACCATGTGTTTTTCATCTTTGACACTATTCAAATGTAGAGCAGTACAGTCAGCCAGCTGTATTGTAATTCTCTTTGCAGTCACCCCTTAGTGCAAGTCTAATTCTCTTTTGTATCCTCTAGAAGCAGTCTTTGTTTTCCCTTCTTTTCTGATTTACATCTGGAATGCTCAAAGCATTTTATCCTACATGTAGATTAAAAATGAGAATGTAGAACTGTTGTGATTTCTTGTTAGATGAAATACTTATTATGCAAACATAAGGACACCGGTTGGGTTTCCAGAGCCTATTTTTAAAAGTCAAGCATGCAGGTGGAGATAGGGAAACCTAGTTGGTATGTTCAGCCAATGAGAGACACTTTCTCAAAAAGCCAGATTACGGGATTGGAGATGTGGCTCAATGTGTTAAGAGTGCTTGCTGTACAACGGTGAGACTCTGAGCTCAGATATCAGCACTCACATAAAAAGCTGGATATGGCCAGGTAGCTTAGTCTGCCTGTAAACTCAGAACTGTGAGATGCAAAGAAAGAAGAATCACTGGGGCTTGCTAACTGGCAATCAAGCTTCAAGTTGGGTGAGATACTTTGTTTTAAGGGAATAAGTAAAAGAGTATGCATGAGCTTATACCCTCTCCCTCCATGTGACTGTAAGCCAAACACACACACACACACACACACACACCACACACACAGGAGAGAGAGAGACATACACACAGACACAGACACAGACACACACTCACACACACACAAACAACAACAACAACAACAACAACAGCAAAACAGGTGGATAGCCAGGTTTGTTTTCTGGCCTTCAAATATACATTGATTCTATGTACATACACAAACACAACACTGGGTGGGAGAGTTGGTGATTTTCAAATAGCTAATTCTATCAGTTTTTTTAATAAGTGAATGAAAGGTTTTATATAGAATCCATCTCTGTTTGGTATCATTCCCAATTGTCTTTTCTTTCAGTGTTTTATTCATCTACATACTTAATAGGCTTTCTGAGTTAATCAGTTCTTACTTAGCATTGGCTCACAAACTTCAAAGCACACAAAAGTAAAATAAGACTTTTTTCTTTTAAAATCTAATATCTACATTAGTTCAAAATTAGGATAAACTTAATTTTTAAATAAAAATATTTTGAAGACGCTCCACTACTGAGCTACATCTTCCATCCAGAAGCACACGATGACATAAAAATGAAAATAGCTGTGTATCAGTCATTATGAGAATCTTCTTCACACATCTCATTAATTAACAAACAGAAAGCAAGGCATTAGAATCATCCTCTTTCTTACACACAGGTACCCTGAGTATTAACACATTTATATAACAACCAGAGTGCAATGGTGAGTTACAGAACTAGGGTTTGGAATCCTGTTTGTCTTATTCATGTTCCTAACCACTAATCTAGACAGAAGATGAACCTTTACAGAATTGACTGAGTAAGCAAAGATCAAAATGATCAGGAGAACTCAGGGGATGCCTCCTAAAACCAAAGAACCAGTAGTATTTCAGTTACTGCAAGGCTCTGGAGTGGATTCTCATTAGCAGTGAGGTCTAGAGAGCACTGATGAGTAATCATGTGTGGAGGAGAGAGATGTGGTGTTTCACTTGCTGGAGTTTAGAGACAAAACTCTTCAAGTAAAGCTCCCTTGCCTGGATTCCTGTTCTATTACTCCATTCATTAGCCCCCATGACTTTGGACAAGTTACTTGGCTTTTCTAAGAATTTTTTAACTGAGTCATATAGCACTATCTTTTTAGGTGTTTAGATGGTCAGATAAAATAGTATATATAAAAACTATTTGTGATATTTGATGATTATTGTCACCATGAAACACATAGTATCTATTATTTTGTTGAAGAAGAAGAGTTGCATTTGAGAAATCTATGATCTTGATGTGATTTTCTGGAAAATGGAATAAAATGGAACCATTTTTAGTGATAGGACTGAGAAAGAATGTAGGTAAAGAAATATATCAGCAGTGATTTCAAGGTTTCTGTGCTGAGAAACTAGCAAGGTGTTAACACATGGGGGGAAAATGAGAAAAAGTCTTGGGAGATCAGCTTTTCCTTATGGGCTTAACATTTAATTTTCCTTGGAAAATATCTCTGACAAAAGGTACAAGGGATGGCCTGGATTATTTAGAATGATCCTGTTCACAGGACAACTCCAAGCCTTTGTTATATGGGTACTCTGTTGTCTCCTTATTTATCTGAGCCTTGATCTGTTGAAGCCTTGCTATGTAAATCTTTGTTGTTTTGCAGTGAGATATATATTTATTCTTTCATAAAGGGAAAAGTATTCTATGAAAACTCACCTACCAGTGACAGAAAGAATAGAATATCCTCTCAGACCTTTAGTGTTGGAACTAGAGATAGCACAGTCATATTGTTTTGCCATTTTTCTTTTTTTTGGAACAAGATCATAGAGGTTGGTCATGAACTCACGATGCAGCTTAGAATGACCTTGAACTTGTGCTTTCCCAGCTTCCATCTGCAGGCATGGGCCCCCATACATGTTTATGTGATGATGGAGACTGAACACAGCTTCATGGTTGACAGTCAAGCATTCTATCAATTAAGCTACATTCCCAAAGGCCTAATTTCAAGTTTTCTTTATCAAGTCTGTTATTAGAGGGAAAGGGGTCTATGATTTTAGAAAACCAGCTAAGCATAAGACCCAACAGCTGTGTTTATAAAAACCACTTGGTTATAAAATAAATCTGTGGTAATCCTTTAGTGAAATGATGCTGGATTTATAACTCAGGGACCTGGATTCTTGTCTGCAGATGTGACTGTGATTTTGTAATTAAGCTTCAAACTCAACAATAATTACCTGTGATCAAGCACCTAATGTGTGTGAGGAAATTTTACATCTGTTGCTTCATGTGCTTAGTGGTGCTTTTATGACATCTTGTACACTTCAGTTTATTTGACAGCAGGAAAAGATAAAAGCTCAAAGAAAAATTTATAGCTTATGAAAGATCCTGGACTACTCTGTCAAGAGGCTGACTTCCAACCTAGAGTATGCACTTTTAAGTCCTTGCCATTATAGTTCCTAGAATTTGCTTTTATATATATATATATATATATATATATATATATATATATATATATATATATATATGCAGTAAAGAATGGATTAGAGAAGCTTATTTTTTCCAAACTATAACATTTAGGTGTCTCTTATTTGTGTGAGGGATGAGAATAGTTACTAGGGGAAAGGCAATAAGGGGTCTCCCTAACTAGAAATTGGTGAAAATGGATTACCCAGCAGGTCTCCATCTCACCTTGGTCTAATTTGAGATGACTTGCAAGAAATGAGTCCACCATAATTGTCTGGTTCATGATAATGCAGAATTCCTAAGTGATTATTCTTACTGCAAACATAGCTGGCTACATTGAGACAAAGATTTCTCTCTTTTCAAGAGAATCTTACATCAGATTTTAACCAAACACTGTCTCTATTGAGGAAGTAAGATGCCCAAGGAGTTAGCTTTTTATCTCTTCTGAAGATAAAAGCCACCTGAATAAAAAATTATTTACATATTTACTAATCAGAGATGGTGTAAGGCCTACCTGGATATTCTAAATGTGAACACAGAACACATATAATAACCATTAGGAAGGCAAATGTGCCTCAATACTTCTGCAGCTAATGGTACTTAAAATGAAATACTGCTCCTATAATTTTATGTGATACAAGTAGGTGGATTACTAATCCTCTAATGTGGTAAAATGCAATTTTCCAAAGGTAATTAAAATCAATTACATTCTTTATGTTATTCCTATTTTATGAGTTAAAAAAAAACAGACTGGGATTCTCAGTTCTGAGTTGCTCCTGATCTTGCTGCATTTTGTCATCTAGTGCAATATCTAATGAGTTGTATTGGCTTCCTGGAATAAGTACGCTAAAAATGTAAAACATGATTGTTCTTGTCTCTATTTCTGTTTCATTTCATTTGCATTCCCATATTTCACCATCATTGTTCCCTTTCTTTTACTGTGTCTGCTAATACTGAGAAGATAAATCAAAAGTAAGACATATTTCTTCCATAGCTACACTGGAAGTTTGGAAAATCACTTAACTTAATAGACTAAATGCTTTGCTACTTCTCTGTGTATAAAGAGAGGGGAGCACACAGATGAAAAATTAAGAGTGCTATGCCTCCATTAGCCTCATGTTTTCTGTTCTAGGATTAGCCTATACTGCCAAGAAGTTAACATTAAGTAATATAAAGGCATGGGATATGGCTTAGTAGCTAAAATCTTTGACCATAAGCCTGAGAACCAGAGTTCTTAGCTGAGCCCCAGCTTCCATGTAAATGCCAGGTGGGCATGGCAGCTGCCTACAACCTTAGCAGTTACAAAGTCGAAAAGGGGAATCCCTGAAGCAAGCTGATTAACTATACTAGGTTAATGGGTGAGAAAACTCTTAATACACAAAGTTGGAGCCATTGATTTCATCTGGCTTCCATACACAAGTACACATGTACATGCAAATCCCCCCCCCACATGGACACATATACACAAAAGCACACCACATATACATATACACAGAAAAGGAAATCTGAGAGCAGAGGAGTAAGGATGGAGCTGTGCATCAGATGTTTGTGACAAAGATGAAAGGGCTGAGGGAATTTGCACTGTGGTTAAGACTAACTCAACAAACCCGAAGTCTCAGCAGCACGCTTCCTTTTGATATCCACAGCACAAGAACAGAGTGTCTGCATGTCTTACCTTAGTCACAACATTAAACAAAACTGGGAAAGCCATTGTTAAAACTTGGATGTCATCTGCTGAAGAGTGGAGCAGTGCTAAGGAGCACCTCAGTGTCTCAACTGTGCTTTCCAGGCTCCCTATTACACTGAAAGGAACCAGGATTCCTTGGAGAAATCACTTTCTTAAAAAGATTTATTTATTCTATGTGTATGTATGGATTCCTGAGTGAATCTGTATTCCATGTGAAAGCAGGTACCCATAGAGGCCAGAGAGGGCAGCTGGATCCCTTGCAGCTGGAGTTATAGGTGGCTATGAACTGCACTGTGGGTGCTGGGAACAGAACCCAGATCCTCTGCAAGTGCAGTATGTGCTGTTGACCACTGAGCATCTCTCCAGGAATCACCCAAAGACAGAAATTAGGTCGTGTCAGAAGAGCTCAGAGCCAACTTAAATAAGCTACCATTGGCTAAGAACAGGATAATTTGGGTGACAAGGTTAGTGATTGTGACAATGAAACTTATCACATGTACTTAAACTAATAAATTTGTCACAGTAATTTTTGTCTAAGGTACATGAGAACAGCTTGTTTATTAAAAATGTAAGTAATTAGAAAATCACAAAAAAACTTGGATTAGATAAATGGTAAGAGAAATGTGGAGGAGGTCTTGTTAATCTACCACTCATCTTTGGTATTTAACTTGTGTTGATATGAAAAGAAAATTATTGATTCAACATGTTTTCCTTCCACCATTTCCAGGGATGAAGACATTATTTTCTTTGTAATTTTTTATAAAATGTGAATCTTTTGTGAACTTCTTGGGTCTGTACTATATTTTAATACAGAATTTTACCCAACTGATACATGCCAGTTATAGTCTTTATTTTTGTCTTTGATATATTTTCATTTTTTTTGGAGGCAAGTATAAATAAAATATAAATTTGGAAAATTAAATGTGGACATATGTAAGAACTTGAATCTAAATATCATCCATCTTCTCCATAAAGGACAAAAAACTGATTGGACCATTTTTTGCACTGAGGAAATCTGGCTTCGTGTAGAGAAGCTTAAAATAGAAAAGTTATGTTTAGCACACCTGGTATTTGTTTACTGAGGAATAACATATTTCTTAAATTTTAGTGTTTCTCTCATTGTATACAGTTTATAGCTGTTGACAGAACTGTATGCTTTCTCAACTTCATTATTGTTTGTCCCTTTAATTATGGTAGTGGCTTAAGTGGGGAATGTCTCTGATAGGCTCATGCATTTGTTCACTTTGGTCTTCAGTTTGTTGGTGCTGGTGAGGGGAGGTGGTTAGGAAACGTTTAGGGCATGGAACCTTGCTGGAGGAAGTTTGTCACTGGGGGCAGTCTTTGAGAAAATACATCTTGTCTCACTTCAAGCTTGCTTCCTCTGCTTCCCATGTGAGGCTGAGCTGTGATCTCTCAGCTTCTTGTTCCATTTACCTACTATCAGACCTCCCCAATTATTATGGACATCTACCCCTCTGGATCCTTAGCTAAAATAGACTCTTTCTTCTATAGATTGGTTTTGGCCATACATTTTTATCACACCAACAGAAAAGCAACCAATACTAAACTACTTTTCAAAATGGTTCAAACATCCTTTTGTTTTAATGTTTCTGGCCAATGAAAGTTAGCCTTTCTTCTTGGATGTTTTAGATGGAATATCTTTTCAGTCCTCAATAATCTTAAAGTATTTATCTGGAAAAGTTAGGATTTAAACAACAAATTGATTTCCTTTATAGAATGTTCACTTTTCTATTTTTCCTTCTTTAAAAAATTCACCCGTTTCCTGATGATTATTCCCCCAGTTATATTTCTCTCTTTCCAGTGCTCAAATTCTGTATGTGATCCATTTTGGGGCGGGTTTTGATTCTTTGCACTTGTTCACAGCTTGTCCCTCTTTATGTACTTTACACTGACATCTTTAGGGTTACCACAGGTGGGCAGAATGTCCATATCCTTGCTTGCCTATGTTACATGCTTCATTGTGTCACTTTGTGTTATAGGATGTGAGGGAGGTAACAGAAAAAGATACCTGCTGTGTCGTGGTGGTGAAAATTTAATGACTGGCTTTGCAGGAGGGGAAATGCCTCAATCATTGCTTTTGCTAATTTCCATCACATAAATACTCCCAACCTAGATGATTTTAATCTATTAATTTAATACTAAACACACACATATGTGTATATGTATATATATGTATGTATACATACACACACACACACACACACACACACACACACACACACACACATATATATATAAAACCAGCTATGTGGGGCTGTGGAACTGACTCCAGGCAAGCCACTAGATATCCTTTTGAGTCAGCTGGGTCTCACTGTTTTTGGCATCATGAATACCATTCTGTACTCTGACTCCACTCTCTCTCCATCCTTTGCTTCTGGATGTTACTTGTATCTACTATAGTACACTTAACAGAAGTTTAAATTTCCACCCCCATTTTCTCTTCTTTGACATTTTCTTCTATTCACATGTTTTTCTTCATCACTGTGACATGAATGATATTCAATTCTTGACTGCTTTCAAGTCATTTGTCCATTCTAAGTTCTTTTCAGATAGCCCTTGTCCATTATCTCTCATTCCATAGAGCTAAAAAAAAATGCTTCTTTATCTTGCCTCTATTAAAAGTTTACATATTTTCCATGGTATACTACTAAAAAGTATTACACACAAACTATAATATGGGTACTTCTTGGGGTACCTTATTGAAGAGACAAGACTTGGAAATTATTATACATACTTTATAGCTTAAAAATCCAAAGCTCAAACTGAACTGTCAAATAAGCAATGGAATCTGGATGTGAACATAGGACCCTGGCAGTAAAACCTACTTTCCTTCTTTACAGCATATCACTCCCCATCCAATGGCAAGATCATGTCTTATGGCAGGAGAGGTGGCTCATCAGTTAAGAGTATTGGCTGTTCTTGAAGAGTACTGGGCTTGGCTCCCAGCACCCACATAGTGGCTCACAACTACTCATAACTCCAGTTCCAGGAAATCCAAAACCTTCTTCTGTCCTGAGGGTGCCAGTCACACACATGGTCCACATATATACGTACACATAGAACAAAATAAAACCTTAAAAAAAAGAGAAGGTCCTGTGTTTCTCACATTAATTGATGCAAGTCAGTTGAGAGGTATAATTTTTGTAATTGTTATTAATTATCAAGTCTTGTCTGTTTATCCATTGTACTAATGTTTGTTCAACTGTCTGCCTTGTTCCTATATCTAAGCACCATGCTTATTCCTCATTTTGTGCCTTGCTGTAACAAAATTTTTTGCAGGGATATATATCCAGTAAATCTTGACTTAGCAAGTAAAATAATTGGTGGACAAACATGTATTTACCATATTTATACTGTATGTGATGGTATTTTTCTACCATCTGGGTTGAAAGCCACTAGTGATTTTGTATATAGCAAATCAGATTTTATACTGAAGAAATATGCAGGCTTAATTTGCTATATTGAAGAAAAACCTGGATGGAAAATCTCATTCATATTTTAGTTCAAATCAGGGAAGTAATCTATGCCCTTGTGTTTCCAGCCTAACACTCTCATACTCTTTTCTGTCTGGATATGATTTAGACTTCAGGGACCATCAAATGAGTTTAAGGCAATAACCTTCCTTACATTTCTGATTAATTTAGGTACTCCTGGGAGCTTTCTTTGTACTTTCAGAAGACTTACATAGAGATCAGACCTCAACAGTCAATCCATTTTTCTCTGAATTGCCAGTGCTGGTTGCACTATTCTGTGTTCTATGTGAAGGGGTTATGTAGTAGTACTCTGTACAAGTGCATGGAGAGATGTAGGCTCTAATTTTTGCATCACTTGAGTATATTTCCAGTCTCTTAACAGCACAGAGAAGTCTATACATGTCTGAACACACCTTGGGGCTTTTCTGTATACGCTAATTTACCTTGCCCAGCAAGGCATGCCATGCAGAGCTTGTCTGCCTGGGAAAGTCAGTGGGGTGGTTTAAACTGCCCATGAGTATAAAAGCACTTGTATGTGCAGCACAGTAAAGAACTCTGAAATTACCCATTTGAAATCCCCAACAGATACCTACGTTCTATGGTATTTTATGCTAATCTTCTGCTCTATCATCTTTTACTCACTGCTGTCAGTTACTGCCTATTGTAAATATTTCCAAATACATTTCTTTTCCCAACTCAGTCACAAAGTGACTTAGAACAGTCTGAGGGGCTGTTAAATATACATAACAATTATGTAAACAATACATGACAAATAGAAAAGTATTATCCCAACTAGTTGAGTATTAGTGATTGAATGGATTCAATATAGAATATAAGTTCAGAGCATGAAACATCCACAGTGACTAATCTACCTTTTCAGTGCATCTCTGCATCTAAGCACTGACAGTGGAGATAGAGCCCTAACAAGATTCTATTAATGTGGCTCAATTTGTCTTCCTTGCTGAATGGCTACTTAATATCAGTTGTGTGGGTAGTTTGTGTTCAACGGAAACCTTCAGAAAATAGGACACCCCCCCGGCGTTATTTCAGTAGCAGAAGATACAATTTCCCATAAACTGGGTCAGTGATGGTAAAGCTTATGTCCAAAACTCTAAGACAGAGGTTCTCAACCTTCCTAATTCTGCGACCCTTTAATACAGTTTCTCATGTTGTGGTGACGCCCAATCATTAAATTATTTTTGTTGCTGCTTCATAAGTGTAATTTTGCTACTGTTATGAATTGTAATGTAAATATCTGTACTTTCCAATGGTCTTTAGGGGGTTGTGATCCACAGGTTAAGAACTGCTGCACTAAGGTGACTTCTGCTTCTGTGTCATATACCTTACCATGACATAACTTTGACAATTACACTTGATTCTCTATTTTACAAAATTAGCCTTTGCAAGAGAAGTGAGGGGATAGGTATTCATGTCTCCTCAGAAATGCCAAATTGCTCAAATGTTACTTGAACAAATAACATCACATTACCCTTTGAGCTTTTTCATGTGGACTGAAGCAAAGCATAATGGTATCACTTAGAGATTTAATTCTTCCCACTTCAATTATAGACTATATGGGTGATAGTGGATGCAAGTGGAAAAATTATATCCAATTACATGGAATGTTGATGTTAATGGAGGCACCATTTTTAGAAAGCAATTCTGTGCAATAGTAAGCTCAAAGTCTGTGATTTTAACATTTTATAAGTGATAGAATTACAAATAAGTTAATTTGGTAAGCCCAAATAAATAGTGAGTACTAAAGTTTATGTTCCAAATATTCAAAGCGTGTGTGTATGTCTTGTTATTTTCTAGATTAAATTCCTGTTAAGCTGTGTATATATCTGTGTTCTTCCATTTATCTTATTTGATTTGCCTTTGTCTTCATTCCCTCTGAGCCTGTTGCCTTGGTAACCATCACGTACTTGCTTGTATGTGAAGCTCTCCTTTGACGTACATTTATTTCTATGGAAACAGTGATGTCATTGGTGTGGGCAGGTGCTCAGGGGAAGAAAAGTAAAAAAACATAGAATACTGATCTTTCTTTGGGTCATAAAATGTACAATGAAAGTAAGTTTTTGAGTTAAAGAACTATTATTTTTGTTTTTATTTTGATTTGATCATCAAGCTACAGTTTTCCTTATGGATAGATTTGCTGGAATAGAATGAATTAAAAGTGCAAAACATATTGGATAGCACATTATTATAATATGTAGCATCATAGAACTCAACACAAATATATATATGTAAAAAACTTTAATCTTAAAAGTCAGAGAATTAAAAGTTTATCTCAATACTGTTTGTTATTATAAAAAAAATATGGTGCTGACAAGATGTCTCAGTTGATAAAGGGGCTTGCCATGAAGTTTGACAACTGAATTTCACCCCTGGAACCCACATGGTAGGAGAAAACTCACTCCATCAAGTTATCCTCTTATTTCCACATATATCTATGGCATACATTCACCCCCCAACACACACACAATAAATAAATACACAAATAATAAAATGTAAAATTCAAATTATGCAAGGGAATTTTATATTAACATCAAGGCAATGTACACTAAACAGTGGATCAAGAAAAAAGTTCATACTTTATAACTATTATATTTTGCAAAAAACACTCTAATTTTAGAAACACAGGGATATAAGAAATGATAGTGATTATTTTTCTAAATCAAAGAGTTCACATAATAGGCATTCCATTTTAAGTCTTTAACATTTAAAAAATCTCTCTGTTTCTGTCTCTCTCTCTCTCTGTTACTTGTCTGTTATTCACTTCATTCTATTTTTTCTTTTATAGACAATATGGAAACCTGCTTATGATTTTCTGTATGCATGGAGCACTCACTATGGAAATAGCTATAGAGATGTGTTACAAGACCTTCAATCAGCTTTGGACAGAATGAAAAACCCTGTCACCAAACGGTGGAGAGACTTAACTGGAACTTTAATATTAGTAAATTCTTTAGAGGTTTTAAGAGTAACTGCTTTCACTACTTCTCAAGAAATATAGAATGAAGCAATTTTTTGGAGCAAGGAAAATGGTAAGGGAGAAAGCGTGTGTGTGTGTGACCTCTGAGAGAGAGAGAGAGAGAGAGAGAGAGAGAGAGAGAGAGAGAGAGAGAGAGAGAGAAGGAGGGATAGAGAGAGGGAGGGAAGGAGGGAGGGAGGGGAGATGAACTCATAAAAATGTCTTGCTTTCTTTGTGTTTGGAAAACCATGTTTTACCTTGAGAAACAAAGCCTGGAACTCTTAGCAAGACTGGATTTTGTAATCAAACCTTTTTTTGTATGTGGTGCAAAGGTAAACAGTAAAATACTCTGTTGTTGAGAAGGAAAGAAAAGTCCTTCTCTCTTCTTCAATGTTTATTCAGTTTTCTAAAGTTAAAACATGAGTGTTCAAATAATAACATCAAGAAGATACCTCAATAAACTGAAGGCTTTAACATGGGCAGCTATCATGAGGCAGAGAAATAGGAATGAAGACACTTGAAGGCTGCATGCCTTCTGTACAGCGATCTGTATTCTTCAATGGAGTCAATCAGCATTGCTCCCATGTTCTATGTGCAGAAATCAAGTGTGGAAGAGCATCCACAGTCAGTGTAAAGTAGGTTTTCTACCTTAAAAGACTGATTCAAATTTTTGAAAAATCATGCCACATAGCAGAATAGCAAGAAGGAAAAAAAAAATAAGAATGCATACTGAGAAATGAAGCTTGCTCCTCTTTTTCAACATTTCTTGAATAATTACTGGAAAATATGACAACTTCAGAAAAACTGTTTTCAGACATAGACTAGGAGTTTTCATCAGCTACCTTCAGCATCTTGGAACTATATGTTATCCTACCTAATTTGAAGTTTTCTCCCATGATCAGAATGAAAAATAATTCTTTAGCCATCACTATTTAATACTGAGTTATCACAAATAATTACTATCACCAAAACACTTTCAGTCCTAAAATACTGACATTTGTGTGTATGCTCACATGAAGACATGCACTGTGTGTGTGTGTGTGTGTGTGTGTGTGTGTGTGTGTGTGTATGAACATATCCCAGAGTGTATTACAAAGCTTGTGGAAGACAAGGCTAATGTGAGACCTTGAGTCAGTATAGCTGTTAATGATTGGCAGAGTTGACAAAAATTGTCTCTGTCCAGCAATCCCATGGCTGCCAACGTTTAAGTGCTTGGACCTTCCTTTACTTATTAGATTTCTCTTAAGGGAGAGTGAATCTAATATAGGCACAAAGCTGCTTGAGATGTAAGATAATAATGAGGAAGATGATAATGAGCATGATTCCTGGCTTCAGTGCTATTAATGACAGGGATGGGCAATAAAACAATGACATCATTACTGTAAAATGGCATTTGCAGTGGAGAAACTATGATGCTGGAATAGAGGCTGTCATATGAATGGGGAAGAGAGTAGATTGAAAAACAAATGATAAGCCAAGCATTGCACCTGATGTTGGCAGGGTGGGAGGATGGGAGCTAGGAATCAGTGGATCCTTCAGACAGTTGATAGTTCCAGGTTGAAGGGGACAGAGCGACAGGGTGATGAGTAAAAGGATAATGTAAGGAGGTAAAGGTGAAAGGACAGGAGTGAGGGTAGAGGGGGAGGAGGCTACATTCAGGCCACTAAACCTTTAGGACATGGGAAGGAATGATACATCTCAAGGGTAATTTGGAGAAACTGAATAAAGTTTTGTTTGTGGATTTCTGAATAAAACATGTCCATTTGGCTAGAAACTAAAAGCACAATCATTTTAGAGCTTTTAATACTCCCACCCTATGGTATTTGATATGCTGGCAAAGGTAATTTGAACTAGTGTTTAGAACAATCTTAAAGGCTTTCATTATTTATCTGATGATAAGATAACAGTCTGTCCAAGGGCTTGCTTATAGATGCATGTTCAAGGACAGAGTTTATTTTAGTTGAAAATAAATTCAAAGAGAGGAAAGAAAAAAACAGCCAGTTTGTTAGCCTAGGGCACAATGACTTGAAGTAATGACTTTGCTTCCTTTAGAACACTGTTGTTATCTTATTAATGTGTCAGCAAACTTGAAAATTTTGCATCAAGGTAGTGAGGATTTAATTACTGTTTTTTGTTTGTTTGTTTGTTTGTTTGTTTGTTTGTTTGTTTTTTTACAGGCAACAAAGACCGAGAAGACAGACAGCTTGTTAGCTGATCCATGTAGTAAGATTAAAAACAACAACAACATGCGTGACAGTTGTATAGCTTGGTCTTCTTGTGGGACTCCTGACCGTGGGAGCAGGGACTGTCTCTGACTCTTTTGCTTAATACAAGGAGAGGTGCTTAGTCTCACTGCAACTTGATATGCCATGTTTTGTTGCTATCCACGGGAGGCCTGCCCCTTTCTAAATAGAAACAGAGGAGGAGCGGGTTGGTTGGGGCACAGAGGGTATGTGTGTGGAGGGGGACTGGGAGGACAGAAAGGAGGGGGAACAGCAGTTGGGCTGTAAATAAATTAATAAATATTAAAAAGCAAAACAAAACACTTTAGGTTTGTACCTTGTCATGCTTTGAGATTGTAATTGGGAATTTTAAGCAGTTTAGAAAATGAAAACCATCTTGGTAATTTAAGGATGGAACAGTGATTTAAATATTAACATACACATAAAACTGGTGATCTCTTATATTCTTCCAAGGGCATTTTAAACTCATGTCCAATCTGTTCTTTTAAATTTGTTCCTATATATTTTTATAAATTGTTCCTACTTTTCTGCATTTTATAATATCCTTGCTGTGATGAATTTTCCTAATCAGAATAGATTAATTCAGTAATCACAAATTGCCTTTTCTACTTGGCAAAAAGTCAATGGAATTAATAAGGCTCTTACAGTCTCTCTTTGACATCATTAAAGTATCAAAAGCTATTAATCTAAAACTTCTCCAAGCATTGAAAAAATGGAAAGAGATTAGATGGTCCTTTTGGTTCCTTAGGCTTTTCATTTAATGATGCACAAATTAGCATGGGATTCCAGTTCAGTCCAGAGTTCAGAATGTGACCATTGTTCTTTGTAGTTCCCGGATTCTTGGCTTCGCTCTTCAAAGGGCTTCACATGAGTCCACCAGGGGATTCCTTCAACAATGTACCACTAACTGTTTATATCAATCACAGAAACAGCACATTTTTATGTCATGTAGCTAATACTGTGTAAATTGTGTACTTGTAGATAGCTAAGTATGTAGAATAATGAATCAATGGATGCCACTGAACAGAGAAAAGGTACTGATAGTAAACAGCTTTGAATGTATGTGACATGAGTTTCTGTGGTAGTTTGAATAACTATAGCCCCCACAGACTCATGTGTTTGAATGCTTGCCCCATAGGAAGTGGTACTATTAGGAGGTCTGGCCTTGTAGGAGTAGGTGTGGCCTTGTTATATAAAGTGTGTCACCATGGGGACAGGCTTTGAGGTCTTATATGCTCAAGCTAAGCCCAGTATGACACACAGTCTCCTTCTGCTACCTGCAGATCACAATTTAGAACTCTCAGCTCCTTTTCCACCACCATGTCTGCCTGCATGCTACTGTGCTTCTTGCCATAATGATAATGGACTAAACCTCTGAAACCGTAAGCCAGCCCCAATTAAATATTTTCCTTTATAAGAGTTGCTGTAGTCATGGTGACTCTTCACAGCAATAGAAACCTATTTAAGTTTCCAAACCTTAATTTTTAGACCATACTGCTGTACATAAAATATTTGGTGACTTTTTGATGCCTAAGGAATATTTGAGGGCATATAAGAGAATAGTAAAAATTTAAGTCAGTTTAGGTTTTTGAAATTAAAATAGATTTTCTACTGTTTATACAAACACAAAATAGCCTGTAACATTTGTCTCTGGGACCTCACTGGCCAACAATTCAACACCAAAAAGGTAATTCATTCCATGGACTAAGTTTTTTATTTGTGCATTGTCACCCTATTATGGGTAATTTCATTTTAACTCTCTCTCTCTCTCTCTCTCTATCTCTCTCTCTCTCTCTCTCTCTCTCTCTCTCTCTCTCTCTCTCTCTCTCTCTCTGTGTGTGTGTGTGTGTGTGTGTGTGTGTGTGTATGCTTTAAGAAATTTCTACAGCAATAGGTTTACATCTGACTTTTTCAAAAGGTCTTTAATGTCAGTTTCCCTTTCCCATATTCCTTCTACTATTCTGTCCTCCCAACCCCCATCCCATTTAACTCTTATTTCATTATTCCCCTTAGACCATTATATCATTGTGTTCTGTCTCCTTTCACCTGAAAGACCCTCTTCTCACAGCCCCTATCGTAGTTTTTATTTTATTGCTGTGTAAAGACACCATGGATAAGGCAGCTTATAAAAGAAAACATTTAATGAGGGGCTTGTTAATCCATGACCCGCATGGTGGGGAACATGGTGGCAGACAGGCAGGCATGGTTCTAGAGAAAAAGTAGCTACGAACTTACATTCTGGTCAACAGAAAAGAGGCATTTAGAGAGTGAGATATGTAGGCTCTTGAAACCCTAACCCTAACCCACCTTCACAGTGATGCATCTCTTTCAACAAGCCATGCCCCCTAATATTTCCTAAGTAGTACACCAACTAAGAACCAAATATCCAAATATATGAGCCTTTTCTTATTAGAACCATTATATTCTACACCCAGGCCCCCATAGACCTGTAGCCATATCATGATGCAAAATGCATGTAATCTAACTTTAAAAGTCTCTATTATCTTTCACAGTCTCAATACCATTTAAAAGTCCAAAATTTCTTCTGAGATTCAAGGCCATCTTATAATCACCTATAAAATCAAAATCAAATTACATATGTCCAACATACAATGACACAGAATATACATTATCATTCCAAAAGGAAAGAAAGGTGGCATTGTGAGGAAGTCTTGGACCAAAACCAGACTGAAAACTCCAAACCCTGCATTTTCATGTCTGATGATAATGGGCTTATTAGATGCCAGCTTTGCCAACAGCAGCACACTTCTTTCTCTCTTGGGTGGTTCAGCTTCCTGTATGCAACTCTCCTTGGCAGGTATCCCACAGCTCTGGCATCTCCAATCCCTTGGTGTCTCCAACTCAGTCCAGGCTTTACTTTCACAGCTTCACTCAATGGCTTTTCTGGGCTTCCATGAAGGGACTCCTCTGCCACACATCTGGTCTCAGCAGCTTTCCTTAATCCTGGAGGAAGATTCCACAGCACCTTTACACCTGTAATTTTCTTGATAAAGCCAGAGCTACTGGTAAAGGCTGCCAAATTATGCTGCCCCCTGGGATTGAAACCTGGCCCCCTTCATGACTCATATTTGCATGAACTTTGACTTATTCATAGTTTCCTTTGTTGAATAAGCTTTGCTTTTCACAGCTTGGAAGTTTAGCTGGGTAGGGTCTTACCCTGAGGGTACCACTCCCTTTATTCCATCTAGCATCAGGGTTTTCTTTTAAACTTCTCTTCTCCTTGAACACAGGACGTGGCTCCAATGTTACATTTACTGGTACTCTTTTTCTCCTCAAACTGTACATTTTGCATTTCTTTTAACCCTACTTGCTCTTTTTCGTTGTAGATCTGTACAAAGTAATTTGCATAAAAGTAATTACATAAAAGTAATCACTAACAACTGCATGATGCATTCAATACTAGGTTACCTTGAAGTTTTCTTTGCCAATGATACTAGTCTAAAAGTCTTCAGTTTAGCCTCTAGCATTTTTTTTTTTTGTTTTTTTTTGGACAAGGGCAGAAAGCAGATACATTCTTTGCCAAAACATCACAAGACTGATCTCTAATATTTTTCTCCTTGAAAACCACTTGATCTGGGCCTCCGTAGTTACATTGCTCTCAGCACCACTGTCTCCATGTTCCTACTAGGATGGATTATTAAGCCTCACTTACGGCATCCAACCACTTTTCTAGTCAAAAGTCTTGAAGTGATATTTCTGTGAACAA
This sequence comes from Peromyscus eremicus, assembly GCF_949786415.1. Taxonomy (NCBI): domain Eukaryota; kingdom Metazoa; phylum Chordata; class Mammalia; order Rodentia; family Cricetidae; genus Peromyscus; species Peromyscus eremicus. The sequence goes on from NC_081430.1 coordinate 66,324,734, forward strand.
CAGCATGGTTAACCCTATAACAACAATACCCTAGTCCCTTATACCAATTTCTGTCTTAGTCACTGTTCTATTGTGAATAGACACCATGACCAAGGCAACTTACTATAAATGAAAGCATTTAATTGGGGGCTTGCTTACAGTTTCAGAGTTAGTCCATGATTCTCATGGTGGGGAGTGTGAGGGCTAGCAGGCAGTCATGGCACTGAAGCAGTAGCTAGTTAAGAGCTCATATCCTAATCTACAGGAAGCAGGCACAGAGAGAGAGCAAGAATGGTCCTGTCTTAGGCTTTTGAAACCTCAAAGCCTGCATCTGCCAGTGACACACCTCCTCCAACAAGGCCACACCTTCTAATCCTTCATGAACAGTTCCATCAAGTGGGACACAAGCATATGTGAATATGAGCTTCAAATATATGAGCTTATGAGAGCCATTTTCATCCAAATTACCACAGCTCCATACTGGTTTCCTGACCTCTATGGGTATTCCAAGTGAAACACACAAATCTGAAGATTCAAAGCTAACATCCTTAAATGAAAGAAAATATGACATTGATGTTTCTGGATTTGTGCTACCTCACTCAGAATGATTGTTTACAGATCGATCCATATAGCTGTAAATTTTTATTAACAGCTGAGCAATATTCCATTGTGTAAATTTACCACATTTCCATTATCTATTCATCAGTTGATGGACATCTATGTTGTTTTCATTTCCTGGCTACTCTGAATAGAGCAGCAATGAATATGAATGAGTAGATATCTCTGTAGTATGAAACAGAGCCCTTTAAGTATATGTCCAGCTGCTGATATATATATATATATATATATATATATATATATATATATATATAATCTTTATGAGGAGCCTCTACACTGATTTTCCATAGTAGTCTGTACTAGCTTGCACTCCTTCAAGCAAAGAATAAGTGTTCCCCTTTCCTCTACATACATTCATGTGTATATATATATATATATATATATATATATAGAGAGAGAGAGAGAGAGAGAGAGTCTTTGTTGTTATGACTCGCGTAAGATGAGCTCTCAAACTAATTTTACTTGAACTTACTGAAAAGGGAAAGGACTTTCTGAACAGTATCCTGATAGTGCAGGCATTACAGCTTTACATTTCCCTGGTGGTTAAGGTTGTTAAATATTTTTGAAAATGATTTCAGCCATTTATATTTTATCTTTTGAGAACTCTGTTTAGTTTCATGCCCCATATTTTATAATTATTTTATGTTTAGTTTTTTTAAGTTCTTTGTATATTCTAAATACTAATCCTCTTTATTTGTCAGACATATAGCAACTGAAGATTACTTTTCCCCATTCTTTAGGCTGCCTCTTTATGCAAATGAAGGTATCCTTTGCTGTACAGAAGATTTTTAGTTTCATGAAGTCCCATTTACTAGTTGTTGGTCTTAATGCATGCACTACTGGGTTCTGTTCAGGATTTAGTGTTTGGATTTCTCAAGGATGAATTTGATACCACTTAAGACTGCTTTTCTGAACTGTGAAGAAACACCATGTCTTGGTGGTTTGAATATAAATGGACCCCAAAGCCTCATAGATTAGAATGCTTAGTCACCAGGGAGTGGCACTATTTGAAAGGATTAGAAGAACTAGGTGGTGTGGCCTTGTTGAAGGAAGTATGTCACTAGGAACACACCAAGCCCACAGTCTCTCTCTGTCTGATGATATGAATGTAGTTTTCAGCTACTGTTCCAGTACCTGACAACATGCCTCCACATTCCCCACCATGATACCATGATGATAGATGAACTAAACTTCAGAAACTGTAAGCAAGCCCCTAAATAAATGCTTTCTCTTGTAGTAATTGCCTTGGTCATGGTGTCTCTTCACAGCAATAAAACAGTGACTATTACTCTACCTACAGCAAGTAGCAGCCCCATGTTAAAGTTGTCATTTAGCATTCTTTGAAGGGCTATTCTCTTAGAATGTCTATTCAAATTGGTATAAGAATAAAGAATGTGTATTTTATCAACTGAAATCCCCGAGGAATTTTCAGTTGTCCAGTGATTCTGGGCTTAAAATATGTGACTCAGCTAATATGTTTGGTCTTGTTTGATTTTTTTTTTTCTCCTCTGTTTTTATTTGCAAATTTCACTCTGGAGCTCCCCTAAACCTGTGGAACAGTTCTAGGTTCACCCTTCATTGCCTCCATGTAAACAGTACCCTCATACTTAAATTTCAGTTTCAAGGTGCTCTGGTCTTGCAGTGTACCAACTTGGCTACATTATGCAATGTTTTCTAGAATCTTTTGCTCTGATTGGTCTGACAACAAGAGACATCTGGGTTAGATTTAAAAGGTAACCATAGTGCCCCAGATATTGACATCTTAGGGAATAGATACAGGTCAGGCCATATTCTAGTCTCTGCTTCAGCTTGTCGACAGAGGGCAGCTGAATAACCTGCAACAACATTTTCCTAGAATCCCCTGCTTTCCATTCTCCAAACCCCAGTCAGGAGTGAATACTGCAAGCTTTTCACAGCAACAGGGCTCAAGGAGAGACTAACCTAGGTACTGATGCCCAACAACTCTCAGCAGATTCTTAACCACTTTTCTTTCTTTTAATCTGACTTAAGGCTAGAGCTGGAAGGGCCAGAGGAGACTGACTAGCATTCACAAGCATGTCAGTGGATGGACCTTTTAGGTTTAACACCCATTCCTCAGCCAGTCTGTGGGGGCTGTAATTTGTGGTTTTCTTTGATAGGCCTGACCTCAATCACCTGCTAATTCATTGATACCCCATCCACACTTCCAGGTCAAGAGTGGAAATCATTGGTCACCAGGTGGAAATGGGATCATTTCCTAGAAACTCGAAGAAGTAGATGGTAGGCAGTCAGTTTTTCTACTAAAATTACTTCTAAAAATGTGATGTGAGATTAACCTTGGCAACCTTTCCCCTTCAAGTCTAATTTTAAAAGCTCATCTTCTGAGTCCTGTATCCAGAACTGAGCAATGGGCCTGCTTCTGTCAACTTTCTGCACTAAATCATTGATAACTAAACAGAATTCCACAGACCATTTCTGCCCTCTGTATGCCAATTTATAAACTGTCCATTATAGGACAGAGTCACATGAAACCTCCTGGAGGCTACAGGTGTATTTGAGTCATGAGACCAGTAGTAAATCTCCTATTACTTTGCAGGCCCTATCCCTATGTAGACACACTTCACCTGCTGTTAAAAAGAAAGTGCTGGACACAGAGGGAGAGGAAGATGCTCCCAGAATACCTGCTCAGAAAAGAGCAAAGGTAGGATCAGATGTCTTGACATCTCACAGATCCCATGGAACATTTCCTGAATAAAATTAGGAAGCAGATCCAAGGCTAGTTGTTTTTTCCACTGTTCTCATCCATCTGAGATTTCTCTGAAGATGATTATCACCACTTATGAATACATAATAACCATAAATGCCACCCAAAGAGCAAGTAGAATAGGAATAATCACTGAAATGAATTAGATGGCTTTAAGACACCTTTGAAAGCAAAATGAAAGAAATATTTCAGGCAAAGATGCCGTTCATTTTTAAATGTATGTCAGCTTTATTAAGATATAATTCATATATCATTTAATCCACCCATCTGTTCATTTTTAAAAGCCCACCATCATTTTCCTTTGTGTTTAGTTCCCATTAAATGTTTGTTTAATTATAGTCTTAATTTACTCTGCACAGATCAATGCTGTTCGGGAAGGAGACATGTTATGCTTTTCAATGTTGGGTTGAATGCTATGAAATAATAGAAGCAGAACAAGGTCATTCATGAGAGGAAGAGGAGTAGATACTCCTGTATTTTGAAAGATATTTTCAAGTAATCTCTGCTCCACTTTTCACACTCTTAGACAACCTTAGTATTTCTTTTCATTTGGATTTCAGAGAACTTACTTTGTGCTATAATCAAGTTCTGAGCCCATTGCTATAATCCTACTGAAAGCAGCAAATCTGCTCCTCCTTGCTTTCTGCCTTAAGACAGGTTTTAAATTCATTGTTTAGACCAATTAGTAAATCCTATGTTTATTTATGAAAATATCGCATTAGTCCGGTAAGACTACCATATGAAAGTACCATAGACTGGGTTAATCAAACAACAGAAATTTATGTCTTCCATGTTCTAGGAGTGAGAAATAAGATGAATGTTGTGTCAAGGCTTGTTCTTTGTGAGGGGGTGAGAGAAGAATTTGCTTTGGGCCTTTCTCTTCAGATGCTATCTTCTCCATTTGTTTTTCCAAGATCATTGCTCCATGCACATGCCATGACCTGAACCTCTTTTAAAAAGGATTCTATTGTGCTGGATTAGCATTGGCTCTGTGTCCATCCTGATCTCATTATCTAATCAAAGTCTGCCCTCTATCTCTAAGACTATCACATTCTTAGGATCAAGACAAATGTACCACATGAATAATGCAGAGCACAATTCAGCCCCAACAAAAATGAATTGGCAGAATTTTTGTTTGTTTGTTTTAGTTACTGTAATTAATTACATTGGTCAAATGAATTTTACTACAAGTGAGCACTATGCTGCTGCTACTGCTGCTGCTGCTATCGCCAAAAAATCAACAATGGCTGAAGAACCACTCAGAACCCCAGAATGACAGAGTTGGCCAATCTCAACAGCTGGAACTGTTTCTGCATCAGTTTTTAACCTCCAGCATGCTGTCTAGCCAGACTCTGCTTATTAGAACTAATGGCAAGCCATAGCTGATGCATATTTGTAGGTGATGACTAATGGCTCTTTTTGTTGTTCTGTTAGAATCTGAGTGCTACAGAAAATCAGTGGCTTATTGAATTTTGTTTGTTTGTTTGTTTTAAGATGGTATTGCTATGCTATCCAGGCTATAGTCAAACCCCAGCATTCAGTGTGGTGTGTTGTTTTAGCAAGCAGAGAAAGAAGACAGTTTGAAAAGAGACTGGGTGCCATGGGTAGGAACTTAGATTTGAATATGAACCCCTTTGGTTATATTTATTTTAACTGGTGAACCCTGAGATGCCTGGGGAAAAATGTCTCTATTGAGCAAACCAAATCCACTGGGGGCTTAGATGTCTTGGAAAGACAATGAGCAATGAAAGGACATCCTGGTCTTAGAAGAAGTTAGTAGATCAAGCCAAACTGAAAACTTTGATATGAGAGACAGAGTGCCTCCCCTCACTACATACTCCTTACAATATAATTGAGGTAAACAACTGGAGAATGAGAGGTTGCTGCTTGGTTTTTGTCAACTTGACACAAACCTAGACATATCTGGGAAAAGGGAATTGTAACAGAAAATGCCCCCATAAGATTAACCTGTAGGCAAACCTGTTAGGCTTTTTCATGATTAATGATTGATATAGCAGGGCCCAGTTTACTGAGTGTGGTGCCACCCCTGAGCAGGTGGTTTTGAGTTGTATAAAAAAAGCAAGTTGAGCAAGCTTTTAGGAGCAAACTAGCAAACAGTGTTCCTCTGTGGTCTCTGCTTCAGTTCCTTTGTCCAAATTTCTTCGAGTTTCTGCCTTTACTTCCCTCAATAGACTGTGGCACAAGGTATGTAAGCCAAATAAACCCTTTCCTTCCCAAGTTGCTTTTAGTCATGAGTTTTTATGATAGCAATAGAAATTGTAATTTAGACAGATGGGTTTCTTAAAACGTGGGATTTTCAGTGGGAAAACCACCAAAGTCCTAAACAAACTCAAAAAGCTGGTTAAATTCACCTGGAAAGGATGTTACCTTAAAAGGCTAGCAAGCACTTTCTAATAATCACAATAGTAACTGCTGGTAGAATAAAGGGCATTAGGTTTCTTTGTAGGGGGGAAGAATCAACAAAACCCTTGATAGAAAACATTTAAAGCAAACACAATGTACAACACTTGCCAGGGAAACAACTAAGAGCACAGAAGTTCTGCCAGATGCTGTGACCTGGAAGAACTTCTGTCCTTCCCAGGGGGATAGTCTTCAGAAGGAGATCATGAGTTTGTTACCCAATTACTCATTTGTCTGACTGCACAATACAAAATTACTAAGTAAAATAGCAGATGCCAGAGGCTGTGGGAGTATACAACAAATGGCAATTAATTCAGGTGTTGATCCACCAGATGAATAACTCTGATGGAGGAATCTCATTAAGCAAGGCTTACAGGACCACAGACTCTGGACTGGTTGCTTCTGTAATTTTTCTCATGTGCCACTACATTTCTTCCCTAAAAACAGCTGTGGGTATTTTCCCCACTGCTTGTGTGTTTATTTCGTGCATATATTCCATCTACTAGGAACATATATAGCTGTGGATGGTCAGAAAGATGATTTCTGCTTAAGCTGTATACTTTTGATGAATAGAAATATTACTAGGGTGTTTTTCATTACTCACACTCACATAGAAAAATGACAATATTCTTAGCTACTAATTTTGCCTTTTCAAATCCAAAATAGACTAGTTGCCCCTGGAGATGAAAAGGACAAGTGCAAGTTCCCTGGTGTGTGGGGACCAGCTCCCACACTTATTGACCCCAGGGACTCTTGAGGAATGAGGGATAAGAGACTTAGTTAGAAACAGAGGGGAGAGAAACAGAGAGAAAACACAGGATAGACTCAAGTGGGCCTGGATCCTTATCCAAACGGGCCAGAACTTTAGTCCAAAGGTCTATTTATAACAATGCCAAGGGGTGGAGCAAATGACCTCCTTCTTGCTAATTACAGTCAAGTGTAGGCCCTTACAAACACCTCATACCCAGGCCCATGGTCCAATCAACCTCTTATGCAGTCCTGCTGGATACAGTCACTAGGAAACCTAGTGGGCTACAACACAGATGTCTGTTTGTTGAACCAAAGTCAGGCTGATAACACTAAGAAATGAACTCCATGTAGCAATTGACTTTCTGCATGTACTTCTAACCTCAAGGTTCAGTCAACTGTTTATTGTTTAACTCCAAAATTTCAAAGTCACTCTGTCTGGGAACCCTAACCACTCAGAGCTACATGCCTGCTTTACTCACCATGCCCAGTCAGTGCAACCTCCCTAGCCAGAGAGAAGCTGTATGACTTATCATGTGTTATTAGAATGAGTTGGACCCTGTATATGTAACTCATAATTGTCCAGAGTTTGGTTGTTGAAGGAGGTGTGTGTAGAGAGAGCTATGCAGAGAGACATGTTCTATAAAGAGCTATGCAGAGCTGTGTCTAGAAGGTGTGTGTGCAGAGACAGCTGTCTAGAAGATGAGTTGCTATGTAGAAGAGAGCTATGTTGAGAGATGGAGCAGTAGGTTTTGATAGTGACTTAACCTGCAGTTTACATTTACTAACTGTGGTGGTTAGTGTTGTCAGTTTGACAGAATCTAGAATCACCTGAGAAATAAGCCTCTGAACACACCTGTGAGTTATTATCTTGATTCTGTTAATTTAAGTGAGAAGACCCACCCAATGTAAGTGGTGCCATTCCCTGGCAGGGATCCTGAAATACACAAAATGGAAAAAGGGAGTTGAGTTTGCATCCATCCCTCTCTTGTTTCTTGGTTGTGGTTGTGATGTCTGTTGCTTTAGCTTCCTGATGTCTTGATTTCTTGGCCATGATGGTCTGTACCTGGAGCTGTGGGTTAAAATATACTCTTTCTCCTTAAGTTCCTTTTGTCAGAGTATTTTACCACAGAGGCAGGAAAAGAAACTAAGATGACAAATGCTTTAGTTATGATTTCTGGAACATAATCTATGCCAAGTTAGGTACCATATGTGTGATTAGTGATCCAAAGAAACTGAAATATCAAGTGTAGTAAGGTAATACATGTGGGTATGCATGTGCATGAGAGTTTCATGCAGCACAGGTTATCCTTGTAAGGTAGCTGATACTCCTGAACTCCTGACCGTCTCGACTATATCTGTCTACAGAATGCTGTGTTCCTCAGCTTTTGTTTTCTTTCTCCTCCCATTTCTTCTTCTCTGCTTCTTCCTGTACTTGTTTCTTGGTAATGTGAAAACATGGGGGTAGACATACTCTCATTAGAACAACATTTGAAGTTATTTTTCAGGAGCAAATGGTTTCTTAGACCTATCATGTTTGAAGCACAATGAGTGGTTTGAGACATGACCAAAAAAAACATTTTTAAGATATTTTCAATTTGGTAGAGAAGCTAAGATTGTATAAATAATTGCAGATATGACAGAAAGAGGAATTGTTCAGCAGTGGTATAATTTACATGCAGATAGGCCCTGAGTCAATGTTCTCTCTCCAAGGCTTTATAAAACACACTAACCATGAAATGTGTTGAGATCTGTTATCATTATTTCAGCTCAGTTCTTTTCCTGCCCTGTGGTTTTGTGGCATAACAGTAGATATGCTCAGGCTACAGATAAGTTGTTCTTTTATATTTGCATTTAGGCAGATTAAAAGCTCATTTGACAATTACTTTCAACTGTTGCAGTGAGTACAAAAAGCAAATTTGATGTTTTCTTTCCCCCTGGACTTCTTAAATTCCATTTTTCTGTGTCCTGGGAATGCAGCATAAGCACAATTTACAAGCCTTACTTCCTTCTCACCCCTATTTGTTTATTGATATCTTCTGTATTATTTAGGAGCAGGACACACCTTCAAATGGAAAGTTTCTAAAATCCTATGCAAGGTTGCTTATTAAATATTATGAGAGCTGCATTAGCTCACTCCTTGATTTCCCTGGGATCAAAGGGTACTTGGAACACAACATTTAAGCTCTGTATACACTCAGGAATATATCAGTAAGTCCTGACTCAACAGAGCTAGCCTATGTTTATGGGCAGGGCTTTTACATTAATAAAAGAGATTATATTTCCACAGCACTCCAGAGTTTGAAGGAGTCTTAGAATGACTCCAGTCTTGGGTAAACAGTACTCAAGAAGAACTAATTCTACTACTGTGTACTTCAAGCTAGAAAAGGCCTTGAAAGAAACCCAGTTCAAACTAGTTGTGAGGCTGAGACTTTGACAAGGCTGCTTCTTGTCAATAATAAACGGTATTAGATGATTGGGAAAAAACCTTGGAGCATCAAAGATTTAGCAGAGTTCTGTCTCCTGAAAACACACCAACCCATAAATCTGTATAGTATCAAGGCATATCTGTGAAAGTGTTATCTATCTAAATTATATCTCTGTGGGATTCTTTCCAATTAATCTTTCAACTTCATTTTTTTAGAAAAATCTAAAATATGAGTTTTTTATGTTTTTATTTATTTTAGCAAAAGTCTTGTTCAAAACAAAGAAAACATTGTTAAGGGCATTTTATTTAACATGTAATGGAATGCCTACTGTGAGTCCTGTGGTCATTGTGACTTTCTTTTGACAGTAATGACATACTGACATAGCCGATCTGTGTTTCTTCTCTGGTGGCCCTATCAATATCACCATTACCAAGATGGTTAGATAATTTCCCTGGTGAAGCAATTTGTAACATTCATGTTGGATATATATTTTTTCAGAACAAAAAGGCCCATAAAATAGAAATTCCTCACAAGTCCATTTTATAATCAGAATATCTTATGATTAAAAAATGCATCTGGGGGCTGGAGAGATGGCTCAGTAGTTAAGAGTACTAACTGTTCTTTTAGAGGACCCAGGGTCAATTCCAAGCACCCACATGGCAGCTAACAACTGTCTGTAACTCCAGGATCTGACACCCTCACACAGAAACATGCAGGCAAAACCACCAATACACATAAATAAATTTAAAAAATACATCTGATAGTTACCTAGATTTTATTTCAATAATTTACATGTTACAAGTCAGGTATCTGTGGTGCATGCCTTTAATTCCAGCACTTGAGAGGAAAATGCAGGTAGATCTCCAAGTTTGAGACCAGGCTGGTCTACAGAGTGAGTTCCAGGACAGCCAAGACTATACAGAGAAACTCTGTCTCACAAAATCAAAACAAACAAACAAACAAATAAAAAAGCCAACCACCACCACCACCAACAACAAAACCAACTTACATATTACAGAACTCATTATCTAAAAACACACAGATTTTGAACATTTCTCCTTTGATACAAATCTGCTGGTACTTTAGCCCAAATCTGCCTTTTCCCCATTCATTCAGGAATTCATTATTTAATATGTATCGACAAATGTATAATCTGTGCCATTACAAAAGTGATATAAGAAGATAACACCCATATTTTCACAGGAACTTCCCAATTTTTGTGGGTTTTGAAGTTGGTGAAAAGAAACTGCTGTTAAGTATGCTTCCTTCAGACATTTGGAGATAATTATTTTCTCAAATGTTTAAACATTTCCTCATTAAGCTGCCCATCGAAAAAGTCTCTTTATTTCAAATAGAGTTTTCTGATTCTCCACTGCCTACATGACTTTCACTATGGCTTGTTGATACTCCTTTTGGGTATATGCCCAGAGCTAAACCCCACCTCTACTGAAACACATCTGTTCAGTCATTTATTTAGAAAGCTTCTTTGGCCTTTATTACATGTTACTCAAGTATGAATCCAGCCATGTTTTAAAGGAAGTTTTTTTCTGTGACAAATATTTGAGAAAAAATAGTTTAAAGCAAAGGAAAGATTGTCTCAAAGTCAGATGTCACTGACAATGGTCAGCAGATCCCACTGTTTCTCTGCCCATGATAAGCTAAACATCGTGGTACTTCACAGCTATTGGCTGTTCAGCTCTTTATTAGACCATCAGGTATTTTAGATAGACACAGTAACACAGTTTCACAGAGACAAACAAATGAAACACAAAAGAATGCAACACAGCTCTGCATCATCAAAACAAATGTTCTATAGCATAAACAAATGTAACACACGTTAAAACAGTTTTCTACAACACCTGTTAACTCCAAAAAGCCTATCACCTGGCAAACAAAATTTTAATACACAAGTCTTTGGCATTTTTTGATTCAAACATAACACCATAATTTCTAAACTGAGAGGCTCATGTTCCAAGGGAAGTTTCAGAATGTCTGAGCAAGACAATTGCTTCCCTAAATGTGGTAAAATACTTCTATTTTTAGCCTGCAAATAAGGAAATGGATCACCGTAGATTTGTGACCTAACTTGGTATTTTAAATTAACAAGTTGTAGCCACAGATACAGGCCAAATATGACAATTTCATTGAGCTAAGCAAGCAGTCTGTAACAGAAGACCTTGAGATGCAGCACAAGAGAGAGAGAGAGAGAGAGAGAGAGAGAGAGAGAGAGAGAGAGAGAGAGAGAGAGAGCTAGTCGTGGTGGCACACACTTTAAAGCCAAGCACATGGGAGGCAGAGGCTGGTGGATCTCTGTGACTGTGAGGCCAGCGTGATCTACACAGCAGTTCCAGGACAGCCAGAGCTATATAGTGAGACTGTCTCAAAACCCCAAACAAACAACATTCCAGGAGATAGGGAATGATTGCAACAAAAACCTTTCCAGGACAGAGATAAGCTAGAACATACTGACATGTTTCTAATCAGTATTAGTTTGAAAAGATGCAAATATTTGTGGCATAAGCAAGTAGATGTACATCTTTTCAACATTATGAAATATTAGCATTTTGTCTTTGTTTCTTCCTTCTTCTCCTCCCAGAAGTGTTAGCTTCTGAGCCTGTGACCTCATCTTCTCATCAATGTCTTAGATACAAACATCATTTCTCTGTCATTTTAATTCCTCAACCTGGGGAAGTCTCCTTCCCCTCTGTACTCTGTGCATTTTATTTATCTGTGTATTGTATTTTTAGAATAGCTCCTATTTGTGTTGCAAGGGTGTTGTAATTCACATGGGAAAAGTTCCCCTATAGGCTTGTGTATTTGAACACTTGGTTCCCGTTGGTTACACTACTTGGGATGGTGATGTCGCCTTTATGAGGTAGAGCTTTGCTGGTAAAAGTACATTACTGAAGGAGAGTTTTCAGGGCTTAGAGCCTCACTCCACTTGTTTTATTCTCTCACTCTAGTTCCGGTGATAGAATGAAAATGTGATCAGCCAGCTTCTTGCCTCTGCCACCATGCCATGGCTTCATGGACTTGATCTTAAGCCAAAATAAATCCTTCCTTTCTGAAGCTGCTTTTGGTCAAGGTTATTAATGAAAAAGTGATTAATACAAAATGGAATTAATGATCAAAATAGCTTTAGTCATTTGCTTATTAATATATTCATTCATTTCATTTATTCATTTAACTTTTAAAACAAATTTAGTGCTTAGTTCACCCTTGGAGTTTTGTAGACTGAATGAATAAATAGGGACTGATCAACTAATCACACCTTTACATAGATTAGGTTATTCATTGCTTCATAGGCAGAAAGATGACTGGGGTAATTTTTTTCTGGATGAGCCTATAATATGTGATAGAGAGATAATTCCAACACTGTAGGAGGGTTGATGTCTAATACTTTATCTGTCCACCAACCTTGTTGTGATTCTGGCCTCTCAAGTGGTTAGCAAGTCAGTGATGTTATGTTAAGAAAGCTGTGGCCTCTGCAGGATATTTGTTAAATTTCAGTGTTCTTTGGAGTCTATTCTCATGGTCATTTTGAAGATGTTTCATTACTACTACTTATTGGTTACCAAATATTTTAAATACAAACCTTACCTCCCTGAGATCTTCCTTCAGATCACCTATCATTTCAGAATGTCTTTTCCTGCTGGAAATATATCCTGATCCTTCTGTCTTCCCACATGATGGGAGGAAAAGTCATAGGTGTGCAGGTTGGTGAGCAGTGTGGTCAGACTGATAAAAGAGGCTTATTATCATTTCCAGGGTGATAATAAGCCTCTTTTCATCCCTGCTTTGGGGGATGAAAAGATCTCATAGAAATCCATTGCTAAAGATTCTTGAATATATTCTGTGGAACTTCATAAGCAGAGGTTGAGAAGGTCCAAAGAGGGAGGTGATTAATCACCAGAGGAAATACAATGTGGAAAACAGAAACCAAAGGAGGAAGAATACAGGGAGGACTAAGATGGAAGCTTGACTGGTTATCTACAGTGCCTGGGTGAGGTGGAACTGGAATTCAGAGCCATCTTAGAAACTTGATGTAAGCATATATTTCTCTGTCAAATTGAGCTTCATGGTACTGTGAGGGTGGCAGGTGGAAGTGTCTCAACCTTCTTGAAGAAACTGCCACTTAAATGTGTCATGTGTCAAAGCTCAAATAACTAGAGAGTTGTTCTATCCATATAAAGCAGTAAAGAGTTTGTAACAAGCACACTGAACAATGGAACACTGAAGATCTTATAAGAGGTAAGCTTCTATGTTGAATGTTTGAATACCCTTTAGATATTGTGCCATCAGAGAAGCCCAGTAGTTACTTTACTGTCTCTGGGATAAAAATATTCTGACAAAAGCAACGCAAGGAAGGGCTTATTTTGACTCACAGTTACAGGGTATGGTCTATCACGGTGAGGAAGGCATGGTGGCAGGAGCTGGAGCAGACAGCTGTTCACATTGATTCCATAGTTAGAAGGCAGAGAGTGATAGATGCTAGTGCATCCTTTTTTTCTAAATATATTTTTAATTAAAATAGAATTATATCACTTTCCCCTTTCCCTTCCCCCAGCCCCTCCCAGGTACCCTGCCTCAACTCCCTCCTATGAGCCCCCACTCCCGAAATGATAGCCTCTTTTTGACTTATTATTACTATTATTGTTGTTGTTGTTATTGGCATAAACACACACATACACACAGAAAGAGAGAAAGAGAGAGAGAGAGAGAGAGAGAGAGAGAGAGAGAGAGAGAGAGAGCAAGAGAGCAAAAATAGGACCCCAGGACCCCAACCCCATGGAATGGTGCTGCCCACAGTTAAGGTGGGTCTTCCTACCTTATTAACCTAATCTAGATAATCATCTGGAGGGATGCCCAAAGCTAACTTAATTTAGATAATGCCTTATAGGTGTGCCTGGAGGCCTGTCTCTAGGAAGATTCTAGATTTTATCAACTTGACCCTCAATATTAACCATCACCACTGTGTAGATCTCCTTTTCAGTATTCAGAATCTAAACTGACCAGTCTAATCTATCACCATGAGGCATGGTTGACAAAGGATGATTGTTCTGACATTCTGACTGTGAAGCCAAACAGAAGAATCCAGGTGTTGGAAGATGTATGAATACAACAATTGATGATCTGTAGATGGAGGGATTTGGGGGCTCAAGACTTTGAACAAAAGTTCCTACAAAGAAACGTAACTTCCAAGAACCTTCTGCAAGGCTGCTGAACTGATTAGACCTTCAAAGATTCTCAAGAGGTTGAAATGATGCAGGTCTAGAGATTAATAACAGTTCATCTTGGGCTAATTTTAGCCCCATTAATAGCTACTCATTGCTCACCTCTGTGTGTGACCTACCATTCTTGTGACTAACAGGTAAATCCTTTCAGAATCTATTAGTAGACCACTAGATTCTACCAACTAAAAGGTTAAGAGTGTCATCAGACATCAAGAGTGTCTCACGTATTTGAGAGTCTTCTCAGGTGCCAGTCTGTGTCTACAATAGAGAGAGATAGCTATGGACCATCTCATACATCATTCCTCTCAATGAAATGTGGCTAGGATTGTAGTAGTACACAGTACTGCCAGACTCAAGCATGGCTTATGAAAAACTTAACCTTTTTTATTTAATATGCTTTTTGAGTTATAAACTTTTCTAGATAGCATTATAAATATCTGGGTTGATTGACCCTACTTGCAATACTTCATAAAAATAGTAGTACCCAGTTATATCACATTAAATGGTGAACATTTCCCTAGAGAGAAGGCTATTTCTATAGGGCTTAATGTCTCTCAGAGTTGTTGGATGTGTTACTCTTTTACTTGGCACTCTGAAAAGCTAGCTTCTGTTTAGGGTTTCCTTTCTGTGTTCTATAATGGATGTTACTAGTGAAGAGGAAAGCAAATTAGGAACAGTTGTCTATAGCTTTAAATATGGGAATACTTTTAACTTTTCATTCTCAGGAACCTCAAAAGAACTAAAGAATGTAAATAAAAATTATTTGTAAAATCATTAAGTGACACACACATGCAAATCATTCCTTTGTAGTGTATTTAATCTTGGAGGTGCCTTGGGAGAATCTGAAATTTAGTTAAGGATCAGGATTCTCACTGGTCCACCTTGGATTTTGAATTTAATCTTTCTATTTGAAAGATTAATATAGTAGACATTATGGAATAGCAGTGGAGACCTGAAGAAACATCATAGGAGAAACCAAGGAGCTATTAAAATTACTTATGATTGCTTATATTCTAGTCATACAAAATAGATACAGAAAATGAGAAATTTGTGTCGAAAGGAATAACATGCCTTGGGAGTTAGTTTCTCAGACTAAAGACATGAATAATTCAGAAAATCACAAGTGCAGAGTCACTTGTCTTTAAAGGTGGTGTACTTTGCAAGAGAGCTTCTGAAGCAGGTGGGGAACTTGTGAGAAAAATTTGTGGACTGCAACATTTCAAGAGAAAGGATGACACTCCTTTATGTCAGAATTCCAGCAGGACTGAGTGATGACCCTTAGAAGAATGTTTGGTAAGCATGAACATGAACAGGGAATGGGCAGTGATACTGGCTGAGCAGGATGGGGAGGCTGAGGATGTTTGGAGTTCTTTCTCTGGTAAGGAAATGAGTAAAAAGCTTTGCCTTGTTTCCCTGTTCCAGATTCTCATGATATTTTACAGTCTGGTACTCAGTTTCTAATACATGACATTGTTTGTAGCTCCACTTATTTAATTTTGTCAGTTTTTCATCTTTATTTAAGAAATATGTCACCTGCATTAAAAATGATAAAACAAGTGTCTTAAGATACATGAAAGACTGCCTTAAGAAGATCTGTTACTTATGTATTTTTTCCTTTGTTGTTGTATCTTATGCTCATACTTGTCACAGGCCTTAACAACCTAAGGATGCAACTGAAAATGTACCCAAAGACAGCAACTCATAACTAAAAATGACAACAAGAGCATAATGTTTAGCAAGAATGTCAGGTGAACATGGGTTCATGTAGTACGTAGTCCTTCATGAATCTTTCTAAGCACTCAAAATTATTATATATTATCAATTATCACAGCATACATATGTGGTAAAGGTATGAAAGACATATGCTCAGGGAATATACTGCCATTCCATATTCAGAGGAAATAGTGGAACATTTACTAGTTCTATAACATTTATGTATTTTTTTCTAAATTGACTTTAGAGCCACTTATACCAAATATTAATATTTGTTAAGTGATATTTTTACAGATGAGCCTTTGGATTAATAATACATCCTGTATATTTAATATGCTTTGTTAAAAAAGGTAAGTAAGTTATATCATAGAGTCTATACCCTCTGTTTTGGCTAGGAATATTCACATCTACCTCACCCCTTATGGAAAAAAAAAGAAAGAAAAAGTTAAATCATTCATTAGTCTCTAGCTAATCTCACCACTTAGTAGTTGAAAATATTTTTCACCTAACATTAAGATACAAGGGTACAACATTTATAACAATGCTATATGTAAAATATTTTATAAAGGATAACTCCTATACCAAGAATATAGTATGCAATGAAAATTTAAATTACTGTAGTTTTTCTGTAAAAATTTAAAATTGCAAGCCATCATGTGGTTGCTGGGAATTGAACTCAGGACCGCTGGAAGAGCAGCCAGTGCTCGTAACCTCTGAGCCATCAGGCAAATGAATGGAACTAGAAAATATCATCCTGAGTGAGGTAACCCAGACTCAGAAAGACAAACATGGTTTGTACTCACTCATATGTGGATATTAGATGTAAAGCAAAGGGTAACCAGACTGCAACTCACAACTTCGGGGAGGCTACCTAGTAAAGAGGACCCTAGGAAAGACACAGGGATCTGTAGCTAGAGTGAAAGACCCCCAGCCTCCCCGCCTAACATAGCTTAGCTCAGCTGTTTTTGAATAAAGCCTGAGAGGTACTGAGGAGCTCAGTTAGCCACCTGGCCCCAGAGCGAGGAACTAAAAGGTCAGAAAAAGGTCAGAAAAACACCCTGTACCCTAGACAGAAGCTAGGCGTGGGCGAGCTCGGGGAGAAACCACGAGCTGACCTGGGTTTGAACCTGGCCTCATTTGCATCATCCAATCAAAACCCTGTAACCAGGCTTCTTGCTTCTGTACCCGTGCCCGACCCTATAAAAACCCTCTGCTCCAGCCCGTGGGCGCGCCAGTCCCTTGAGCTTCTTGAGAGACTGTGTCGCCCCGGGTACCCGTGTTCCGGAATAAAGCCTCTTGCTGTTTGCATCTGATTCGTGGTTTCGGTGTGTTCCTTGGGCAAGGGTCTCTCCTGAGGGAAGACTGCCTTCGGGGGGTCTTTCAAGAGTTTTCCTGCCTTGCCCACAGTCAGGACAAATCTCTGTCTACCGCCAGTCCCACAGCCGGTCAGACCCAACCAAGTAAACACAGAGACTTATATTGCTTACAAACTGTATGACCGTGGCAGGCTTCTTGCTAACTGTTCTTCTAGCTTAAATTAATCCATTTCTATAAATCTATACCTTGCCATGTGGCTCGTGGCTTACCGGCATCTTCACATGCTGCTTGTCATGGCAGCGGCTGGCAGTGTCTCCCTCACTCAGCTTCCTGTTCTCTCAATTCTCCTCTCTGTTAGTCCCGCCTATACTTCCTGCCTGGCCACTGGCCAATCAGTGTTTTATTTATTGACCGATCAGAGCAACAGATTTGACATACAGACCATCCCACAGCAGGGATCACGCAGCAGCATAGAAATGGATGAGATCTACATGAGCAAACTGGGAGTGGGGGTGGGTGGGTAATGGAGGGCAAGGGTTAGGGGAAGAGAGCTTAGGAAAGTGGGAGGGCCATACTGGATCAGGAACAGAGTGGGAGAACAAGGAAAGAAATACTATGATAAATGAAGACTCCATGGGAATAGGAAGAAGCAGAGTGCTAGAGAGGTCCCCAGAAATCCACAAAGATGACTCCACTATAGACTACTGGCAATAGTCGAGAGGGTGCCTGAGCTGACCTACTCTGGTGATTGGATGGCAGAACACCCTAACTGTCATGATAGAACTCTCATCCAGTGACTGATGGCAGCAGATGCAGAAATCGTGGCCAGGCCCCAGGCAGAGCTCCAGGAGTCCAATCTACGAGAGAGAGGAGAGATTATATGAGCAAGAGATATGGAGACCATGATCGGTAGAAGTACAGAGACAACTAGCCAAACTAGTGGAAACACATGAACTGTGAACCAATAGCTGAGGATCCCCCATGGAACTGGACTAGGGCCCTTGGATAAGTGAGACAGTTGTTTAGCTTGAATTGTTTAGGAGGCCCCCAGGGACCTGACATCAGCCAGCTTTTTGGAATCTAGTGCCTATGCTGAGACACTTTGCTCAGCTTCAGTGCAGGGAGGAGGGGATTGGACCTACCTCAACTGAATGTACCAGGCTCTGCTGACTCCCCAGGGGAGATCTTGCCTTGGAAGAGGTGGGAATGGGGGTTGGGATAGGGGTGGGAGGCTGGGGAGGTGGGAGGAGGGAGGACGGGAATCCGTGGCTGATATGTAAAACGAATAGAAAATCTCTTAATAAAAAATTAAAAAAGTTAAAATTGAATGCACCTAAGATCTTGTCCATAACACTTACCTATCTATACTGAGTCAGAGGCAATATGAACTTGTAAAATAGAATTTGCTTGTTGTATAAGAAATATTGATGATATAAACTTTCATTTTAGATTGGAGAAATTAGCCACTTTTTCACCCAACTACATAATCTAAATGCTCTGATATGCATTTTGCATAACTTTGTCAGTAAGTCAATATTGTACATAGTGAAGATGTACTTACAAAATAGTATCTACTTCTTCTGTATGAACCATGCCTCATAGACTATTCTTTGATTAGCAATTACTGGATGAAAGTGTCTTCCAACTTTAAAAATTTTTTTATTTATTTTATATACCAACTTCAGATTCTCTCTCATCACTCCTCCCACCCCACTGCCTTCGGTTCCCCCACCTTTCCTAATAGACAACACTTTGATCATCAATTACTAGATGAAAGTGCCTTCTAACATTTTACGTACCCCATTTCAAAAAATTCCTAACATGCTTCTTGTCCATAATGCCATAAGATTTTAAAATAAGATAGTGTGTGCTTTTCACTACAATCTCTTCATTATAGTGTAAAATGATCATATACAAACTTCAGTCT
The DNA here is from genome assembly GCF_949786415.1 of Peromyscus eremicus. Taxonomy (NCBI): domain Eukaryota; kingdom Metazoa; phylum Chordata; class Mammalia; order Rodentia; family Cricetidae; genus Peromyscus; species Peromyscus eremicus. The sequence continues at coordinate 66,343,862 of NC_081430.1, forward strand.
TGGAAACGAACAGTGTTTCTTTTTTCACCCATCAGGTAAATGCATGTGATCAATGTAACTACTTACTCACAGAGTGAATATCTCCCTAGATCATGCTTCTTGTTCATTTCTTATATTCCCTACAATTATAATAGAGAATCTTGGGACTTAAAGGAGAATTTCTTCTTCCATGACAAAACTGTTAACAAACAAAATGTTCTGTCATGAAATGAAAAAATCATGGAAAAACTTTCTTCCATGTCTTAGGGGACTGATGCACAAATTAATTCCAAAGGACTGTAGCATAACACATAAAACTTGTACAGGTTCAAGTTCAACAATTGAGTTCCAGCATTGGGGTTGGGGTTGGGAAGATGGACATAGGTTTCCATCCCTAACAAAGAAGCAATCTGTAATTTATACCAGCAAGAAATGGAAAATCCATTGTCTCTAATAGAGTGTTACTGGGTATTCCAAATTTCAAAGTCCAAGTGTAGTTAGCCAACACAAAATGAATTCCAGAGTATAAAAAAAAGTTAAAATTGCACAAAATTTATAAGGGAATTATCTCTCATACAATGAGGTACATTTGGTCAAATATTCTGGAATGAGGATTGGAAAACCGGCTTCTAACTCAGTTCAGTTTATTTATGGGTAATCCAGATGATCTCGCTGGTTAACATTTAATATGAAAGGAAGACTTCATGTGTGGGTCCACTCAGTCAGTGGAAAAATAACAAAGTATTAAGAAATTTGATTATAAAGTCAGGTTAAGGTATGGGAGAAATAATAGTCCGGATCTTAATATGATGTTTGTGTGGTCAGACAACATGAGAGTGCTCAGCTCTTTTTATTCAAAGATGAGGCATGGCAGTGCTGGGGCTGGAGCTTCATCAAAATGATTCAGTGAGCCAGGTGGTGGTGGCTTTAATCCCAGCACTCAGGAGGCAGAGTCAGACAGATCTCTGTGAGTTTGAGGCCAGCCTGGTCTACAGAGCAAGATCCAGGACAGGCACCAAAAACTACACAGAGAAACCCTGTCTCCAAAAAACAAACAAACAAACAAACAAAAAAAAAAAGATTCAGTGAACTACATGGGAATCCAGGTAAGTCTCAGTGTCCATTGTTGTACTAGGCTCTTCATAAGCACTGTCAGTACTAATTAAGGGAATGAAATAACAAAGTCCTGAGTGACTTCATCATCAATAAGGCAGATTCTGGGATATGGGAAGAGTTTGGCTTATTTATTTACAACCTGAGGCAAGAAAATTATGTGCCAAAATTTGCATTTCTCCAGTTAAAAGTATGGATTCCATTTATTTCTAAAGCTTAAATATTATTTCCAAACAAGCGGTTTACTTTTTATTTCTCTCTGCCAGGAACCTCCATACATGCTCAGTTCAGCAGAGAAATTGGTCTTCTGCATCTTAAGTAGAACACCTCAGGTTAGCAGATAATTCCGCCCCCATGAAAGTAAAAAGCCAACCACATTTTCTTGGTGCCTACCATTTTCTAGAAAGCTCAGAGCCTCCACCTTGAGAAGGTAGTTTCCCTTAGAGAGGTCACCATTAAACTCTTATAGAAATCAGACTTTGGAAGTGGTTACCCATTCTCTGTATTGATTATATTTTTGTGGTAACTACAGTAGGTAAAAGTTCACAGGTAAGTGGACCATGGTTGGCGACTGAACTCTGACATACATAAAACTCTTCCGGGACCATTTTCTTAATAGTTAGATACAAATAATAACATACAGATCTACCTTACCAAGTTATTGTGAAGGTTAATAGGATAGTTCATATAAAGTCCTCTGCAAAGTAACCAATCAAATATGGGGACAGCTATGTGTAGCACACAAAAGTGGATATATCTGTGTTGGTTCCCATCTCTGTGCCCTTTTCTTCATTTTTCATAAAAATCACAACATTTTAACATAATGATATTAATGCTTTCATTTTACTACCATCAAAATATACAGAGGTATGGTGATATTGTGTTCCCCAAAATATTGTGCACCCTATAAACTTATCTGGGGTTAGAGAACAGAACAGCCACTAGATACAGAGGCCAGAAAATGGTGGCACATACACCTTTAATCCTAGTATTCCAAAGGCAGACATCCATCCGGATCTCTGCTTCTCCTATGCACATATCATCATGGACATGAGACTCAACATTAATTGTGTCCTTGATCCAGTCCTCCAAGGGTGCAGCTCTTGCCTTTAATGGCCTGATTATTCTTTTGCATGCTGCATAAATTAGCTCAGGCCTATCAATGACTAGCTCTTACATTTAAACTAACCCATAATTCTTATTTATGTTTAGCCACGTGGCTTGGTACCTTTTTCCAGATCTACCTTCACATCTTGCTTCATCTTTGTCTGGCTGGTGACTCCTGACTCAGCCTTCCTATTCCCAGAATTCTCCTCTCTCTTGTCCCACCTATACTTCCTGCCTGGCTACTGTCCAATCAGTGCTTTATTTATTAACCAATCAGAGCAACACATTCACAGCATGTAGAGCGATATCCACAACAGGAAGTTTTTTATTCAAACAGATTAAGCTTATGTGGAACAATTACACAATATATATAAAACTAAAATAGTATTATTTATATATATATATATATATATATACATTATATATATGAACATGCTTTCTGTACTCATAAAAGCTTTGAATAATACCTCTCAATATAGTTCTTTATTATAATTCATTTTAACATTTTCCCAAACAAAGTTATTTAGGTCATTTATAATTTTCCTACCACAGCTGTACCCACTTATCATATTTATGTTCAAAGAAAGCAGTTCGCCATACATAATAGCAGTTTGTATAATGTATGTTCTTAAATCTTAAGATAAATGTAAGTGGTAAGAATATTTGTAATGAAGTGGTCCAGAGGGTGCCTCGACTAGTCTACTCTGGTGACCAGTCTAGTGAATATCCTAACTATCATCATAGAGCCTTTGTCCAGTGACTAATGGAGGCAGATGCAGAGATCCATGGCCAGGTGCCAGGCTGAGCTCCGGGAATTCAATTGATGAGAGAGAGGAGGGATTCTGCAGGTGGGGAACACTGAGATCATGATGGGAAGAAGTGCAGAGATGACCGGCCACACTATTGGAGGCCCATGAACTGTAGACTGGTGACTATGAAGCCCCCATGGGACTGGACTAGGCCCTCTGGATACGGAAGATGGTTGTTTGGCTCAAACCATTTGGGGAGCACCCAGGCAGGGGGATTGGGATCCATCCCTGGTGCATGGACAGGCTTTTGGGAATCTGGTGCCCGTGATGTGGCGCCTTGCGAAGCCTTGGTACAGTGGGAAGGGGCTTGGATCTGCCTAGGCTCAGTGTGCCAGGCTCTGCTGACTCCCCATGGAAGACCTTGATTTGGGGGATGTGGGGTGGCTTAGGAGGGAGGACTGGGAGATGGGAGGATGGAGGAGGTGGGATCTGTGGGTGGTATGTAGAGTGAGTAGAAAATCTCTTAAGAAAAAAAGAATGTAATGCTACTAAGCAAGAACATCAGAGATAAGGACTTCCCAGTACCTGACAGTCCACACCATTACATGGAAGAATAATTACTAGTTTGATTGAAATAAATGATAGTCTATAGAAAATTCTATGCCTTGGTAAGGCTCCTCAACAATTTAAGTGGAAAGAAAGAACACTTATTCTCATTATAAATATATGTCAGTTAAATCCACATACACACACATACACACACACACACACACACACACACACACACACACACACAGGTTGTCCTGTATTGTCACAAGAAAAGGAAAAAGTTTGTCCAATAATGAAGTCATATTCTGTACTCCCTTGTTATGAGTTCACATCATTATTCACCTCCTTTGAGTTATATCTGGAAAATGTTTCACTATTATTAAATAGTGGTAGAAATCAGTGTTTTGTAAGCACATCTGACTTACACTCTCCTTTTTCATTTACCCATTGTGATCTATTTATCTACAACATATTTCTATGAATTAAGACTTTACTTGTTCATTTTTAACACTAAAACAAAGGCTGTAGAATATTCCATTACACTTTGTGAATATATGTCACTGCGATTGGTTGAATAAAGAATCTGACTGGAATAGCTGAACAGGATAAGGTTTGATGAGAAATCCAAACAAAATGCTGGGAAGGGGAAGGGCAGAGTCTAAGGAGTCTTGAGCAGAGGCAGAAAGAAGCAAGATGGACATGCCATACTGAGAAAAGGTACCAAGCCACATGGCAAAGCATAGATAAGAAATATGGGTTAATTTAAAATGTGAGAGTTAGTTACTAACAAGCCTGAGATATTGACCGAACATTTTTAGTTAATATTACACCTTTGAGTGGTTACTTGGAAGTGGCTTGTGGGACAGAAACTTCTGCCAACATAAGGCAAAGCATTTGCCTAGATTTTTTCATATACAATAAATCTATTCATTGAAAAAGAGTACAAAAATAAATATTTTCTGTAGAAACTTGCTTTATCTTTTTCTGAAAGATAAAAACTAAAAAATTAATGGAGCATTGCAATAGCACACATATCTAGCACAGGATTTGAAGATTCATAATACATTAAGAGAATATTCTTATTATGGCCCTTACCTGTGATAGTTTGAATAAAATGCCCCCCATAGGCCCAGAGGGAGTGGCACCATTAGGGGGAGTGGACTTGTTGGAGTAGGTATGGCTTTGTTGGGGGAGGTGTATCACTAGGGGTGGGCTTTGAGGTCTCAGAAGCTCAAGCCTGGCCCTTGTGTCACTGTCACTTCCTGCTGCCTGTGGATCCAGATGTAGAACTCTCAGCTACCTCTCCAGCACCATGTCTGTCTGCATGCTACCGTGCTTCCTGCCACAATGACAATGGACTAAATTTTTTAACTTAAGGAAGCCCCAATTAGTTTTCTTTATAAGAGTTGCTGTGGGCATGGTGTCTTTTCACAAAAATAAAACCCTCCTTCCCATCATTCTCAGTTTGGCTTTTTATTAACCAATGAGAGTAATATATATTCACAGTGTATAGAAGGATTTTTCCATAGCACAAGCTATGTCACCATGGGCTATCTGCTTATGTTACAGTTCTTGGTATAAAGAACGTAGACCACAGTTAATTTCAACAAACCAGTTATTTCTATTATTAAGATAATTGTCTATGCAGAAGACAAGGCCTGAGTAAAATGGAAAATTCCCATGGAATCTGTTCTCATTTCACTTAGCTGATAACAAATGAGAGATCACATAATTACATCCCCTCTCTCCTTAGCTATGTATGCTTTCATCTGAGTCATTTTAGAAAACTGTACAGAAATCCAGTCTTTTCTTAAGCCAAGTAAGGAAAATGAAGAAAATGGAATTCCATAGATGCCATCACTAGTGGGAAAGCCATCAGGGCTCAGAGCTGTCTCAGAAGAGCTGTTTGCAGCTCTTCCTCTCAGACTCAGTGATGATGCAGACAGATGAACAATGCAAAAGCAGAAGTCTCATGCTGTGGCTTCCTTTCAGTCAAAAATAGCTCTCTTTGTTTCTGCTTCCTTATAAAACACAGCACAAAAGAGTTTCAATGATTTGATTGGTATTGTGACTAGAGAGACAGATGAGGTGAGGGAAAAAATGACAGCATGAAACCAAAAAAGAACACAGTAACTCAGTTTGGGGTCTGAATCTAATTTCTAAGATTGGCTGATGCAGCACAGAAAAGACTCTTCACTCAGAATCCATTTACAACAAATAACACAAGAAATTGAATAAAAACAAAGTAGTTGGAAGGTGTCTTAGTGAGGGCTACTATTGTCATGAAACACCAACACCAAAAGCAACTTGGGGGGGGGAGAATTTATTTGACTTTTGTAAATCATAAATCAAAGTTCATTCAGGAAAGCCAAGGCAGAAACTCAAAACAGGTAGGAACCTGAAGGTCAGAGCTGATGGAGAGCCATGCTGCTTACTGGCTTGCTCCTCATTCAGTCTACTTTCTTATAGAACCACCATCTGCCAAGGGATGGCCCCACACAAGAAAATGCACTGCAGGTTTATTATTGAACTATTCTTTTCCAATAGAATTAACTTGTTTTATTTTAATAAGTTTAATAGGACAAAATGTCCTCTTTTCTGGACTAAAATAATCTCTGAAAATACACAGATAATTAAATAATACAACTTTTCTGAAAATTGTATGAATAATTAGGATGTGTCTGAGATTCTGTAACAACAACAACAAAAAGACTCAGATAAAATTGTATGACCATCTATGGAATCTATTTGAAAGCAACTATGATAGAAAACATCTTACCTCAGAGAGCAGTGTGCTCAATATTACAAACTGCAACATGAAAGATTTATGTATGCTCTTCATTCTAAGACTTATAAGATTCTCTTAGGACCATGTTTTTAAGAGATGCCTGAATGGTCTGTATAGAAGCAACCTGCCAAGAGGAAAGCAGGAAAGCTGAGTCAGCTTCATTCTAAATCATCATTGTCTGTGTCTTGGAACAAATCAAATGAAGTTGTTCACTCTCTTTGGAAAATGTTAATTCAACTTTCTAACTCAAGTCAGTTTGTATCTATTGATCCTTCACCATGTGCTTGGATGGAAGTGATTAACTTTCTTGCCCTCTTGTAACACACTATTCAGATAGGAAGCCAAACAGTACACATCAAATCCTAATATAAAATTCAGCTATCTTCAGTGTTTTTGATCTTAGCCATTCTGACAGGCGTAAGGTGGTATCTCAGAGTTGTTTTGATTTGCATTTCCCTGATGATTAGGGATGTTGAGCAATTCCTTAAATGTCTTTCAGCCATTTGAGTTTCCTCTGTTGAGAATTCTCTGTTTAGTTCTATAGCCCATTTCTTAATTGGACTGTTGGGCATTTTGATATCTAATTTCTTGAGTTCCTTATATATTCTGGATATCAGTCCTCTGTCAGATGTGGGATTGGTGAATATCTTTTCCCATTCTGTAGGCTGTCGCTTTGCTTTGTTGACCGTATCCTTTGCCCTACAAAAGCTTCTCAGTTTCAAGAGGTCCCATTGATTGATTGTTTCTCTCAGTGAGGTATCCCAGACTCAGAAAGACAAACATGGTATGTACTCATTCATAACAGGATACTAGATGTGGAACAAGGATGACTGGACTGCTACTCACATCACCAGGCAGGCTACCTGGAAAATAGGACCCCAAGAAAGACACAGGGATCGCCCAATGACAGAGAAATGGAATGAGATCTACATGAACAGCCTGGACATGAGTGGGGGTAGTGAAGGGCGAGGGTCGAGGGAAAGAGAGCTTGGGTGAGTGGGAGATCCCAGCTGGATCAACAACAGAGAGGGGGAACAAGGAATAGGAGACCATGGTAAATGAAGACCACATGAGAATAGGAAGAAACAAAGTGCTAGAGAGGCCCACAGAAATCCACAAAGATACCCCCACAACAGACTGCTGGCAATAGTCGAGAGACAGTCCGAATTGACCTACTCTGGTGATGGGATGGCCAAACACCTTAATTGTCATGCTAGAAACCTCATCCAACTACTGAGGGATCTGGATGCAGAGATCCATGACTAGGCCCCAGGTGGATCTCTGGGAGTCCAGTTAGCGAGAATGAGGAGGGTTTATATGAGAGAGAATTGTTGAGACCAAGGTCGGATAAAGCACAGAGACAAATAACCAAACAAACGGAAACACATGAAATATGAACCAATGGCTGAGGGGTCACCAACTGGATCAGGCCCTCTGAGTGGGTGAGACAGTTGATTGGTCTGATCTGTTTGGGAGGCATCCAGGCAGTGGCACTGGGTCCTGTGCTCATTGCATGAGTCGGCTGTTTGAAACCTGGGGCCTATGCAGGGTCACTTGGCTCGGCCTGGGAGGAGGGGACTGGACCTACCTGGACTGAGTCCACCAGGTTGATCTCAGTCTGTGGGGAAGGCTTTGCCCTGGAGGAGATTGGAATGGGGGGCGGGCTGGGGGGAAGGTGAGGGGGGTGGGAGGGGGGAGAACAAGGGAATCTGTGCCTGTATGTAGAACTTAATTGTATTGCAAAATAAAAATTAAAAAAAAAATTCAGCTATTATTGTAGATAAGCAAAGGGATATGCATGTTTGCTGCTGGAGGTTGGTCAAGGCTGAAGTAAGGGAGGCTGGCTTCACAGAGAAGCTGTCATTTAAGCCAGATAAAGAACAGTTCTCTTTTCCTGCATTCTGAGAAGATGCTCATTAATTTTTTGAATAATATGTATTTTCTTTCTCACTGACCAATATTTCTTGATACATAACTTATTCATTTGGTAAAGAATTAACTAAATTTCCTTTTAAAATATAAGCACCCTGTTTTGTATGTATCATTGAAGTCCAGAGTTGGAAGTAGGCATTTTTATTTTCCAAATGGAGAATTTGAGTCAAAAAGATAATTTAATGGAAAACTAGAAGAGAATTGGCATTTTTGTCTGTAGAAAGAAACGTTATTTTACCTGGACATTTTAATTAATAAATCAAGTAAAACTGTCAATCTAATGAACTAAAAATGCTAACATTTAGCAGGATTATATTTTTTTAAAAAATCACATATTTAATGATGAATAGATTCTGAGAAATGTGTGGATTTCCTTATCCAGTATATTTATACAAACTAAGATGGTTCATCACTATAATCTTGAGATCCAACTTCATGTATATGACCCATCATTGATAAAAATGTTATGCAAGGTGCTGGAGAAATACTTCATTGATTAGGAGCTCTTATAGAAGAACTGGGTTCTGTTCCTAGCATCCACACGGTAGATCAAAACTACCTGTAACACTATCCCAAGGAGATCCATTGTCCTCTTCTGGACTCTTTGGACATCTGCACATATGTGATACATATACAGACAAGCAGATGTACACATACACATAAAAATAGAAATTTCTTATAAACCTTAGTTAACACAAGACTGTACACGGGCAGGCATTCGACTGTTACTACTTGGTTTCAGAAGTTAGAATGGGGTCAATAATTTGATGCCTGGGTTTGTGCTTGATAATAGTCCAACAGTCAGAATGACTCAACATTCAAATGGAATGACTTGGGAAATAAAGAGTTATGATCATGAAAGGGAAGGTCACCATCATTCAAAATAGTAAACATTTTCCCAAGAAGCAATTTTGCAATTACCCAAATATTCTAGATAAGACAGGTGAATCAGGGGAGTTCTACTCCACTGAGGAGGAGGAGATGACTGAGAACCAAGATATTAAAAATAAAATAAGCAGCTGAGAAAAAAGATACCAATTCTTCATCCTGAGTCATTTGGGAATGTTGTGTGTCTTCAAGATATATAAGAAGCCAAACAAATCTTTTCCCCTTCCATTATGAATTATGAAACATCTGCAAAGACAAACTGCCTAATTAAATACAGTGTTCCAATATGCCATAGACAAAATGACATGTCTAAGGAGCTAGGTATGTAGGAAGATGTCAGATAACTATAAAATGCATTTTTAAATGTACATCTTAAACTATGAGGAATGGATATGGATTGACCTCCTAAGTACTTTGATTATAATTTTAATAGTTATCAAACTTACAGCAAACTGAAAAGCTGAACTTTTATTCCAGCCACATGGTTCTGAGCATCTGTATTCAAGCCAATGAAAACACAGTGCTGAGTAGGATTTTTCTATTAATAGAGATTGATCTGTTATTAGATGAAATTGGATCACTTCTATTTTTATTCTCATCAACCAAAGGGAAAAGAGGACAGTTATTTCTATTATTCCTTCACAGTGGGTAAGGAAAGGCTTGCACTTAGCATATTGTTTCCTGGTCTGTCTTCTGATTGTTAGGATCAGGTTTGAGTTTCAATAAGGTTTGACACTAGTTACTTGGCTGTGGTTGATATATTGTGTACCCTAATAAACTTATCTGGGAGTCAGAGAACAGAACAGTCACTAGATTAGACATAGAGGCCAGACAGTGGTGGCACACACCCTTAATCCTATCAATTGGGAGGCAAAGATCCAGAGTTCAAGGCCACACTGGGAACAGAGCCAGGCATGGTGGCACACATCTTTAATCTCAACACTTGAGATCTCATGTCTTTGCTTGGGAAGGACACACACCTTTAATCCCAGGAAGTGATGGCAGAAAGCAAAAAGGTATATAAGGTGTGAGGGCCAGGAACTAGACGCTTTTTAGCAGCCGTTTGGCTGAGATCTATTTGGGTGAGGACTCAGAGGCTTTCAGTCTGAATAAACAAGATCAGCTAAGGAATTGGCAAGGTGAGGTTGGCTGTGGCTTGTTCTATTCCTCTGATCTTTCAGCATTCATCCCAATATCTGGCTCTGGATTTTTTATTAATAAGACCATTTAGCAATTTGTTTTACATCCCTCCTTCCTGAATTTAGCTTTAATAGAGTGGCAGTTCAAGGAGAAGGAGTTTTATGAGTTAGAACCCAATCAGTTCTCAGTATTTTTTTTCTGAGGGATATGTAAAGATCCCTGATTCCTTTGCCCAATGACTGTCTTCTGCCTCTCACACTCCCAACTTACAAGCTTGCATCATTCTAATAAGGTAAGGGCTGCACCACAATTGCTCAAAAGTTCCATTATTCCCCACTTATTGTTCTTTTTAGTCACACACACACACACACACACACACACACACACACACACACACACAAACACACACACCTACCCCTACCTTCATCTTGACATGACTCTAGGTGGCAAACATTTCTATCTTCTCTACACAAATCCCAATTGACTTTAAAATGTGGCTGGTTCATGTTTCTTGCTTAGTGTGGTACCTTGCACATAAATATATAGTACAATGAATGTATTGATTGTCAAGGGACATGAGGTAAGTTTGGTAAGAACACCATTTTGTAAGACCTATATTTCCTTTTCTCTCTCCATGAATTACTTCACAGGTGAGTTGTGAACCATAGACACAATGCATCTGGTTTTAATGAAGTATCATGTGATATCCTTTTAGGAAACCTTGAATTTGGTGATGATGAGATTAGGTACACTAACATCTGGTTTAACAATTACGTTCTGTGTTTATCAATTAATGACTCAAAGAAATGTGATTTTATAGAACAGCATGCTAAAGTGTCATTCTGGAACTATTTTATTTCAGAATTACCCAAGTCAGAACAACATTCTAGTCACTTATTTGTTTCAAATTTAAAAGCACATAGTAATCTACTACTAAAATGATATTCAACTCCTTCTCTCTCTCCCTCCCTCTTTCTCTCCTCTCTCTCTCCCCTTTCTCCCTCTCTTTTGTGTGTGTGTGTGTGTGTGTGTGTGTGTGTGTGTGTGTGTGTGTGTTGTGTATGTATGAGTTCATAGGTATGTGCCAACATGTGAATGCCAGAGCAGGATGTTGGGAATCTATCTTTAACTCTTTATTATTGTATTTTTCATTTATGTGTATGTGTGTGCCTACCTGAGTTTCTATGCATTGAGTGTGTGCAGGAGTCTGGAAGCCAGAAGAACAGTCCTAGAACTGGTGCTACAGGGAGTTATGTGCCACCACATGAGACTCTAGTCCTCTGCAAGAGCAGTAAGCACTCTTAACCACTGAGCCATCTTTCCAACCCTTTGAGACAGTTTCTTAATAAAATTCGAGCTGGAGGTTTTGGGATAGGCTGACTACCTGTCTCACTTGCCTCTGTCTTTCAGTGAGAGAATTACAGGCACCTGCAGCCATGCTCTGCTATTTACATGGGTACTAGGGATTCAAACTCAAGTACTTGTGCTTACAAAAAAAAGCACTGTTACCCACTGGGCCATCTTTTTAGCTCCCTTAAACTAATGTTTATTATTGTTATTAATTTTAAATTATGTGTATGTGTTTGTCTGAATGTGGGTTATACAGTTAAGTGCAGTGCTTGGGGAAGCCTGAAGACGTTGTTGAATTCCTTGGAGCTGGAGTTACTGGCAGTTGCGGCCTGAAAGAAATGAGTAGTAGGAACTGAACTTGGGCCCTTTGTAAAAGCAGTTCATGCTCTTAACTGCTGAGCCACCAGAACACCTCTTATTATAAATTACATGTATGTATAATGTACATTTATTTACATGTATGTGCATGAACACAAGAACACATGCGTGGAAGTCAGAAGACAATTTGTAGGATTTAGTTCTTTTCTTCTATTACATGGTCCCTGGGACCAAACTCATGTACTTGATCTTGGCAGCAAGAGTGGTATTGCTTATCCAAGTAATTTTTTAAAACATACTTTTATGTCTTCAATTCTTCATATGAAATAAAAGGAATTATTTTATAAGAAGCTTTTTCTTTAGGTCAGTGTGAAACTATACTCTTTTGGATCACATGTGGGCCTAGCTTATTTTATGGACTTTACCAAAAAAACTAACTGGAGACAGAACCACAGTGAAATTCTGGATTTGGTATGTATTAATTTGGGACATTTTAATAGCTAAATGACAGCTTAACCTTAGCCCTTAGATCTTAGTATGTAGTGTTCTAGTGGGAAAATAGTAAATATAAAATAATTGATATCTGGTTTCTTTATGATTTTTTGTTTTTCATTCTTTTATTTTTCCTACACAATGAAGTCAGTTTCTACTATGGAAAAAATAATCTGTCTTAGTACTCACTGGATAACAATAGCTTCTTCATGATGGGTTGGAATTTTAATACATAAAGCTTTGGGGGGCATTCCAACTGTATGCAAACTATAGCAAGTCTTAAATGCAATGCTGAGGAAATTGAATGTTACTATTTTTTGGAATTTTAATACATAAAGCATTCCAACTGTATGCAAACTATAGCAAGTCTTAAATGCAATGCTGAGGAAATTGAATGTTACTGTTGTACCTTAGGAATTCTACTTATTAATGTTAACCTTGAATTTCATTGGAATAAATTGGTGAATACAGATGTTGATTAGGGATCCTCTGGGAAGTTTATTATGCTTTCTATCAAAAGGCACCCCCAAATAGGTCATGATTCCTGGGTAGGAGTTCAGAATCACTTACCTCCATTCAACCCTGGGTAAAGGTGGGCCAAAGGGTGTCCTTGAAGATTTACTAGATCTTTGGTTTGAACAGAGTACTGAAGGCGAAAAGAAGAGGCAATGTTAGATGTCTCAAGGTCAAGTTTCTTGAAACATAGCAAAGGTCATATAAGGAGTAGTTGGAAATAATGGCCTCACTACATAGGATGGCTTCCTTATATACCCCTCTAAGAGCATATATGATTAATTCTATATTATAAGACTAACACTAATTGCTATTTTTGTTACTTTTGCACAGCTATGACAAAAATCTCTGACAGAACAACATAGAGAGGAATAATTTATTGTGGATCACAGTTTCAGATTTCAGTTTATAGTTCTTAGCTCCATTATCTTTGAGAATGCCTTATGTAGAAGAATTTAATGGGGAAAATTATTCAACTCATTATGGATAGGAAAGCAATGAATATAGGACAGGAGAATAGGAATCTTGAAAGTCATGGTCCTAGTGACTCACTTCCTCCAAATAAACCCCACCTCCTAAGGTTCTGCAACCTTCCAAAAAACACCACTAGCTGAGATTCAAGTATGAGCCCATGGAGGATATTTCAAGTTCAAGTCATATAGTTCTATTCTGTGCCCTAAATGCCTGTCAGTACTGTAAATGTGGCTATGATAAAATACCCTCACAAAACAACTGTAATGGAGAACAGTGTTGTTTTAACTTACTATACTAGGTTCCATTCCAGTTCAGCTCCTTGTATGTGCCTATCCTGGGCGGTGTTCCACATTTACAGTATCTGTGTCATCTTGGGATCTCTATTGCAGTCTAGGATGCACCTCAAAGCTTCATACCTAGTCCACAGAAACTGTCTGCCTGGACTCCAACCCTGCCACATATTTCCTATCCTCTTATTCTTTCGCTTATGTAGCTGAACTTTTCTCTGGTCCTGCCCAGCCCCGTGGACCCTGCAGCCACTTGTAAAATCACTTAGAAGCTTATATTAATTAAAACTGCTCGGCCATTAGCTCAGGCCTACCACTGACTAGCTCTTACATTTAAACTCAGCCCAATTCTGTTAATCTATATGTTGCCATGTGTTCTGTGGCTTTACCTGTGTGCCATTACATGCTGCTCTCTGGACAGTGGGCTGGAATCTCCTGATTCAGCCTTCCATATCCAGAATTCTCCTTGTCTGTTTATCCCACCTATACTTCCTGCCTGGCTACTGACCAATCAGCATTTTATTTATCATCCAATCACAGCAACACATTCACAGCATACAGAACATCCCACAGCACCTCCCCTTTTCTGTCTAATCAAAAAGGAAGGGTTTAACTTTAACATAGTAAAATTACATATAACAAAACAGTAATCAAGCAAGAATTACAGTTATAATATCTAGTCTATTTGTATTTGGCAAAATTAAAGAAAATATTCTGTCTATCCTATATTTGTGAGTCTAAAGTATTATATCAATTTTATCTTTTATCATAACTAAGGAAATTATAACTATCTAGTCTTTAACTACATCAAAGACCTCAGAGGGATACAATATTACCTAAGTAAACAGGAAGAGCATTGTAAGAAACTTTCAAAAATCTAGAAGGACAGAGACAGCTGGCTGCCTGGACAGTCATCCAAAGTTCCTCTGTAAAGTTGTGGCATCCATCTTCAGCCCACAGGCCTAGAGTCTCTCAGCTGCTTGTCTCTGTGTCCTGTAGAATGTCTGATAGTTTCCTCTTCAAAGCAGGAACCTGAAGGACCATCTCACTTTGCAAAGTTCAGTGGTCACCTTCCTATGGGTCCTGCATGTCCAGTCGACACATTTTGTCAAGCAGTCCAGGCAAGAACAGTTCCTTGCCCAGATGGCTATTTTTGCTAAGAAGAAGATAAACTCCATATGCAGTGTCTTCAACACCCATCTTCCTCTCTGAAGTAAATGGTGCTGCAAGGAGCAGACATCTCTCGTTGTCCAGAAAGTCTAAGTTTTTAAAACATTTTATTTTATTTTATTTTTTTATTTTGCAATACACTTCAGTTCTACATATCAGCCACGGATTCCCTTGTTCTCCCCCCTCCCGCCCCCCTCACCTTCCCCCCAGCCCACCCCCTATTCCCTCCAGGGCAAAGCCTCCCCCGTGGACTGAGATCAGCCTGGTAGACTCAGTCCAGGCAGGTCCAGTCCCCTCCTCCCAGGCTGAGCCAAGCGACCCTGCATAGGCCCCAGGTTTCAAACATCCAACTCATGCAATGAGCACAGGACCCAGTCCCACTGCCTGGATGCCTCCCAAACAGATCAAGCCGATCAACTGTCTCACCCATTCAGAGGGTCTGATCCAGTTGGGGACCCCTTAGCCATTGGTTCATAGTTCATGTGTTTCCATTCATCCCTGTGCTTTATCCAACCTTGGTCTCAACAATTCTCGCTCATATAAACCCTCCTCTTTTTCACTAATTGGACTCCCAGAGCTCCACTCGGAGCCTAGCCATGGATCTCTGCATCCAGATCCCTCAGTCATTGGATGGGGTTTCTAGCACGACAATTAGGGTGTTTGGCCATCCCATCACTAGAGTAGGTCAGTTCGGGCTGTATCTCGACCATTGCCAGCAGTCTGTTGTGGATTTCTGTGGGCCTCTCTAGCACTTTGCCTCTTCCTATTCTCATGTGGTCTTCATTTACCATGGTCTCCTATTCCTTGTTCTCCATCTCTGTTGTTGATCCAGCTGGGATCTCCTGCTCCCCCAAGCTCTCTTTCCCTTGACCCTCGCCCTTCATTACCCCCACTCATGTTCAGGCTGTTCATGTAGACCTCTTCCATTTCTCTGTCATTGGGCGATCCCCGTGTCTTCCTTTGGGTCCTGTTTTCCAGGTAGCCTCCCTGTGATGTGAGTAGCACTCCAGTCATCCTTGTTCCACATATAGTATTCTCCTATGAGTGAGTACATACCATGTTTGTCTTTCTGAGTCTGGGTTACCTCACTCAGGATGATTTTTTTCTAGATCCATCCATTTGCCTGCAAATCTCATGATGTCATTGTTTTTCTCTGCTGAGTAGTATTCCATTGTGTATATGTACCACATTTTGTTTATCCATTCTTCAGTTGAGGGGCATCTAGGTTGTTTCCATGTTCTGGCTATTACAAACAATGCTGATATGAACATAGCTGAACAAGTGCTCTTGTGATATGGTTGAGCATTCCTTGGGTATATGCCCAAGAGTGGTATAGCTGGATCTTGGGGGAGATTGAGTCCCAATTTTCTAAGAAAAACATTTTAAATGTCATATTCTGTAGGTCTTTGAAGTGTTTGAAGATTACCTAACTAATTGAATTATATCTATGTATACCTAGAAAACTTAACATGTATAAGTTTGATTATCATAGAAAACTAATTATTAATCTGTATTTCTTAATTATCCATTACAATTTAAATGAGTAACATAAACATAATACCTTAAACAAGAGTAGAAATATATATATATATATATAGTAAAACAAAATAAACTCTAAATTTGTATCAATAAACTAAAACCCATAGCAATGTAAAACATTTTTAAACAAGTAGTTGCTCTTTAAAAGTAGGTTCACTAATCTACACTTTCATCCTATCATGTCTATATCCTATATTTCTATATAATATCTTCCTTTTTTTCTTTTAGAAAGATATTTACTATGACCAATAACAATTTGTAACCAACAACTTAAACAAAGACAAACATCCATAATCCACTTTTTGGGAATGTGGGCATAGTTTTCTAGGCTACTTTCTGCTTATAAGGGGTTCTGTATTCTTATGGGGATCCTGAGAAAATTAAGAATTATGGTCAAGTCCTGACTGAAAAAGTCTGTGAGGCTGCAATGTCTGAGCCAGTTGCATTGAAACCATTCTGGATGTTGGATCATCTGGGCCATGGTGTCATCAAAGACCTTTCAGGGGGTCTTGGCTGGTCAAAAGTGATGTATCTTAATCTGGAACAAATCCATAGCCTCTTGCTTTCTGTGGAAACAAAAGCAGAGCCTCCTTTCCAAAGCAATATATCCTTAGATCTAAATTTTGAAGTCAAGATTATATATATATATATATTATATATAATATCTTATATATAATATATATATATATAATATCCATCTTTATGTGGCTTATTTTTATATTACCTTTATTGTCTCTTTAAAGACTTGATTTTTAAAAACTATTTCTTTATATAACTGTCTATATTCATTTTCTTTTTTTCAAGTCTATGTACATTTTTACACACATTGTAAACCATTTAAAGTCTTGTTCCATCTGAATCTGTCTTATTGTGAATCTATTGCTTTAAACTGCTGCTGGCTCTACCCAATTCAGCTTTTTAACATGGTGGAAATAATTTACCACCAGCTCTGGGAGACATACTGTCCATTGACTCTGGGAGGCATGGGTCTATGTTTCTATCAAAGCATCATATTGCCTAGAAACCTCTTTTTTTTTTTTTTTTTTTAGTAGCAAAAGCTATATCCACTATACACCATGTTGCATGGCTTGCAGAAACCCCTGTGTAACTCAGCAGGAATGTGCCATGCTGTAGCTCCAGCCCACATGTTGCAAACCCACCATAGAGTAGCTCAAATCCTCATGTTGTGGCGTCTCACTGCCCACATGAGACATGAAGCAGGAACCTATTTTTGGCTCTGTTTAGAATTGCTTATTAAGTATCAGATTTCAGGTGGAAACTCGAGCCATTGGGCACCATTTGTAGCTAAAAGATTTCCTGTGCCCTGGCCTGCAGGTGGTCAGGACAAAGCTCTCTCGCCCACCAGTCCCACAGCCACTTGGACCCAGGGAAACACACAAAAGCTTATTTTATTTCCAAACTGTATTGATATTATAACTGTAATTCTTGCTTGATTACTGTTTTGTTATATGTAATTTTACTATGTTAAAGTTAAACCCTTCCTTTTTGATTAGATAGAAAAGGGGAGGTGCTGTGGGATGTTCTGTATGCTGTGAATGTGTTGCTATAATTGGATGATAAATAAAACGCTGATTGGCCAATAGCCAGGCAGGAAGTATAGGCGGGATAAACAGACAAGGAGAATTCTGGAAGTGGAAGGCTGAGTCAGGAGTCTCTAGCCAGACACAGAGGAAGCAAGATGTGAAGGCAGAACTGAGAAAAGGTATCAATCCATGTGGCTAAACATAAATAAGAAATATGTGTTAATTTAAGTGTAAGAGCTAGTCAATATTTAGCCCAAGCTAATGGCCAACATTTTTAATTAATATAAGCTTCTGAGTGATTATTTTACAAGTGGCTGTGAGGTCTATGAGACTGGGCAAAACTGTTTAGAAATTCATCTACACCCTTAAAATATGGTTGGAAACCTTCATGATCACATAATTCTCAAATTCTGCATACCTGAAAAACCAGTATCATATAGACAATGTTAGGTCTTCTAGCTGCTGGGGAAACAATTGGATCCGTATGCACTGTAGGCACATTAGTTTTTCAGTGCCTACATGATTTAACACAGGTGGATGGATGCTGGGGAAATAATTCAGTACATGGACCTGTAGGAGCAGGGTACCATTGAGCACTCTTTTCTCAAGAGAAAGTTTTTTAATGATTTTATTATTGTTATTATTATTAGTAGTAGTAGTAATATTTTTTACATCCTAACCAGAGTTTCCCCTTTCTCCTCTCCTTCCAATCCTTCCCACCACCCTCTGCATACCTCCATCTACTACTCTTCCTCCATTTCTATTCAGAAAAGGGCAGGCCTCCCATGGATATCAACCAAACACAGATATCAAATTGCAGTAAGACTAAACACCTCCCCTTGTATTGAGGCTGTTTGAGGTAACCTAGTAAGAGGAACAGTGTCCCAAATGCTGGCAAAAGAGTCAGAGACAGCTCCTGCTCCCACTGGTAGGAGTCTCACAAGAAGACCAAGTAACAACTGTAACATATATGCAGAATGCCTAGGTCAGTCCTGCTGTGGATATCCCTCTGTATAAATAAAGTGCTTATTGGCCAGTAGCCAGGCAGGAAGTATAGGCAGGACAAGCAGAAAAGAGAATTCTGGGAACAAGAAGGCTGAGTCAGGAGATACTGCCAGCTCCCGCCAGGAGTACCAACATGTAAGATACTGGTAAGCCACGAGCCATGTGACAAGGTGTAGATTTATAGAAATGGGTTAATTTAATATGTAATAACTAGATACCTAGAAGCCTGAGCCATTAGGCCAAACAGTTTAAACAATGTAAGAGTCTGTGGTTTTATTTTATAAGTGGGCTGCAGGACTGCCAGGGCTTGGCGGGAGCTGGAGAGAAACTCCAGCTACACAGTCCCATTCAGGCTCCCTGGTTGGTGATTCAGTCTCTGTGAGCCCCTATGAGTCCAAGTTAGTTGATTCTGTGGGTTTTATGGTATCCTTGACCCCTCTTGTTCCTATAATCCTTCCTCCCCATCTTCCAAAGGGTTCCCCATTCTCCACCTAATGTTTGGCTGTGGTTCTCTGCATCTGTTTCCATCAGTTGCTGGATGAAGCCTCTCTGATGACAATTGGGCTAGGCACCTATCAATGAGTATAGCAGAATATCTTTAGGCATCATTACATTGACTTTTTTTGCCCATTATATTTGATTATATCCTAGGTCTCTGGGCCATCCATCCTCTGAGTCCTGGCACTCCAGGCAGTATCAGGGTTGACTACCTCTTGTGGCATAGATCCCAGGATAGACCAGTCATTGGTTGGCCATTCCCACAGTTTCTTTGCCACCTTTTTCCCAGCATATCTTATAGGCAAGATAAATTGTAGGTGGATGGTTATATGGCTAGGTTGGTGTTCCAGTCCCTCTACTGGAAGTACTGTCTTGATACAGGAAATGGCCAGTTCAGGCTACGTATCCTCTATTGCTAGGAGTCTTTGATAGAGTCACCCTCATAGATTCCTGGGAGTTTCCATTGCACTGGGTTTATAGCTTTTCCCCATATGCCCCCCGCCCCCAATTCCAGTCGTCTCTCCCAGTATTCTCTACCTCCATCATTCCCCCACCTGATCCCTCCTGTTCACATCCCCACCCCCACCTCACCCATCCACCCATGATGTCTATTTTATTTCCCTTCCCCAGGGAGATTCATACATCCCCCCTTGAGCCCTCCTTGTTACTTAGCTGCTCTGTGTCTGTGGATTGTTTATCATGATTATCCTTTACTTTACAGCTAATATCCACTTATGAGTGAGAACATACAATGTTTGTCTTTCTGAGTCTGGGTTACCTCACTCAGGATGATATTTTCTAGTACCATCCATTTGCCTGCAAATTTTGTGATGTAATTTTTTAACAGCTGATTAATACTCCATTGTGTAAATGTACCACATTTTCTTGATCCATTCTTTAGTTAAGGGACATATAGGTTGTAAACAGTTTCTCACTATTATGAATAAAGCTTCTATGAACATAGATGAGCAAGTGTCCTGGTCATATGATGGAGCTTTGGGTATGTGTTCAAGAGTGGTATAGCTGGGTTTTGTGGTAGATCAACTCCCAATTTTCTGAGAAACTGCCATATTTGTTTCCAAAGTGTCTGTACAAGTTTGTACTCCCACCAGCAATGGAGGGGTGTTCTTCTTGCACCACATCCTCTCCAGCATGAGCTGTTCATTGTGTTCTGATTTTAGCCATTCTGATGGGTATAAGATGGAATCTCAATGTAGTTTTGACTTACATTTCCCTGATGGCTAAGAATGTTGAACACTTCTTTAAGTGTTTCTCAGCCATTTCAGATTCTCTGTTGAGAATTCTCTGCTTAGATCTGTACTCCATTTTTTCATTGGATTATTATTTTTTTAATGTCTAGTTTCTGGAATTATTTATAATTTAGGAAATCAGTCCTCTGTCAGATGTGGGGTTGGTGAAGATCTTTTCTCATTCTGAAGGCTGACATTTTGTCCTATTGGTGGTGGTCTTTGCCTTACAGAAGCTTTTCAGTTTCATGAGATCCTACTTATTAATTGTCTATCTTAGTGCCTGTACAATTGGTGTTCTGTTCAGCAAGTTGTCTCCTGTGCCAATTCATTCAAGGCTATGTCCCAGTTTCTCTTATATCACGTTCACTGTATCTGGATTTATGTTGAGGTCTTTGATCCACTTGGACTTGAATTTCGTTCAGGGTCATAGATTTGCATTCTTCTACATACTGACATCCAGTTAGACCAGCATCATTTATTGAAGATGCTTTCTTTTTTCCATTGTATAATTTTGGCTTCATTGTCAAAAATCAGGTGTTCATAGGTGTGTGGACTTATGTCTGAGTCTTTGACAATTCCATTGATCCGCTTGTCTGTTTTTATGCCAATGCTACATGGGTTTTGCTTTTGCTATTATAGCTCTCTAGTAGAGCTTAAAATCAGGGATGGTAATACCTCTGGAAGTTCTTTTATTGTACAGAATTGTTTTAGCTGAATTTTTGTTTTTCCATATGAAGTTAAGTATTGTCCTTTCAAAGTCTTTACAGAATTGTGTTGGAATTTTGATTAAGATTACACTGAATCTGTAGATTGTTTTTGGTAAGATGGCCAATTTTACTATGTTTATCCTACTGATCCATGAGCATGGGAGGTTTTTCCATCTTCTGATATCTTCTCCAATTTCTTTCTTCAAGATTTGAAGTTCTTGTCTTACAAGTCTTTCACTTTCTTGGTTAGAGTTACACCAAGATATTTTATATTATTTGTGGCTATCGTGAAGGGTATTGTTTCCCTGATTTAATAATAAATAATTAATAATTAATGAATTACTCCCTTGATGGATTCATAATATGATATCAATATTGTGAGGTGGTGGAAAGCAGAGGGAGGGCTGATTGGAAGAGACTGGGTACATGTCCTTGGAGCTATAACTAACCCAAGCTTCTTCCTATATTTTCCTATTCTTGTCTACCAAGCAATGAAGTAGCTCACCTTCCCCACATTCCTGCAGTCATAATATTCTTCCCAAGCATATGAGGCCAAGTGTCCTGAGCAGATGAGGCCAAATGACTGTAGGCCAAATGAAGCCATGAGACAAAATAAATCCTTCTAGTATTGTCATATCTGACAGTTAACATAGTGTATTTTCTCACTAAAATATGCCTTTAATTATTACAGATACATAAACAAAACACAAGATAATTTGTGTATATAAATATTTTCTACACTGAAAGTACATGTAGTTATAAGCTGCCTCCCAGTTTTGGAAATGCTAAAACAGAGAATAATGTATCTTAGAATGAGGAGATGAATATGCACAAGATTTTCTTGGTACTTACATTCATAATCATAGCACACTTTTTCTCATATCTCCACTGGCTTCCAAGATCAGCTGTTAAGGGCTTCATTCCTGCAGTTTACAAGAAAATATCCTGGATATTAAAATCTGAGGAGAAAAAAAAAGTTCACAATACAGCTCTGCACAACTTAAAGCAGAGAATATTGTGTGGGTTCACACCTTTAAGAGCAAAGCCTTCTAGAACAGAAAGGGGAAAGACTAAAACAGGAAAGAATAGAGAGGGAGAAGGAGGAGGCTCTGAAGTCCTCCTCTGAGCTCTGGTTTTTGGCAGGATAATTTCTTGCTATTGTCATTTGCTCCACGGTTGTATTTTTCTGTACATAAAAGAGTTTTCAAAACACAAACATCCAGTGTTGACTTTACTTTACTTGTCCTTAAATACATTCTGAATGTAGATTTTCCTATTGATATTTATACTGGACACTTGTCTGCTGCTCATTCTTCTAGTTCTTTTGGCATTGGTTATTTATTAACAATTATATTTACTGATAACAACAGAATATTGACTGTCAGGGATAATTACAGAGCATTTACACAAAGCAGCTTTACCTTTTAAAAAGCATACTTACACACCATTTCCTTTAATGCCATTAGGAAGATATTATTCCATTTCAAGATGAGTAAGTAGAGATACACATTGATTGAACACCTGTCTAAGGTCATACTATTAAATCCCAGCTGAGGAGCTAGAGCTGAGATACAATGCTTTGCTCAGTAGCCAGGCAAATTGTCTGGGTGCTTCTTACATCCTTAAGCTAGCTCTTTCTTTGTAATTTATTGACAGCAGAACCATCTGGCTATATAGAACAAATGTATCTGATTGCTCCTTTTCCAGTCCAATGCCTCATAACATAAGGTACATTTTGGTAAATGCATCTGAAAACTTTAGCAGTAATGCTTTCTTTATACTTTTACTATTTAATTTCTCTTACTTATGGCTGAGCAGTTGGATGTTGTCCTCAAAATTGTTCTTTAATTTCTTTTCACATATTCTCTCTTTAAAATGTAGTTTATAATCTGTCACGCATCCAGGCTTTCTAGAGAACATAGACAACAGGACCATGCAAAGGCTCATGGTTCATTATTCTTAGATTTGTCTCAGGGACCCAGGCCTGATGTATAGATTACTTTCCTCCCGTTTGGACAGTAGCCAACAAAAGTGACTCAAGGAAGGATTTAGTTTATCTCAAAGTTCAAGGATACAGTCAGTTATCCAGAGAAGTCATGAGGACAGGAGCGTGAAGCAGCTGGTCACATTGCATCTGCAGTCAGAGGGCAGAGAGCAAAGAATGCTGCTGTTGGTCTCACTTTCTCATCTTTATTCAGTTCAGGACCCCAGCTAATGGAATGGTACTGCCTGCAGATAAGGTGTGTCTTCCCACTTTAGTTAACTTAATCTACATACTCCCTCAGGTAAGCCTGGAGTCTTGCCTCCTTAATGATTCTATACCTCTCAGGTTGACAACCAACACAGGGTCAGCTTTTGTTCTTTTGTGTGGTATCATCCCACTAGGCAAGGCACAGTATCTGCAGTAGCTATAGGAAATTGCTGCTCACAATAAATTCGTTTCCAAGTCTTGTAACTTTACTCTTTAACCATCTGTCATCAGACCTCTTTCTTTTGAAATCTTCCTTTTTCGAGTAATCATCATATATCTTCTAAGATGTCTGCAGTAATTTTCTCACTCTATTTCTACTCTGTCTGTGCCAGTGATAGGCCATTCTCTGCACATCCATTAACATGACTTCAGTCTATCCATTTGCCCTAAGATAAGGATCCCTAATCTTTCTCTCCCTGGCCAGGATTGAGCCCCTTCCTCTGGAAATCACCTACTCCTACCTATCTTGCTCATCACAATGCCCTTTAACTGATTTCTTTCACTTACTTAAACAATCCTGCTTACACAAACCAGACCACATGCTATTTTATTTCCTCTCCCAGAGAAAGCCCTCTTCACCCAGCTAACCTCTGGCATTCCTTCCTACAAAGCTTCATTCATAGAATGTTATGACTTCTCTGAAATGTCAGTTTCCCAACTTCCAGTAGCATCCATTTTTCCCTGGGTTCTATCATCACTGAGTTATGATTGCCACTGTTTGACTAATTATTGGAAAAGGAATGATGGAGGAGAAATTTAGCAGTGACTTAACCTCATTCCCTACTCCGTTAGGATCAACTTAGGCAGTTATTCTTTGAACCCAAACATACCTTGTAACAAATATCCACTATTGAAATTTACTGGTTCTAGAGATGTTTTTTAGCAGAATGTACCTCATCTTCCTGGCTTGTTTGTGTCTGTAATGTGTAGATTTATGAAGTGTCCCTGTGGCAATGAAGACAAGTTAACCACACAGCCAGAACGAAACTATGGAGATGATGATGGATAAACTGAAAGACACAGCAGCTGGAAGCCTCCTTGTGATAACTCAAGTCATAAAGTCTGAGTATCATTCATTCCAGAACTAAAATACTTTAAAATGTCAAAATCAAGAGGTGTTTTTGGTAGGTTCTGACTTGTCAGGCAGTGCTATGGTAGATCTTGTTAATTTCCTACAACCTTTGCTAATGATCTGTGAAGCTTAATGTTGATGACTCAGGCTCTTATCATACAATCATCTCTGTTCCCTTTCCATTGTCTCACAAAGCTCTTTAGAAACAAGAAGGTGATTGATATAAGTTGGTGTTATTTTCAGTTTCCTGGACTAGTTTTTATCATATAGAAGATGGTCAATAAATATATGTGTGGCAGATGTTATCTCCATCCCAATAAGTCTTTCTTATCTTGAACACACTAGCTTATGTGGAGAAATGTTCAGTTTCCCATGCAATTAGATTGGATGCTTGTGATAAATTTGGACTTAGTCTAGTTTGAATTCCAGAGGCATTAACTGTCTTAGCTTCAGGATAGAAACAGCTGAGATCAAGTGAAAATTGTCTATATTATTTTTCTGTGTTCTAGCAAATAGTAAAACTTGAGTTGAGGTTATTTTATGGGAAGACTCCCATTCATTGGTTCCTGGGTAATAAATACAAAATAACCTTTCTTCTATCCATGTAAAATAGTTCAAATAAGAAATCCTAAGGGATTTTATGAAGTGCTTCACATTTGATACTGAATTATGAACTAGTAAACATTGCTTAAACATAGGTGAAGACTTGCGAGGTATAATTGTGTACAAAAAGCTTCTAGGGAACATTCAGTTTATTTTCTTCCCTTGGTTCTATCACCCTTTTCATTCTTTCTCTATCTAACAGTGGATGAGGTTCAACAGAAGGGGCACAGTGTTTACTGGACCTGGAGAAACAACTGACTTAACATCTACTGACCTGACTCAATGAATGAAAAGGATGTCACAATTTTTTGAGCATTATGTGATACTGGTTCTGGAGAGATATGAACAAACATCTATTGTTCCCAGATAGCGAACCAACAACAAACCACAGTAAAGACACCACCAAAGTTCGACCTGGTGAACCAATTAGTTTTATTGAGATTACTGACAGGAATATGGGTGAGTAGTTACTGAAGGTAGCAGAAACAGCTCAAAAGACAGCATTAGCACCAAAAATCTAACCCAGCATGAATGACATAGAGCTCACTGCACAACCCGTAGGCTTTCAACAAATGGGGTTGGAGGTGTCCTTTCTAGATCGCTCAGTTGGTTTGAACCCCTTCTAGGAAGCTTGACTGGTTTCTGCTTTCTTTAGACAACTTAACTAATCTGCCTCTTCCAGACAGCTCACCTCATTTAAGAGTATATCTCAGTCCCTACTGCTTATACACACATGGGGACAGAGGAGTGGAGTGAATCTGGTCAGTTTCAGGGACATCCTGAAGCTTTTGGAGTATTTACTTCCAGAGTTTAATGAGTTTTACCTTCCTTTAGAATATTCAGTCTTAGTGAGCTTCCCTCTAAGACATGTTTTTTGGGAGAAAGCTGCTTTACAACACTGAGAAAGTGCATGTACTATGAACCAAGTTCCCTTATAGGTATTTGAGAGTCAATTGTGGAGAATCCCTGGTTCTTTTCCTCAATGTGCTCACATATGTAATGAAGATTAGGGGAAAATAACTATGCTGAAGGGAAGAGGGGACAAAAAGAAGGATCAATTCTGATTTATGAAGGCTGGAGAATGACTTTATAGATAGTGATATTGAAACTAGATCTTCCAGAGGATGAAGAATTTAACCAAAGGCATAGAAGAACATGGACCACCACTGATAAATCCCCATGGTAGAAACTTTCACAATGTCTTTGGATGGCTCAATAGACATTGTGAGTGGGGTGGCAATTGAGAGCAGAATACAGGAAGAGAGCTTTTTCTTTCTTATTCTCCAGTTCTTGCTGTTACTTTACATATTTTTAGCTTGGGATCATGCCTTCAAATGGCTTCTGGTATGTCACAGTAAGTTTGACTGAACATTATAGACAGAAAGTTGTTTTTTATTGAAGAACAACATGAAGGAAAACATGGTGATAACTAACCACCTCTATCATCTATTTTATTTCTTGTATTCTCTTGATTCCTAGCTTTTCAGTTATATGGTTGTCACATGAATGTCACACTTCTTCTATGCTGTGCATCCAGCTAGTCTTTCATGTCCTTGCACTTCTGGTGTGTGTGTGTGTGTGTGTGTGTGTGTGTGTGTGTGTGTGTGTGTGTGTGCCTGTGCATCTGTGTGTGTATGTACAGCTATTCATTTAGGGAAGTCAAAGGAAGAATACTAGGAATCCTACTCTACCGTACTCGGTCTTATTCCCTTGAGGTGAGCTTTCTCACTGAAACTGGAACTAGGCTAGCATCTAGGAATCCCCCAGGCATGTGATCTTACTTCCAATACCTTTATAACTACCTCCCCACCCCTCACCCAAGCACAGGGGTTACTGGCATATACAGGTCCTCATGAGAATTATTTTTAAACATTTGAATGTATTGTTATTATCGTGTGTATGATGTGTGTGCAAGCAAGTGGTGACACACATGTGGAGGTCAAAGGGCAACTTTGGAGGTCCAGTTAGCTCCTATATTTATGTAGGTTCCAGGGTTTGTACCACAAATGTTTTATTAGCTGCGCTATCTCTGGCCTCAGTTCTAAGGAATTGAACTTAGGTCCTCATATTTGCCTAGCATATGCTCTTTCCTCTACTCACAGTTCTTTGGTGCTGATGTTTGACTTCCTGTCATCCTTCACCATGAAGGTCATACCTTCCAGGACAGTCTGTATCACCTGGTTTCTGTGAATAGTTAAACTTAAGCAGAAGCTTTTCACTTGGAACTAGCAAATGTATCCTGTGTTCTTAACCTATGTTTTCATAATGTCAACCATACCTTCTCTTTATAGTTCTCAAAAATTGACATGCATAGTAATCATCTCCAGATGCATGTTTTTAAATTTTAGGTCTGTCCCTAAGAATGTGATTTAAAGAAATGTGTGAGAACTAGGGTTTTACATTTTAAGCAGTAGTGTACCTGATCTTATTTGCAAGGTTCTTAAACTGTACTACGGGAAGCACTAATAATCTAAAGATCTAATAATGTGAGGCTATTTTCATCTGTAGAAGTGGTTCTCAACCCTGGCTGTAGATCACATAGTGAACCTTTAAAGCAATATCAATGCATAGGCCATCTCCCAGAACAATTATATCTGATTATCTGGAAAGAGATGAATATGTATGAAATCTGTCTTCTCTGTGCTATGACATAATCTTCACATCAATGCTGAGAAGTCTTCTACTTATTGTAGATATTACAGGAAAATAGTAAACAGATACTGTTCAGCCCTACATTCCCTCAACTAAGAGCCACAATAAATTTCTTAAAATTTCCAAGCATAAAGAACAGAGCTTCTTCTTAGGATCCTGACCTGATAGATGTTGTTTCCTCTACTTTAAATTTTAGCTCATTTATCACTCTTCTGTCAAGTTGCTGCTACAATGCATAAGATGGTGTGAGCCTTTATTTTCCAGAACTCTAGCAAATGGAAATGCTATACATTTATCAAGCCAATAACCAGGGTAGAAGAGGCCATGATGAAGATCCAAAGACTATGGATCATCTACTTAGCTTCAACTGATCCTGCATAGCAAGGTTATTGTGTGGAAAGAAGTAAATGAGAATAAAACAAAGTCAAGTAAGGCAGATTGTACTTGGGGTTTTTATCTTTCCCAAGCACAGAAATAGCTGGAAAGGACAGCCAAGTATCTTATTCCTTAAGGTTGGATGTACTTGGATACTAGGTGTGCTAGGTAGTTGTTCATTTATTTTATTTTTATTTTATTTGTTGATTTTTGTCAACTTGACATAAGCTAGAATTGTTTGGTAAGAATGAACCTTAATTGAAGGGTTCCCTCAATCCTTATTCTCTGTAGGCAATCCTATGGAGGAATTTCTCATGATTAATAATTGATGTGGGAGGGCCCAGCCCACTATGTGTGGTATCACCCCTGGGTAGGTGGTCCTAGGTAGTATGAGAAGGAAAAATGAGAAAGCCACCAGGAGCAAGCCAAAATGCAGATTTGTTTGCTTCAGTTCCTGTCTCTAGGTTCCTGCTTGAGTTCCCTTACTGATGTTCCTTAGTGATGCACTGTGACAGGGAAGTGTAAGCCAAATAGACCCCTCCCCAATTTGTTTTTGGTCAGATGTTTATCACAGCAGTAAAAAAAACCAAACCAAAACACTAGGGAACAGGAAGACTATGCCTAGAAGAGGACAATCTGCCACCTGTAACACTTCAGCCTTCCATGGAAGAGACTACACTCCTGTATAGGTTTACTGACTGCTGTGGGATGTATGGCAAATGTGTTGCTAATTAATCAATAAAACACTGATTGGCCGTTGGCTAGGCAGGAAGTATAGGTGGGGCAAGGAGGAGAATAAAGCTGGGAAGTGGAAGGCTGAGTCAGAGAGACACTGCCAGCCGCCACCATGACAAGCTGCATGTGAAGATCCTGGTAAGCCACGAGCCATGTGGCAAGGGATAGATTTATGGAAATGAATTAATTTAAACTGTAAGAACAGTTAGCAAGAAGCCTGCCACGGCCATACAGTTTGTAAGCAATATAAGTCTCTGTGTTTACTTGGTCGGGTCTGAGTGGCTGTGGGACTGGCAGGTGAGAGAGATTTGCCCTGACTGTGGGCCAGTCAAGAAAACTCTAGCTACAAATGGCGCCCAACGTGGTGGCAAGAGTTTCCACCTAAAAACTGAGAAAAAAGATTCTAAAACAGAGCTAAAACCAGCTTCCTAATTGTTTCTCTCAAATGAGCGGCAGCTGCCAGTTGGAGCTACTGGCAGGAATGCAAGTGGCACATTAAGCTGCATGGTGGATTTAGACTTTGACAGTACAAAACAAAAAAAGAGGTTTCTGGACTACATGCTGCTTGGATAAAAGCATAGACCCACGATAGCTCCCAGAGCTGGCGGTAAACGTAGCCATGTTGGGAAGCTGAGGTGGGCAGAGCCAGCAGCCACAGCTGCTGCAGTTTAAAGCAATAGATTCACAATAAGACAGATTCAGGTGTAATAGTTTACAATGTGTGTAAAAATGTACATAGGCTTGAAAGAGAAAGAAAAAGGAATATATACAGTTATATAAAGAAATAAATAGTTTTTAAAAATAAAGTCTTTAAAGAGACAGTAAAGGTAGTATAAAAAATAAGCCACGTAAAAATGGATATTACACAGAGAATCTGGATTGTGTTGTCTTTGGGATTTTTAACTGCAGAAAAACATTTGATTGTAAAAGCTGTTGAGTTATGCCAAAATGTATATTTTAAAGATACCTTGACTTCAAAATTTGGATATAAGGATATGTTGCTTTGGAAAGGAGTCTCTGCTTTTGTTCCCACAGAAAGCCAAAGGCTATGGAATTGTTCCAGATTAAGATACATCAGGTTTGACCAGCCAAGACCCCCTGAAGGTCTCCAATGACACCATGGCCCAGATGATCCAACATCCAGAATGGTTTGAAGGCATCTGGCTCAGACGATACAGCCTCATGGACTATTCCATAATTCTAAAATTTTCTTTGTTTCCCCATAAGATACAGCGCCCCCTTCCAGCAGGAAGTAGTAAGAGAAGCTACGCCCAAATTCCCAAATTATATGTAATTTTACTTTGTTAAGGTTAAAACCTACCTTTTTGAAAAAAAAAGGGGGGGGAAGTGCTGTGGGATGTATGGCAAATGTGTTGCTAATTAATCAATAAAACACTGATTGGCCGTTGGCTAGGCAGGAAGTATAGGTGGGGCAAGGAGGAGAATAAAGCTGGGAAGTGGAAGGCTGAGTCAGAGAGACACTGCCAGCCGCCACCATGACAAGCTGCATGTGAAGATCCTGGTAAGCCACGAGCCATGTGGCAAGGGATAGATTTATGGAAATGAATTAATTTAAACTGTAAGAACAGTTAGCAAGAAGCCTGCCACGGCCATACAGTTTGCAAGCAATATAAGTCTCTGTGTTTACTTGGTCGGGTCTGAGTGGCTGTGGGACTGGCAGGTGAGAGAGATTTGCCCTGACTGTGGGCCAGTCAAGAAAACTCTAGCTACAACTGACAGTAGTATTTCTCAATGGTTGAATTTTAGCTGCATGAGAAGAACCAGAAGACCACATTTCAGGTTAGTGGCCAACAAAAAGAGAAAAGTACATATGTGATCCTTAAGACTGTATTCTGATATAACATATGTAATATGCATTTGAATATATAGATGATCAAAAATTAACAACATTATTAAATTAATTTTGGAACATAAGTTATACCAGTCTTAAGATTAAGAGTTCATGGCAATGGAAAGGGAAGATATGCATTATTGGTTGCCAGATTATTAGCATAGTTAAAAATACAAAGATCTCAGAAATGTATGGGGATAGAAAATATGAGGAAAGGGTTATATAACATTAAGGAGACAGAACCTTGTTCAGGAAGAAAAGGGGGAGATCAAGTAAGGACATAATTAAATAGGTAATAGAAAAAAACTTCCACAGATTGAAGATTGGTCAATTAAGTGATTATGTTTCAGGTCCTAATCAGGTTTGATAAGTTTATAAATAATCAGCCTAAAGGCACAAAACTTGAGGCATAATGATCCAATATAAGAAACTTCTATGTAGAAAGACCATGTGGATTGTAAAAACCGGGATAAGAAGCTTGGTTGCAGTAAAACAATGTCAAAAGCATACTAGCATGACAGTAGCCTAAGATCTTTAAGGTTCATGACTACACATTCCAACTTTCTGATGTTATGGTTTGGAACTTAAGTGTCCCCAAAAGCCTAGATGATAATTGTTTGGCTGCCAGCCTGTGATGCTTTTGGAAGCTGGTGTAGTATATAGGAGGTGGGGCTTAGTGGTATCTGTCCCTAAGAGGAAACTGGGACTCATCATCTTTCTCTCTCTCATTGTGTCCTGATTGCCATATGTGAACAGAAACAGAATTTCTCTGCTGGGACCCTCACCACAATGCTCTGCTTCAGCATGTACCAACAGACAGTGGTTGATACATGGGCTGAAGTTGACAGTGGACTGAAGCATCCTAAACCATGAACCAACATAAATATTTCCTTTTTACAATCTGATTTTCTTATTTTGTAACAACAACGGAAACAATTTAACACAACTGACAATCTGTGGACTTGATGCCAGGACCTAGACCAAACTCAGTTAAAATCTCTGTGTATAGGTCCAATAATTGGTATTCCAAATGCACAGATGTTTCCAGGATTATTTAGCATTACATTTTATTTCTAGACTCCTACCAGGAAGTTTAACCCTAGCATGGATAATGACTTCTTCATAGCTGCATAGATGATGTCCCCACTTCATTTTACCTTCCATAGTCCATATATACTATCACCTCCTCTATGAGCTCATGAAATGAGAGCTGAATTATATGCAACTATCTTCGAGGTGTAGGAGGCAGTGACTGAGTCAAAATGAGGGTAAATGACTTTCTCTGACTCTTTTATAAGAGAACATCAAAAAGCGACAGGCCTGATCTCAAGTGTCTCTTAGAGGTGGTCACAGCTGCTTTGATGATTGTTATACTTGAAAGATAGCACTTCATATCTTTGTTTTAAACTTCACCCATCCTAAACTCTCAAAAGCAGGCTACCTGCAACTATCACTATACCATAATGCTTGGCCAAATCCCTATGTCACTAACTATAGCATTCAACTCCCAGTATATTTCTTACTCTTTCAGCAACACAGGATAAGCACTTACCTCCTTATCTAAGCCCCTTACTTGAACTATCTTACAGGACATGATGGAAAATGACTTTTCCTCCCTCGGTGCTGTTCTTTATCAGTCTATATTGGGTCTTCACCCTTTTCCCAGCCACTTATCCTTCAATTTTTTATTCTCTTATCTGTATAGAGCCCACCCTCTCAGGGATAATTCATTCTAGTTAGTCAGTATTAATCATCAAACATATTTCTATCCAAATGTGTAAAGAATATACACATACCCACTTAACATATCCCTTTGGAGATGTAATAGATATCATAGATATCACAATAAGGAAAGTGAACAAGAAACACTATCGTTACGCACAGCCTTTTCCATCTCATTCAATATTAATTCAAGCTTTTGCCTGCTCTTTCAAAATAACCCCTCTAACTTCACCTCTCTTGACTCATTCCCTTGCTCAGTCTTCCCAGTGGTATCAGGCCTTTGCAGTTCTTCATATTTACTATTCACGTCACCTTGGAACTTTTATCTGGTCCTTTCCATCTCCTATGAATACTTTTTCCAGATGTCTATCTCTGTAAGCAGTTCTGAAACTGCCCCAATAACTCCTTTTCAATGAGATCTACCTAGAATATCCTACTTAAAAATAACCTCTGCCCACTTTTATTGCAGAACTTTCTATACCGCCTTACCTTTATTTTAATGATACTTATTCCCATGCAACACATTATTATATATCATAAAATTTATATTTTAGTTGTGTTTATTATGTACCTCACCCCATTAGAATTAGCAGATTAAGTGTCTTTATCTGCTTTCACTAATGGGTCTGTCAGAACTCCAGAGAACTGTGTGACACCAAATAGAACTCAATAAAACAGAAAAACAATTTAGTTAAATACATTTGTATTTTAGTATTATGAGAAATTATGATTCATGGGCTACAAACAGACCCAAATTAAAAAAAAATTTTAGTATGTATTTAAAATTAATTCTGGGAAGTTTTTCCCATGTCCCTGCATGAAAACCCATCCATGCCCTTAAGGCTGAGAGTTACTTACAGGAACACAAGTGACTCCATATTTTGGCTCAAATTTCTATTAATTACTTCCCTCAGCAGGAATGAGCTGTGTGGCAGAAATTCTGCCTATAGCTGGTTCCTCTAGTTATTTCGTTTTACTTCTTGCTAGCCACCTTTTACTGACCCACCAGGATTGCAGTCCCCTGGGCATAGAGAAAGGAATATCAGAGAAAAGCCTGACATGGCAGGTACGGCCACACAGGCCCAGAGTTTTCTCTGTGGATATGTTTATGTCTTGTCAGGGCCCCCAGTGATCTCTTCAGATTGTTTTATAAGGGAAGGGTATTCTTATCCACCATCTGACCTTTACTCAGATTTTATTTTGGTCTCTCAGTTCTGCAGGGAAGCCACAATGTCTTCAGGATGTGTATTCTGACAAAAGCCCAACAATTCCCAAACTATGTTCTGCCTTTCAGGTCTCTCATGTATCCTATGCCTTATCCATCATCAGAGGAGATCATGGTGTCTTCCTTGAAGCAGCATTCTTTGTGCTAATCTGCTCCATATTTTCTTCAGTCTGAGTCACACACTAGTATTCTCTATGCCCAACTTCACAGACCACATTTTTTTCATATATGCTATTATCTGAGTCCTTCCCAAGAGGGAAAGAAATAACTTTATATACTCTTTCCTAGTTTTAACACACTTAAGGGTTTTTTTAAAATAGTTGTTTAGAATCTTTAAGGTAATTTTATCCATTTCATCATATTAATATTTCCTAAGATTTATCTTTTATCTTGAGATATTCCTCAGGTTTATCTTTTATTGTGAAATTCTCTACATATTGTATTTTAATCTTCCTGAAAAGTTTTTCTATTTGACATAGTCTGTTCTACTTCTATGTATATATTGACTTTTGATATACATATATCCATATACAATTGAGGAAATCATATATAAACTTTCCAAGTGGTTTATGTGAGCTACAATGAGTGAGGAAATGATAGGAAAATGGTGCAGAGAGAAAGCTAAGAAAATTGAAAGACAGATGTGCATTCTGGCAAAATCAGAAAAAAAAGTTGTAAAGTCTACCATCATGTTATATAATTATATACTACATAAGTGTTTTTGTATATATTCAAATTATATTTTTAGATACTTAGAGAAGGATATTCTCTAGTACCATAAATAGGAAAAACTATTAAAACTATTTTTTAAAAGTAGTAGTGTATGTAGACCATATTTACATTTATTACTGAAAGCATTTTTTAAAGAACCATAATTATAAATAATGATTTCTGTTTCTGTTGTGTTTTTTAAATTTTGGGGGTAAAGTGTCCTCATAATTCAGCTTGTGTCAGCCCTCCAACACCATTAGAGATAGTAGCTTGCACACAGTTTATTTGCATGCTGTTATTTGTTCCAAGGAATTTAAGGGGACAGGAGTAGATAAGCAGAAAGTGATAAAGAGAAAAGAGAAAAACAAGAGAAAAGTGTCTTATCAAGAAGATTATAGCTAAGGATAGCTAGAGACCAAGTACACTGCAGACCTTTTAAAAACTTGCATGTAACACACTTCAAAATTTTCTGCATAAGATATAGTTATTTATCCATTAACTCTCACCCATTATCAGTCTGATTACTTTGTAGAGCAATATTTAGTTGCCTGTGCATCAGAATGACTAAGCAAAAATGGAGCTGAGGAAAAGTAGCTTGCCTAACTTTGACTATGTAGAAACTGCTAGAATAAAACACTGCTCTGAAGGACTTTGATGTGACAAACAGAAGATACTTGATACAGCTTACCACTTGCCCCTTTAGTATGTATGTATGTCTTAATGTTAAGTTTAGTATCTCAGTCTTCATGTTGGTGGGTGGTATAAGCTTTATTGCAGAACCACTGTATATTTCTCTACTGCAACTTGTCTCAATGTAGTAATTGACATCCATCATCTCCCTATTTCATCCTTTCAATAATTTCATATGTTTAGGCTCCTTGCCTTGAGAGTGACCAAATTCCCCCTGCTATGATGCTGGGGTCTTCAGTTGCTTTGTTCTTCTTGAGTTCTAGATATAATAATCAGATATTTATAGCTGTTGTTACTCATTAGAACATGAAATAACTTCCAGGAAGTTTCCTAGGCATCCAGATTTTATTAGTAATATCTAGATGAATCAATCCAATATAAGTATGTATATTCTCTCAAGGGAAATTCACAGGCATGGCTAACATAATAGGGTCTGGGTAATCCAACAGTGGTCTTCTGCATGCTAGACAGACAGAATTCTTGGCAACTGCTCAGCCTATAAAACTACATGCCTCAGCACTCCCAATCCAATGCTAAAGGCCTGGAAGCTCCCTCAAGAATTGTTGGTACTGTGTCCACATTGAAAGGCCGGAGGAGCTAAAGTCAGTGGATAATGGCAACACCCATATAAACATCCCAAAATGAGAGACACTTCTTGTGTGGGCACAGTGGGTTCCTGTAACTTCCTTTCACCTGGCTTTGCAGCCTGTAGGAAGGTGCTGTTTACATGTAGGACAGGCTATCTCCCAACCCACACTGCCCCACATATCCCCAATTCATACTGTCCTACATATCAATCTTCTGTGTGAACATTCCCACAGATACACAAAGGCAAGTTCTGCTGCCCCTAAATATGTCTTAATCCAGTCAAGTTGACAATCAAGGTTAGCTATTACACAAATGAACTTATTTTTACCATATTGTATATCAGCCACTTTTTGGAGTTATCAGTATTAAAAATAATTATTCTAGCCAATATGGTAACTTCTATTTTTCTTTTATTACTTACTTGACTCTCAAGTGTAGCTTTAATTATTATATTGCTAATTAGGTCAAATGTTACTACATGAAACAGCTAAAATGTGCTCAAGCAGATCATGTAATCAAATTTTCACCATGAAATATACCCACCAATGTGAAGCAGTGTTGCTGTGGGATGTTCTGTATGGCAAATGTGTTGCTGATTGGTCAATAAATAAAACACTGATTGGCCATTGGCTAGGCAGGAAGTATAGGCGGGACAAGGAGGAGAATAAAGCTGGGAAGTGGAAGGCTCAGTGAGAGAGACACTGCCAGCCGCCATGATGACAAACAGCATGTGAAGATGCCGGTAAGCCATGAGCCACATGGCAAGGTATAGATTAATGGAAATGGATTAATTTAAGCTGTAAGAACAGTTAGCAAGAAGCCTGCCACGGCCATACAGTTTGTAAGCAATATAAGTCTCTGTGTTTACTTGGTCGGGTCTGAGCTGCTGTGGGACTGTCGGGTAAGAGAGATTTGTCCTGACTGTGGGCCAGGCAGGAAAACTCTAGCTACACAGTGTTAAGTGAGCTCTCATAAAACTGAATTAAGCCCCACATGTTAATGCTGTTGAGACCAAACAAAGTCGAAAGAAACTCCATCCAAAAACTCCCTTGTACTTATTGCCTCTTTGGGGCCTATGATATTTCGACTGTACAGTATTCCTAATGTCAAACAAGACCTTCTGGTAGAATTTTAGACTCTCTTGAATTATTTTAATACATAGTAACAGTAAAAAATATCTTAACCTCAATAATGAAACAACAGGTCTGAATCTGGGCTGATCGATAGGGCCTTCCCATGTCTTTCACTGTTAAACAAATTCATTGTGGATAGATTTGACAGAAATAAAAATTCTGTAAAGCTGTTTGATGTTGTTTATTTTGCTATGCTACTGCCATAATCAACTGAGAAATTAAACTCGGGAAGCAATAATTATTTTATTAACTGCAGCTGCTTCTGCTGCTGAGTCACCTACTCTTTCTCCATGTAAATATATATGTGTGTGCAAATATATGTATATGAAATTACTTTTACTGGAGAAGTACTTACATAATTTATTCAATATTTGGTCAATAAAATTGCAATAACTGTTCACTGTATGGTAAGATTCAGTCTCCTACAAGGGGGCATGGCAATGAGTCAGCAAGATGGGGTCTGTCACTGGGAAGAGATGATATGATTATGGAAGAAAGAGTGTCATTTATGCAATTAGATGGAAGCGGTACTTGATAGTAACCTGGCTGCATGTAGAATAGCCTTGGCCCTAATGACTGCTTTAATGCTGGTTGTCATTATCCAAACCAATATATGTCAAGGTATTGCTCAAAAGAGGAAAATATTGGAAGCAAAAGAGACACAAAAATAAGAAAGAAGCTATGAGAAGGCTGTTGGTTATTGGATTACAGCCTTGCCTGTACTTCTAATTTACTTATTTTTTATTTCAGTGATTTGCTTACCTCTTCCTATATTCTCTATGTTTTCCTCAATATTATTTTTCTACTATCCACCTTCTGCTGACTTTTCATTTTCTTTGACTTTTTAAAATTCTCTCAAATTCTTATTTGTTTGTTTAAATAAACAAAACCCATTTAAGCAATATCTTTTTATAGCTGTGCATATTTTTATTGTCCTACACAGATTGTTTTTTTAAATTTTTTCCCCTTATGAACATATTTTTACCGCATGGCACATCGAAGCTATCACAGTGAAAATCTCACATTCTGCTCATTGATACCAATGGGGGCAGCAAAATGATTTATTTCAGTCTCATGATTATTTAAATCTCTTCTGAGGTTCATCTGAATGAGATGTTTTTTGAGGAACCCCTGAGGTCAGTATTCTGAGATAAAAAGATTGCCAGAGCTGTGAGTTCTGGAGTAAGAATGGCTGATTATGGTTCCACACTGCATGATTGAGATGTCAATAGTCACTTACTCTCCCATTTTTAGTCAAGTGTAGCATGAATCTTAAATGGTCTTATTAATAAGAACAAACCCGGAGCCAGGTATTGGGGTGAATGCTGGAAGATCAGAGAAGCAGAACAAGCCACAGCCATCTCACCTCACCAGTTCCTCAGCTGATTGTGTTTCTCAGACTGGATGCCTCTGAGTCCTCATCCAGAATGAATCTTAGCTGAACTGTTGCTCAAAAGCCTAAAAGCTTAACCAGGCTTCCTGGTTTTCATGCCTTCTATACCTTTCTGCTTTCTGCCATCACTTCCTGGGATTTGCTGTGGGATGGTCTGTATGTCAAATGTGTTGCTGATTGGTCAATAAATAAATCACTGATTGGCCAGTGGCCAGGCAGGAAGTATAGGCGGGACTAACAGAGAGGAGAAGGGAGAGAACAGGAAGCTGGGTGAGGGAGACACTGCCAGCCGCCATCAGGACAAGGAAGATGTAAAGTACCAGTAAGCCACAAGCCACGTGGCAAGGTATAGATTTATAGAAATGGATTAATTTAAGCTGTAAGAACAGTTAGCAAGAAGCCTGCCACGGCCATACAGTTTATAACCAATATAAGTCTCTGTGTTTACTTGGTCGGGTCTGAGCAGCTGTGGGACTGGCGGGTGAGAGAGATTTGTCCTGACTGTGGGTCAGGCAGGAAAACTCTAGCTACAGGGATTAAAGGCTTACTTTGTAGGATTAAAGGCATGAGTCACCATGCCTGGCTGTTTCCAGTGTGGCTTTAAACTGCTTCCCAAGTGATAGGATTAAAGGTGTATACTACCACTGTCTAACCTTTATGTTTAATATTGTGGCTGTTCTGTTCTCTGACCCCAGATAAGTTTATTAGGGTGCACAATATTTTGGGGAACACAATATCACCACAGTCAAGTGTTCTTCAAGGTCAGCTCAGTGTCCCTCAAACAGATATTTTTCATGTATGCTAAATTTCAAATGTCAAATTTCAAGGCTTCTGCAAGGGATGGGAAGACAATTCCCTGGAAGCACTGCTCAGGAGAGGGGTTCAGATCTCCAGTGTTTACTCTCATGGAGCCTTTACCATCTCTTCCTTTGCTGCTGCTGCTCCCACACTTTGTAAAATATGAATGGTATTAATTCTTTGTTTTTCCCTCCTGACGGCTTTAAGTATGGCCTGCTTGGGTTTGCTATGTGAATTAAGAAACCACTAGTACTTGGTGAGCCCATACTGAAGAGCTGGACTCCAGCTCCAACGGCACTCAGATCTCTGTCATATGCAGCAGCCACAGGCACCATAGCCCCCTCCATTCTTTGTCTCATGAGGTTACTCTATAAAATTCTTTTGTGGTAACTTACATATTTTTTTCCCCTGGAGGAACCTGAATTCAATATGTTTATCTGCTATGCCATGAAAAGTCAGAAACAATGTTTAGAAAAAAATTTTAAGTCAGATAAATATATTCTGGATTTTTTTTTGATAGATCTGTTTAGAGATTTTCATTCTTCTTTTGTGACTAAGAATTATCTGGTCAAGATTCTTAAGACAGATCATGTAGCAGCTGAAATCAAAATATTGCTGCACAAGCAACCTTGGAATATGCTATTTGCAAAGCAAATTTAAAAACCACATACTTCGCTTGAATCAGATAATATTAAGGCTCAGATGTCAAATGTCAGCAAGGATAAGTTTAATATTTAAAATTAATTAAGGAGTTGTGCAAATTGCACATAGATGTATTACTCATCATTTCCTGCATTGTTCAGTAACTGCAGAACATTATTCATCTCAATGAGTGACCTCCAATTCAGGGGTGAAAACAAGAACTTTCTTTGTTCTCAAGGATGGAAGCCAGGAGCTATTTATTCTTAAGCTAAGAGTTCCTATACTATAGTTTTTCTAGTGCGTTAAAAATTAGCAAAACCATGTGGACTCTGCACAGACGTACAGTCAGAGATTCAAAGCATAGATTGTCTATCAAAAGGTAGAAAAATTTCAGACAAAAATTTGCTAGATTTTTTTTTTTATTTTCCCCCTTTTGAGTCAGAGACTGCTTTGGTGACCAATCCCTCTGTGTGACATCATTCTTCTCACCTCCACAGTGGTGACCTTCTGTGAAGCTGACTTCCTGCTACAGAAGCCATCCATGTAGCATAGTACTCAGAGTCAGTTTGCTTATCTGTGTTCCACAAACCACATGAGTCCTCTTCTGATTGCTGATATGTCCCCAGTCTACTGAAATGAAGTTTATATTTTTATCATTTTCTGTTTAAAGCTACCTGTAGTTATTTATCAACTGTCCTTCAAGGTCTGTATTCATTAGTTTGGCTTCTAAAACTTGTATAATTTGCTTTCAGTATACCTTGCAATTTATAGTCACTATTTCCATCAGGTTGGATTGACTTTCTTTTTCTTTAGAAATATTCAAATATCTTTGATCTACAGATTTGCCCTTGGTAATCACTCATTTTAGAAAGCATTCCTGTCTCTGTTCAGTTATCCAACATTTAAGCTCTAGTTTTCTACCTACAAACTTTACAATATTATTTCATTCCTTTTATGATATATGTATGTTTATATTAAGTTTTATGATACATTAAATTTCACAATATTCATGCTTATAGTATGATATATGCAGGCTTATATTAAATTTTATGATATATGGTTGCTTATATTAAATTTTTCAATTATATTATATAAAATTTTCCTTATCCAATTTCAGTCAAATACTTCTTTGAGACAAATGTTTTTTCTCTTCTTTTTAAAATTATCTTAAGTTTTGAGTAAAGAGTTTCACAACAAGTGGATTCTGAATAATTCTGTCCTGAATAAGTGACATACTGAGACTTTCAGTCTTTGGGGGAAGTAGAATTTGCGATGGATTTCGATACACAGAAAGAAAATATTTGTTATATGAGAACTTTGTTGCCTCTGTAATTTGAAAGTTCAGGCCAGAATCTTTTTTTTTTTAAATGAGGAGTATAGCATCTGTTGTGAATTGGTTGGACTTCCTTTCTGTCCCAGTGTTGTTTTCTGATGTTGTTTGCTTGTTTGTTTTGTTTTGTTTTTGTTGTTGCTGGAACAAGTTTACTCCACAAGTACTTGATTGAAGAAATAATACAGGCTTAGGCACTTTGTAGTAAGTGTAGCACCATGCAGTCTTCATTCCATGAAACATATACACAAATAGTCAAATGAACATATACATTATATTATATTACATGTTAAAATGAGTCATAGGAGTTACATCAAGTATTAATGTTCTTATGAAAGATCTTTGAGACTAAATCTGAATTCAGTAAGTGAACAAGTTGTGTGTGTGTATGTGTTACCTGGAAAAGTCTTTCAGGCAGTTGGAACAACCAGGCAGTAGGTACAAATAAGCCAGGAATCTCTGTCTGGAAGGGAAGGGTTGGGGAAGATCAGGTAAAGCACTCGCTGTGTGTGTTCTCATTTGTTTTCTGCTGCTGTAATAAACACCATGACTAAAGCAGCTTGGTGAGGGAAAGGGTTTATTTCTTCTTACACTTCCAGGAAACAATTCATTACTGAAGGAAGTCAGGGCTCAAGGCAGGAAATAAGAAAAGACTACAGAGGAATGCTAATTATTGTCTTGCTTTCCAGGCTGGCTCAACTTGTTCTCATATATAACCCCAAACCACCTGTTCAGACATACCCACAGTCACTTTTCCCTGGTGACTCTAGTTTGTGACAAATTAAAATCTAACAAACAGATGTGACAAATGTGGATTTTATCCCTAGAACCCACATAAAAACCCAGACATGTTGACGTGAATCTTTCATCCTAGTGCTCCTGTGATGAGAAGATGGGAGAATGACCAAGAAGCTTGTGCGCAAGCCAGACTAGAGTGAAGAAACAGAAACAAGAGAAACCCCCGTCTCAAAAAACAAGAGGTCAGATATAACTCCCAGAAGTGTTTCTTTGACCTTCACATGGGTATTGTGATGAACAGATATTCAAATAAAGTGCAAATTAAATACAAAGGAAACAATAGTGAGTGAGATTATAGATAACCTTGAAGGCTGTAAAAAGAAAATCTGGATTTTTCTCTGGATAGTCCAATCTAAATCATAGAAAACAAACAGACTTGGAGACCAACTTTAAACTTTTCAACTTCAGCAGGCTTAATCTCCCATAAGTTAACTTCTGTAAACTCCCTCAGAAGGGTAAAACTCATAAAACTTTGATTTTAAGTATTCTAATCCTGAAATCCAAGTAGAAAGACATGAAGTAGGCTTTGGACATGTTTCTTCTTTTGTCTCCATTTCAAAGCAAGAGATTTACAGTCAAACACAAGTGACTATTTTAGCTACACAAAAGTTTGAACTGTTTTAATGTTCACCTTAGTATCTTGAGATGCAGCACAACAACACTGTTCCATATACTAATAGCTACCACTCCCATGCCGTGTCCTGCACCAGGCATCTTTCCATGTTTTCTGTACATGGACTTTTCTCAGGAGATCAATGTTGCATTTCACACTCTTCATTTTTCATATAAAGATCTGAAGCTCAAAAGTTTTCAAATTTAGTCAGCTGGCCAGGAAAGATTACCATAACCTGATATGGCTAGATACAGTACCCAGGCTATGAGGTCAAACCAGTATTTTAGAATATCTTCCATAAGAGCACTCCTACCTTAATATTCAATATTTGAATTTAAGTAGTTAATTCTGCTCCTGTGTGTTTTTGTGAACTCAAATAAAATATAGATGAACTCTTAATTAATATTTAATGCAAATGCTCAGGAAAGAATAGGTTGTTACTGTCTGTACCTGTGTGTTGCCAGGGTAACTTAATTCTACTTGGCCCTGTGTGCTATATTGCCTTGCGGCAGGGAAAGTGTTCTGCTGCTACTAGAAGCCATTATGGGAAAGAAAGTGAGGTAAAGTGTACATAATAGTAAAACTATTGCTTTAGGACTATACTTGGCAGTGCTCACTCGACATTATTCACTTTGCCTGATGCCTTTCTTTCATTCATTTAATGTTTGCAGCCTGCCATCTCAGAGCTACTCTCTTTGGCACTTGGAAATTGACATATATCTTTGGTGAAATAGAGACCCCCCCCCCTTTTCTTCCCTCAGTTCTGATTTACCCAACACAGCCTGCTTTCTTACTTCTTCCTTTTACCATTGTAGAGATAATAGATTAAAATAATTGGCTCCAAATCTAATGAATGATTTCTCTTTGCTTTTGGTATCCTGTGACATCCAAAGATACAATATTCATTACAGGTTTTTTACTTCAAGACACTTTAACCATTGTAGTTTATTTTCCTTAGCCATTACTATGACTTTTGTTTAGAAATATAATCTGGACAAAGCCTGACTCCTGAAATTCAAGAGATGTCACATACTCTAATGCTTAATGAAA
Organism: Peromyscus eremicus; assembly: GCF_949786415.1. Taxonomy (NCBI): domain Eukaryota; kingdom Metazoa; phylum Chordata; class Mammalia; order Rodentia; family Cricetidae; genus Peromyscus; species Peromyscus eremicus. The sequence continues at coordinate 66,387,487 of NC_081430.1, forward strand.
TTATTATTTTATTTAAAGGAGGGTAGAGATGACTATTTTCCTGTAGTTAAAAATAACAAAGCTTAAGCCGGGCGGTGGTGGTGTACGCCTTTAATCCCAGCACTTGAGAGGCAGAGCCAGGCGGATCTCTGTGAGTTCGAGGCCAGCCTGGTCTCCAAAGCGAGTTCCAGGAAAGGCGCAAAGCTACACAGAGAAACCCTGTCTCGAAAAACCAAAACCAAACCAAAACAAACCAAAACAAAACAAAACAAAAAAAAAAAAGCTTGAATAACTCAATTAACATAAATGAAAAAATTCTTTTAGTCTCTGTGTGAATTTAAAATAGCAAAATTTAATAATTGAGGGGATTTCTTCTTTCTAGTACTACCAGGGTTTTTTTCTCCAAAGATAATATTATTTCTCTTCCTTTCTGTGGGATACTTTTAATCTTCTATGTATCCTGAACCCTATTTTTCTTCTTTATTTTACTCATTTCTTTTTTGTTGTTGTTTCTTTAGCATTTTGTGAAACTTACTGGGATTCTATGAGAATAGGCATATACAGAAATTCTAGGATACCTGCCACAATGGCCCATATACTTCAAATATTTGAATACTACTGGTCTCTGAAAAAAGTCCATGGCAAGATGCCCAAGGTCCTCTGACGCTCTTGTGTCCTTGTGACAAACATGGTATCTTCATGCTTATCAATATCATTTGCCTAAGGATATTTTATTGAAAATTGTTTTATTATATTATAATCTGTAGATTGTAGCTAGAGTTTTCCTGCCTGGCCCACAGTCAGGGCAAATCTCTCTCACCTGCCAGCCCCACAGCCGCTCAAACCCGACCAAGTAAACACAGAGACTTGTATTGGTTACAAACTGTATGGCCGTGGCAGGCTTCTTGCTATCTACTTCTTCTATCATGAATTAACCCATTTCTATTAATCTATACCTTGCCACATGGCTTGTGGCTTACCCGCATCTTCACATGCTGTTTCTCATCGTGGTTGCTGGCAGTGTCTCTCTGACTCAGCCTTCCACTTCCCAGCTTTTTTCTCCTCCTTGTCCCGCCTACACTTCCTGCCTAGCCAATGGCCAATCAGTGTTTTATTTATTGACTAATTAGCAACACATTTGCCATACAGAACATCCCACAGCAGTAGATACTCAGTTAATATTAAGTAACTAAAAACATAGGGAATTTGTTCCATGTTTTTTTAAGGAAGGTGAATAACATTCTTTGATTTAAATTTCTATGTGAAGTTATTAGTAGAATCTATCCTCCCAGGCAGGAAATTAGATGTGTTAAAATTCAACCAGTTACATAATGGACTTGGGTGTCCATTTCAGAGAAAGGTCCAGGGATACATTTCTTTTTAACAAAAATGTTGAATGCCTTATTGTTTTTGTATTCACATAATTTGTATAAACCAATATGTCATAGTCTGTATTCATTATGTTCCACTTCAAAGTTTTACCCATTGTGAATTCCTAACCATATTTATTGAAAAGAAGCAACAAGGTTCATTTGATTAATAACCTTGTTTTTAAAATTTATTATATTGAGGTCTTTCCCAGCATGATTATTTCAAAGAATAAAAAATTTGGCTGCCCTGAAACCAAGGATATCTGAAACCATATTTTAGTATTAAATACAGACAACAGGTTTACTTACTGGCCTCTAGTGTATTTTTTCACACACTTCTCATTGGGACACCCATAATTTGTAAAAATCTTTTTATCTCAGTCTTGTCATACACAGTTCATACTATCTCTTTGAATATTGAGGTCTATGTGTCACAAAATCATAAAAATGTAAATAGCAGGAATTATACGTTTTTTTTATGTATCCTTAGTATTTATTCTTGTAAAAATATACATAAATTGCCAGACAGTGGTGGCACACACCTTAAATCCCAGTACTTGGGAGGCAGAGACAGGTAGAGCTCTGTGAGTTCGAGGCCAGCCTGGTCTACAGAGCAAGTTCTAGGATAGCCAGGTCTATACAAAGAAACCCTGTCTCAAAAAAAAAAAAAAAAAAAAAAAACCAATATGTGTGTGAGTGTGTGTGTGTGTGTGTGTGTGTATGTGTGTGAATTAATCACACAAATAAGGTATTTCTGTTTCATGTTGTGTGTGTGTGAGTGTGAGTGTGTGTGTGAGTGTGTGTGTATGTGTGTGAATTAGTCACACAAATAAGGTATCTCTGTTTCATGTTGTTGCTGGTAGAGGCCCTCAAACTTTACCAGATAACTTGAATCTTCTGATCCTTGTCATCTGTTAAAGTAAGTGAGATGTTTAAACAATTTTAAATACACTCATTCTGACAGCTAAGGTAGTACAATCAACTCTACCTGAGGTTAACAATAAACGATAATCATTTGAGAACCAGCCTATCAGAGCAGAATGACAACTAGAGGATTAATCACTCTTGGTTTCCCAAAAGGTTTTCTACCAGGGACAGAAAAGTTTTAAACAACAAACTTGAATATTATAATGATTGAAAGTAAAAGTCTTTCCTATTATCAATTAGTAATTTGTCAATAAATAAGTTCTCTTGAGAATCTGATTAGGGTGAATCAATATCTGAGAGACCGATGAACTCAAGACACAGAAACACCTCATATCTCCTTTACCACAAACTCCAAATGACAACTGGCTCCTTTTATCAAGGTAACTCAGGATGCCAAAAAGCCTTGTGTAGGTGAAAAGTCTGCCACTGAAGACGATGTCACTCTTCATCTCTCCAGTGCTGTAAACCTTGAATACCAGGACTTCTGAATCACACTCCCAAAATGACTTGTCTAAACTATATATGAGGGCAAGTGCTAGAAGAGTGAAGAATAACCAGCACATTGACACATAACTGTATGGAACTCTGTGTGCAAAAACTCACAAATGCAAACTTTAATGGCTTTATAGTTAATATGTAATAACTATCAATAACAATATAGTTAATATAGTAATAATAGTTACCATGGAAATCTAGATTATATGAATCTCTGAAAACAAAAGAGGATGGGAAAAAGCTTGTGGTATTTTATTTTTGACTATGTATATGTGTAAAGTATATGTGTGGGTGCATATGTGTATATCTGCCCATGGAGGTCCAAGATTGACACCAGTGTCTTCTTTTATTATTCTCCACCATATATATTGAATTAAGATCTCTCACTTGAACCCAGAGCTCATTGGTTCTGGTAGTCTAGTTAAGGAGTTTGATTTAGGGATCCCTATCCCTTCTCCAATCTTCTGTGTTCACAGGTAGGCTGTCATGCCAACCCAGCATTTATGAGGTACTGAGGATCCAGACTTTGGGTCTTCATACTTGCATAACAAGTTCTTTATCCATTGAGCCACTTTCCCAGCCCCAAGACATATGTGGTGTTAAAGCCTACAATAGATCTTAGTATAGATAAGAAAATAATTAAACTTGGTAACAAGATTACGTAGGACTGTAATTAAAATTTTGCTTGCTAAATAATAGTTCTTAACCGTTCATCAGCATCATTTGAGGAGCTTGTCAAAACAAACTCCTGAGTCTCATGGTAGAACTTGGAAAGATGAGAATAGAACTCAAGAAGTTGCATTTCTAGGGTTGGAAGTGGTGGCACATGCCTTTAATCCTAGCACTTAGAAGGCAGAGGCAGGCAGATCTCTGTGAACTTATGCCAGCTTGCTGTATATGGTGAGTTTGAGACCAGACAAGGCTATAGAGTAAGACCCTGTCTCAATAAATAAATAAGTAAGTAAATAAGTAAGTAAATAAGTAAGTAAATAAATAAATAAAATACAACTTATCTTTTTTTCCTTTTCTCTTTTTGTTTTGTTTGTTTTTGTTTTTAAGATAGGGTCTTACCATGTAGGTCTAGCTGTTCTGGAACTCACTACATAGAGCAAGCTGGCCTTGAACTCATAGACATTTGCCTGTGCTGGGATTAAAGGCATGGGCCACTACTCCTAGCAAAGTTACATTTCTAACAAGATCCTTGAGTGACACTTTGGGAATCTCTGTAACAAAACTGAATGATCTCAGTTATCTTATTCCTAAAGGCACTTGAAGTGTTGTTTAGAGAGGGGCTTCTGTTAGCATTTCATTAATTAAGTACTTATAAATGAAATCCAAAAGAGCAATCCTTTGAATTATTTTCTCTTTGTAATGAACAGTGTTGCATTTCTTTAATACTTACCCGTTTTAGTCTTTAGCAATAACATGAATTACAGATCACAAACCATGTGACTAACCTGATGTAAGACTAAAATTGGGGTAAAAGTAAATGCTTAAATGAGTCATGAGATTAAAAACAAATGCCAATATATAAAAATCAGACAAACTTCAGTAATTCCATTTGTCTGACTAGCATAAAAAAGAGGCCATAAGCTCCATCTTAGCGATGGCCATGTTGTGATTTGGGTGCAAAATGTATCTCGCTGGTTCATGTATTTGAACTACCACTATTTCCTGAGGCTGTAGACCATTGAGGGCAACCCTAGAGTTCGGTCTATTTTTTGTCCCTTTTTCTTTGTCCTGGTTTGCCTTGATGTGAGCAAGCAGCCTCATGCTCTTGCTTCCACAGCTGAGACCCACTGAGGTTGAATTCAAAAGTAATGGATTAAGTTGTTTGGCAGAGGAAATTTTAAGAAAGTACAATATCCAGGCTATGACATTGTTCCTGCCCATAGTTCTGATTCAGATCTACAATGAGGGTGAGCAGAAAGACATGAAAAGTATGCAGTTTAACAAGGTAGGAGCATACATGTGATTAAAGCTGTGGACAAGGCAGAGGTTATAAAGGGGCCACAATTGTTAAAGAGAATATTACCATTAAAGAGAGATCTCAGACTTTACAGTGTGACAGGAGGAAAGGGGCCTTGCCCTCAAGATCCCATATACCTAAAATCCTAGTGTGTAACAATATAAAATATAGATGTCAAAGTAAAAGATTTATTAAAATAAGTCATGATCAAGCTATGTTAAAAATAGCTGAGGCAGTACTGTCCATGTGCCCTCATATGCTTGGGTACATGAAGGAAATCTCACAAATATCAAAATAAAAATCATATTCAAGAGTGATAATGAGCTGGACATTGTAGCACATGCTTTAATCCCAGCCTCAGGAAACAGGTAGGTGGAACTCTGTGAGTTTGAGTCCAGCCTTGTCCATATAGTAAATTCCAGGCTAGCTGGGTCTACACAGTGTGCACAATGAGACTCTGTTTTTAAAAAACAAACAAAGAAATGATGAAAAAGTCTCAACAAATATAATATTTCTAGTCCTTGTTGGATGTATGTGTGTTTAATTCACACAGTTTTAAAAAAGAGTAAAGTTGCAACTCTTAACTTCGTAAACTAGATTCAGATTTATTGGTGAGGTATTTGTGACCAGGCTAAGACTCTCTGATATTTACAGGAAATTAAATCTGGTCAGTTGTTGGTGTTAGTTTTCACCTTGTCAGCAGCCTGCCTCTGCCGCCAAAGCAGTTATGTCATCACCTGTTGCCAGGTGCCTTTCCCCCACACCATCAGGTATGTGCACCTCTTATCCCTGGTGCATGAGCAGGCTTTTTGGAGCCCACTACCTATGATGGGACACCTCGTATAGCCTTGAGGCAGGGGAGGGGCTTGGACCTGCCTCTACTAAATGTACCTCCCCATGGGAGGCTTAGCTTCTTGTAGGAGGGAATGAGGTGGGTTGGTAGGGGGAGGAGGGAAGAGGGGGATCTTTGATTGGCATGTAAAATGAATAAAAAAAAATTCTTAATAAAAAAAACCTGCCTGCCAGGCACAGCTTGCTCTCTTGCCTCCCTTTACCTTTCTTGTCTCTCTTGCCTCTTGGCTCCTCTCTTGCCTCTCTTTTTTCTCTGGTTTCTTCCCTATCTCCCTATCTGCTTGCCTCTCTCATTTCCCCACCCTGACATGGCCTTTCACTCTGTAACTCTCCCCTTCTCCCCTCCTCCAATAAACCTCTTGCACTAACTGTGTTGTGTGTGACCTGTTTGCTTAGTGGCATACCCTGTCAGGGCCTGCCAAAAGGTACCTACTTCGCCTTCCTTTTTTTAATCTTTACGGTTGGTGCAGGAAAGTTAGGGGCAAAACAAGATTGATATGTTTTACAGATCAGTTATAAGTAAAGAAATATTCAAAAAAGGAAAAATTTTAGACTTTCCAACTTTTGAACATGGAATTTGTGATTAGAGACTTGGTGCTTAGTATAAAGTCTAGAGTTTGATACAAAAGTAGAAGTACAAGTATGAAACCAAAATAAGACCAAAATGCTTTCACCCCAAAACTAAGGCCTAAGACTGCTCCTTTTAGCTACAGGCTTTAAGTTACTGAAACAGGCCAGAAGTTACTGAAACCAGTCAGTTCAGATTCCAGAAACCAGGAAGTGTAAAAGTACAGAGTCACAAGGTAGTCAGGAGGTAATGACTGCCAGACTATGGAATGTCCTCTCCCTGGGCCCCTAGGTAACTGTTTGACCATAGAATGTCCCAACCCTAGTTTCCATAGTGACTATATAATCACCAGATGCCCCCATCTGGGGGCGGCCAATGAGAAATGGTGGCGGGCAACTACCTCCTTAGAAGGAAAATTGAATTGTGATTTCTGGAATTCCTAGACACAAGCCAATCAGAATTAAACCTGTACTAGCACCCCTAAATGTTGTAACCTTGTGATTTTTCCCTTTAAAAACTGAGCTTGCAGACAGGTGGGTACTTCCTCCAGCCTCCACTGTGTTGGATCTGTTGGACAAAGTCCCTGCCTAGGCTTGTATTGCATTTGGATATCCCTAAATTAAACCTTGCTTTTGCATTCCGGCTTACTCGTCTTTGGTGGTCTCTCTGGGGGTCGCGATCTGGGCACAACACAAGGAAAAGTAATTTTTACTTCCTTGGAATTCTGGGACAGAAAACCATTAATTATCAAAAAGTGCTTTAAAAATGTAACTGCATTGTAGAACATAAGGCTGGGTGGTACACTTTAGTAGCGTTTGCAAGAAATCAATTAATTCATGATCATCCTGGCAGCCCTGCCAAGTGTCATTAGTGCTGCAAGCTATAAGCTGTCACTGAGAACCTGCCTGTGTTTACTTCCTGGGAGGCTTAGCTTGAGTGTGTGGAATGGATCTGGCCCCAATTGCACATTACAGCAAAGTAATTATTCATCAAAACTTGCCTCACTGCAAGCAATTCATTCCTCTCTCTACAGATGTCTAGGACTCTGACCCAAAGCAGCATGAATGCGGACTAAAAATAGCTCCCACTGCAGCAGGCAGCCCTGGAGAACTTTGCATTTAAGTGGTTTTTATCCCCATGGTAGCTGGGCATTTTGCTCACCAGATTGACACTGGAAGAAGTGGGAGAAGGTGAATAGGTTTTTTTTGTTTTGTTTTTTGTTTTTTTTTGTTTTTTTTTTTTTTTTTTTTTTTTTTTTTACTTTCTATTGTGTCTCCATTCTTTGAGATATAAAACACATTGCTTCATGGAAATAAATTTTGTTCTAAATAGTAGAAAGGTGGGGAAAAAAACCCAAAATGAAACAAAAACAAAACAAAACCCCTCTCTTCCTTCTCTTTGTTTTGTGCATTTGATGTTTTTTGTTTCTTTTTTATTTTCCTTCTGTAGCTGCAGGGGAGATTATGTGTCAGTTGTACCACTACCAATTACACTTTTTAATCATACATTTTCATGAGAATATAATCACTAATATCTTTTATGTGTATATGTATGCAAAGCACTGTGGAATTATATAGGCATATAACCCTAGTGTCCTTATCACATTAGTGGCATGGAACAGATAACAGAGCAGCAAGTGACTCCAATCCAGTGCTGCTGGCATTTGAGCACACCTGGAGCAAGGCTCTAATACACAGCTTCAGTGAGTGGAATCCCGAAGTGAGAATGTAATCCCAGGAAATGGGTTTAAAAAACAATCAAGTTAGTCTTGTTAACCCAGGGCATGGACTGGACTGTCTTGGCTGGAGAGTCACTTTTTAATTACTCCAATGGCCCTGGGTTCGTTATGCTAATAGGATTGCTAAATAGCCCCAAATTCCTAAGATGCCTAGGCTGATAAAACTCAACTGTGGCCTACAAAACCGAGAATGATGGACAGATTTGGTCTCTGCACTCAAGGAATCCATGAGTTAAACTAAAATACCAATGGCAGTGGTTATAAATATGAATACATCTAATATAATTCTGTTGCCAGATTTTTGCTGGGCTGGTAAGCAGGACATGGACTACATTCCTGTTGAGGCCAGTAATGAAACATAATCTCGTTCAAGGTTCTTGCTTAAGCAGGTTTTCTAAATAAGACCAAATTAATTCTTTTAATACTCACCATGCAGCAGTGATTACTCCAAATAATTCACCTGTTTGCATTTTATCCCCATAACCACCAGTTTTATTACCTTGAAAGATAAGCTCAGAAAACAGGAACAGAGTCAGGTTACAGAATCCAATTCAAAGGCAAATATTTTAACATTATAGTAGGTGACCACAGTTGGTATTGAATTTCTACAAGTGTAATGTATAGTCCTTGGATTATTAGCCTAGTAACTGTCTTTTAAGGAGGGACTTCTGTGAATATATAACTTTGGAAAGCATTGCATGCTTTACACAACAAGATTTATGGCACATTAAAATCTCATTATAAATACTTTAGGGAGAAAAACATTTTAGCTTCGTGTAAGAAAAATTTTCTACAACACTCTTGTTGATAGAGTGCTTTTTACCGTGTAACTTTTTGACATGGTGCTGAAGACTTAGAAAATCTATTTTTAGAAATAATATCTTTGTGGGAAAGAGATATAAGGAAACACTGATATTTCTGACAAAAACTCTTAGTGATTAAATAAGAGCTCCTACTGGTTGGGAATTTAGGAGTTTTCTAGTTATTTCAGTGGAACAGGGTTGAAATGTTAGTGGACAATGCTTCCCCAACCCCACCTCTGATCCCTTCTATTATTCATATAAAAAGCTACTTGATCTCTTTCATATTGGTCCTGTCTACACTGAAAAGGCCAGATTTTTTTATATTTATTTTTATATAGGTGTTTAAAAGAGTAACACTCATGTAGAAAAGTCTGTGTAGCCTACATGGGAATTATATTAGTTTCAAAAAGAGAACACATGCAGGCACCTAATGTACAAATCAAGAAGGTCTTCCCACAACCCCAGAAAGCTCTCTCTTCTCTTGATTGCCCACTCTCACCAGAGTAGCCACTACTCTGACTTCTGTGTCCACAGGTTGTATGTAATTCCACATGTGTAATTTTACTGAGGTAATATGCCCATTAGCTGCATGTACTTGGAATACGCTTCTTGGTAAGTGCTGCAAAGGTTTGACACACAATCAAGGCAATAAACATACTCACTGTTGTGCCCAGATCGTGACCCCCAGAGAGACCACCAAAGACGAGCATGCTGGAATGCAAAAGCATGGTTTAATTCTGGATATCCAAAAGCAATACAAGCCTAGGCAGGGACTTCGTCCAAGACATCCAACGCAGTGGAGGCTGGAGGAAGTGCCCGCCTGTCTGCAAGCTCAGTTTTTAAAGGGAAAAATCACAAGGTTACATCGTTTAGGGGTGCTAGTACGGGTACAATTCTGATTGGCTCGCTTCTAGGGGCTTTCTAGAAATCATGGCTTAATCTTACTTCTAAGGGAGTGGTTGCCCGCCACCATTTCTCATTGGCTGCCCTCAGGTGGGGGCATTTTTATGGTCAGTTACCCTGGAAACCAGGGAGAGGACATTCCATAGTCTGGCAGGCATTACCTCGTGACTATCTTGTGACTCTGTACTTTTACACTTCCTGGTTTCTGGAATCTGAACTGACTGGTTTCAGTAACTAATGGCCTATTCCCAAAAGGAAAAATCTTAGGCCTTAATTTTAGGGTGAAAGCATTTTGGTCTTATTTCTAAGATGGCTCATTTTGGTCTCACACTCACCATCCTTAGAATTTTCTGTCTTACCTTTATAGCTCCCATTTCCAAGCAATAATTGACCCCTTTCTGCCACTGTAGGTTAGTTTGTATTTTTTAACATATTATATAAGTGGACACATAATGTAGCCTACATTTTTGAAGGTACTCTGACTTATTCATAATAATTATTTTAAGATAACTTTTATACTAATTGTAAACAATTAGTTTTTTCCTTTTAATTGTTGAATAGTGTTCCATTGTCTAGATATACCACAGTTTATTTGTTCATTAATGAGCATTTATTTTATTCACACCTTTTGGCCATTACAAATATAATTTTTAGGAACATTTGTGTAGACATCGGCTTTCATTTGCCTTTTCTAAATGCTTGGCAGTGGTATGCCTGTGTCATATACTTATGTTTAACATTTTGTGGAATTGCTTAATTTTTCTAAGACTCCCTGTTAGGATTCTGCCACTCCAGCTGTATGATCGCACATGCGCAGTTCAGTAGCTAAGCAAGGGGTCTTGCGTCTTATATCATCAGTGCACCTCGTGATTGTGCAAGTGTGTGCAGTGCAGTCACACAATCAGAACATCTGTGGTGTAGCTCTGTGAGCCTACATGTTCATGTGCAGGGAATCCTTAAAAAGTCACAGACTCCTCCCTCTTTCAACTCTCTCCCCCCAATCTCTCTCTCTCTCTCTCTCTCTCTCTCTCTCTCTCTCTCTCTCTCTGTACATGCCTCTTCCCAGGCCTGGACACTCTCTTTTGTCCCCCCCTCCTGGGTTTTGTCATGCCTCTTGACCTTTCTTGAACGGTAAAAGCGCTGCTTATTATTTAAAACCAACACTACCAATTCCCATGCCACAACAGCTTATCTATCTTTCTATTTTTCTTTCTTTCTTTCTTCTTTCTTTCTTTCTTTCTTTCTTTCTTTCTTTCTTTCTTTCTTTCTAGCTATCTTCTATCTATCTTCTATCTATCATCTGTCTATCATCTATCTATCTATCTATCTATCTATCTATCTATCTATCTATTATCTGTGTGTATATCTTTCTTTCCTTCTAATAGCTATATTTTTATGTCATATTTAAGAAATTATGCCAAACTCAGTGGTACTGAGACTTTTCACTTATACTTTCTTCTAGAAGTTTCATTGTTCTAGGTTTTAGATTTAGGACCACAGTAAACACCCTTACTAATTTTAGCACAGGATGCAACTGAGCCAAGGTTTTCTCTTTTTGCTTGTTCTGTGTCTGGCTAGTCAAGCACACTACCACAATTTGTGTAAAAAAGTTTCTTCTTACAGTTGCAATTATTTTCTCCAATGCAATATTGCTAAATTACTGTAATTTACAAAGAATTCTTTTTTCTTTCATTTTTGAGATTATGGTATAATTGTATTTTCCTACATATAGCACGATTAGTATGTATGTTATTCCTGTATATGTTTTCAGAGCTGACCATTTATTATTGGGTAACCAATTGGCGTGGCCATTGGTGTCATCCTTGTTCAACTCACATTTGGGCAGCCATATTGGTGAGACTTTATGGCTGTAGCTTCTGACATTACTAGGAGACTGGATCTCACAACAAACTCCCTGATCCTCTACCTCTTATAATCTTTCCACTCCCTTTTCTGTAATATTACCTGAGCCTTAAATGCAGAAGTGTTTTGCAGATGTGCCCATCGGGACTGGGATCTGAAACTGAGCATAATGATTGGTGGTGGGGTTTTGTTGTTGTTGTTGTTGTTTTGTAATGGTCTTTGTTGCAAAGAGAAGTTTCTTTGATGACAGCTGAGATGAATATTATTTGTGTCTTAGTTAGAGTTTCTATTGCTGTGAAGAGACACCATGACCACAGTTTTTCTTATAAAGGAAACATTTGAGACTAGATTACAGTTTCAGAGGTTTAGTCTATTTTTATCATGGCAGGACATGGCAGCATTCAGGCAGACATGGTGCTGGAGAAGATGCTGAGAGTGATACATCTTGATCTGATAGCAGCAAAAGGAGACTGTGTTCTACACTGGGCATAGGTTGAGCATATAAGATCTCAAAGCCTGCCCCCATAGTGACACAATTCCTTCTATAAAGCCAGACCTACTCCAACAAGGCCACACCTCCTAATAGTGCCACTCCCTGTGGGCCAAGCATTCAAATATGTGGGTCTATGGGGGTGGGCAATACCTATTCAAACCACCCCAACATGTACAGGGCTACAAAGACAAATTTCTGGTTTAGTAAAGTGGTAGCTGTAGTTTATCTTCCAAGATCCATGACTTAACTACACTGAGTAGTTGGCTAGGTTTCCAGGACTAGGCATGATTTCCCTTTTGCTAAGTGTGCTTTAAGTTCAATTAGAGAGCTGTTGGTTAGTGTCAAGTATGTGTGCCCCTATTGTACCCGAGGTTATCATGCCATACTGGTCATTGATGTGGTTTATAGGTGTCATGGTTAAGTGAGACTGTTTCTGGTTTCCCTCCTTGGAAGCTTGTCTGGCACCTTCTGGTACCATGAAAGGTAGTCCTCAATGAGGAAGCATTCAAGTCAATCCCAGCTTGGCAGACTCTGGGACCTGTTTCTGAAATGCATGGTATCGTCAATATCTTCAACAATAGGGACTTACTTCACACCTCTGGGAGCAGCCAAGGGCAATAGCAATAGGTTGTATGATTCTGGAATATCTTGGGCAGATCTGGCCAACAATTCATAAGAGGGCTTCTCATGTCTGGTATTGTAGTTTTAGTTAGGTGGTCATTGGCTCTTGGAGGGAGTATTGTCAACCAAGATGAAAAAGTTTATTTAAACTATAAATGTATATTTATGTGCAGAATTTACATGTATTATAGGATTTTTAGATAGTTAATAGTATGATTTCTTATGACTTCTAAAGACATCCTTATTGTTATTTGATCCTTCTTCTGTATTTATCTCCCTGCCCTATCTATAAAGAGCTTCTACCCCTTTTCTATCTCCTTAATTGGATTACTTATTTCTTTGTCTATTGCTTCCCAAACCACTACCTCAGGAATGATCCCTCTTTCCTGATTTTTGCAGTTACTGCAGGATATGTACTCCTCTGAAGATTTGAAGCTGGGAGCCTCCAGTGAGAGAGAACATACAAGGCTTGTCTTTTGGGGTCTGGGTTACCTCATTAGATACAATCAGATGTTTTCTAAGTCTATCCATTTATCTGCAAAATTCATGATCTCAGTTTTCTTTACAGTTGAGTAGAATTCCATAATGTATATGTATCACATTTTCCTTATCCATTCATTGGTTGGATGACATTTAGAGTTTTTACATTTCTTACCTATTGTGAATAGAACAACAATAAACATGGTTGAGAAAGTGTCTGTGAAATAGGATAATGAGTCTCTTGGGCTTATGACAAGGAGTGGTATAGCTGGTTCAAAAGTATGTTTATTTTTAGTGTTTTGAGAATTCTCCATACTGATTTCCATAGTGGCTATACCAGTTTACAATTCCACCCACATTAAATGAGGATTTGCTTTTGCCATATCCCCTCCAGCATTTACTGTCAGTTGTTTTGTTGATATTTGTCATCATTCTGACTAGGGTAAGATGAATCTCAGAGTAGATCCCAGGCCCATTTTTAAAATGAGTCATTTGTTTTTTTTTTTCACTCTTTGTTTTATAACTTCTTTATATATTTTAGATATCAATCCTCTGTAAGATGTTCAGCTGGCAAAGATTCTCTTCCATTCTGTGTGCTTTCTTCTAACCCAGTTAATTGTTTCTTTATCTGTGCAGAGTTTTTAGTTTTGTGATGTTCCACTTGTCAATTGTTGGCCTTAATTCTTGAGGAAATGGAGTCCCATTCAGAAAGTCCTTTCCTACACCTATCTCATGCAAGGCACTCCCAATATTTTTTCTAGCAGTTTCAGTGTTTCAGATTTCACATTTAGGTCTCTGATCCATTTGTAGTTAGTTTTTATGCAAGTTGACAGAGATGATTCTAATTCCATTCTTCAGCATGTAGACATCCAGTTTTCCCAGCACCATTTGTTAAGATGTTTTCTTTTCTATAGCACATGTTTTTGGCACCTTTGTCAACTATTAAGTTGCTAAAGTTACATGTACTCGTTTGTGACTTTGATTTTGTTCCTTTGATATGTATGTCTGTTTTTATGCCAATACCATATTGTTTTTATTAATATTGCTCTATAATATAGCTTAAGATATGTAACGGAAATTCCTGTAGCACTGTTCTTTTAGTTCAGGATTGTTTTGGCTATCTTCGATCTTTTGTGGTTTCATATGAATTTTAGGGTAATTTTTTTCTATGTCTGTGAAGAATGAGATAAGGTTTTTATTGTGATTATACTGAATCTGTAAATAGATTTTGGTAAAATGGTCATTTTCACAATGTTAATTGTACCAATCCGTGAATATAGAATGTTTTCCCATTTTCTACTGTCTTTCTTCAGAGGTTCAAAGATTTTGTTCATTTCCTGTGTTGGTCACCAGGAAGTGAGAGTGACATTTTGAAAAGATTAGGAGATATGACCTTTCTGGAGGAATTGTGTCATTGGAGGTAGGCTTTGAGGTTTCAAAAATTCCATTCCAAGCCCACCATCTCTCTTATGCTGCTGCCTTCAGATCCAAATGTAGAACTCTTAGTTACCACGTCTGTCTGTGTGCAGCCATGTTCCTCACCATGAAGATAATGGACTAAGCCTCTGAAACTACAAGCAAGCCCCAGTTAAATGGGGCTTGTAAGGGTTGTCATGGTTATGGTATCTTTTCAAAATAATAGAACACTGACTAAGACAGGAGTTTTCACCAGGGAGCAGGGTATTTCTGTGACAAGACTGACCATGCTTTGTTGGTAGAAAGTGTACTTTGGATTAGGAAAGCAGTTAAATGCTTTAAGCTGGATTTAATGGGCCATATTAGTAGGAGGATGGAAGACAGTGGTGGGGAGATCAGTGTTGATATGGTGGCTCTGCTCAAGATGTTTCAGAGGAGAAGAATATTAGTAAATGGCCAAGGGGGACATTCTTGTGATATTTTGGCAAAGAATGTAGCAGCTTTCTGCTTTTGTCAAAAAATTTGCCTGAGGCTAAATTGAAGAATTTTGGATTAATTGGCAGAGGAGATTTCAAGGTATCCCAGTATTGACTCTGTCATGTGGTTAATAGTGGTCATTATTACTCAGATCTATAATGAAATGGAGCAATTTGGACAGAGAAAAATACAAAATATACAATTTGAAGAGAAAAGGAGGACCAATAAGTATAACAGAGCTAAATCCCATGTTCAAGGAGATAAAAAGTTTAAAGAAAAGACTGATGCTAAATAGGATAAAGGGAGTAGTGACCTTAGGGCAAGACCCCACCCAGCTAAGCTTCCAACTCATTTAAAGGAATTAAAGGAAAGCATGAACAGTGAAAGACATGATAAACAACAGAAAGCTGATGCAGAGAGAATTGAACAAGTAGGGCATGTTCCAGCCCCAACAATCAGCAGAACTTAGCAATTTCATCCATGTGGTTCTGGCTTTAGTCATAAAAGAAAGGGGCTGTGGAATCTCCCTTTGTGGCTATAAAGAAAGCTGTGTATTAGGGGTGTCCCTGCATGGAGGCTCAGAGAAGCCATTGTGTGAGGCTGTGAAGGTGAAACCTGGATTGCCATGGGAGCCACCCCACAAGGTGTTGGGGATACCAGCTATGGGATGCCTTTAAAGGAAAGCTGCAGACTAAGTGTAGAAGCACCCCAAGAGAGATAATTGTGTTGCAGCCAACAAAGAAGTTGGAGAGCTGAAGAGTGCTTTGACATCAAATATAGAGACACAGAGTTTGGAGTTTACTTAGCTGGTTTTTGGTATCACATTGTCCAGTATTTCCTCACAATGCTCTCTTTCCTCCCTTTTGGAATGATAATGTATATTCTGTGCCATTGTATGTTAGAAGTATGTGATCTGCCTTTTGATTTTGGTCTTACAGGAGTTACATAAGAGATTGCCTTGAGTCTCAAAAGAGACTTTGAACTCTGAAATATTAAAGCGTATTGAGACTGTGATAAACTATAGGGACTTTTGAAGTTGGACTGAATGTATTTAGCATTATAATATGGCTACAAGCCAATGGGGGCCAGGTAGTGGAATGTGTTGATTTAAATGAGAATGGCCAACATAGGTTTATAGATTTCACTACTGGGTCACCAGGAAGTGGCAGTATTTGAAAGGATTAGGAGGTATGATGTTGTTGGAGGAAGTGTGTCACTGAAGTTGGGCTTTGGGGTTTCAAAAAACCCATTTCAAACCCAGTGTCTCTTGTGCTGCTGCCTTCAGATCTAGATGTAGAATTCTCAGCTACCATGTCTGCCTGTGTGCAGCCATGTTCCCTGCCATGAGGATAATAGACCAAACCTCTGAAACTCTAAGCAAGCCCTAATTAAATGCTTTCTTTTATATAATTGCCATGGTCACAATGTCTTTTCACAGCAATAGAACACTGACTAAGACACTGCCATCTAAGAATATTGAAAACTATCTTCAGAACAAATTTAAGTGGCAAAGAATAAATGAGTAAAATGTGCATGAGTAAAACCCAGCAATGATTCATAGATTATCTCTAAACAGTGGAGTTTTTTTACTCTACTTTTCTCTAGTGACATACATTTCCTTTTAGATGATATCATGCCACAAATGTCTATTCTGATACCAGTAATATCTCTAAGATTCTAGAACAGAATGTACTTTGAAAAATAGGCAAAATTAATTATTTTGTGCTAGATATGAAATTTGTGCTGAAGATAGTTTTCAATATTCTTAATGGTTTTTAGGAAACCATAGCGCAGAGAATTTCAATGAGAAGAAAACATCAAGAAACAGATTTGCAGTGTTGCTTTGGACTTCACTATTGCCTTGAATTATATTCTGTGTTGCAGAGTGAAGTGGATTATTACAGAAGGTGAGTCTACTGATTGAGAAAAAAATCTTACAAACATTAAAACCTTAACATTTCATCAATTCTGTAGATTCCTACTCAAATATTTAACAATAATGGTCCAACAAATGCTTTCTTGAGTTTCTTTCCCTTCAACACACAGACACACACACACACAGACATACACACACACACACACACACACACACACACACACACACACACACACACACACACAAAGAATACACAGTGAGAAACAGCAGTGTTCAGGCCAGAAAAAGAGCCTTCTCCCTGTAAGTACCCTGATCTCAAGCTCTGAAGCTATCAGAACAATGAGGACATAAATTTCTGTGTTGAAGCTGTTCACAAGCCTGGGGTATTTTGCTATGGCAGTCTGTGCTGAGTAATGAGTAAACAAATCTAATCACATTTCCTATCACTTCCCTTGTTAGATAGCAGTTTAACTTGATGCCAACTGTGGACTTAACTTATTAATGCAGAAAATTTAGGAGTCATTTACAGGTAGTCCATTCTGATTATTTTGGCATTTTCTATCAATTTCTTTTGGGTATATTACTACTACCATAGGGCCCTCAAATGGCAACTCATTAAACAGCTTGCTAAATAGTATCTATCTGCAAAGTACGAAAATAGGCAAGTCCTTTTAAAATGAGAGATTCTTTTACTAGAAAATGATTTAGTATAGTGGATGGCTACTAGGTTTTGCATGGCTTGAATAGAACTGAATCAAAGATGAAAACAATTTTTCAATAAATGATATACTTTATTTTTGACTGCTTAAGATCTGAGTTAACAGAAGGCCTTTTAAGGTATCTGTATTTATTAGTTTTGTAGTTATTTTTTTTAATGAGCATCTTAATAAAGACTGGTCTCATGAAAATTTCTTAATTTCCCCCAAGTTACAATACAAAATCACTGGGTAAATTTTCTGTATGTTATTTTGAGTTTCATTCTCCTAAACAGATTTGCCTCCTTTTTTTTTTTTTTCTAATGAAGAAAACTACATTACTTGGCTTACCTGGTATTTAATATCAAGAAGTGTGGGTAAGCCTTGCTTACTCAGATTCCCGGGACCAGGAATTCATTTGAACCAGTCTCTTGATCTTCTTTTTGATCCTTCTTGTTGAAGGTGCTTCACTGAGTCCTGCTTGACTAGCTATAGAAGATCAAAGTCCATGCCATAGTTTTGGCCAGAGAAGAGGAGAAAAGGATGGGTTTGGGTGGTGGAGATACTGCCGAATGCAGGGATATCTTGCCCATGTCTCATTTTAACATCACATCCTATTAGAGGCCTTCACTGACTCCTGAAAAATAGAGATTTGAGACAGAAATTTCCCCTTTCCCTCTGGGATGGCCTTAAACAAATCTATTTCTTTCTACTAATTGATGTCTGCCAGTTTTTTGTTACAATACCAATCACTGTGTGCTTTAGACCCTGAAAACAACAGTCATCATGTTAATCAGGAATCTAAGCTGAAATGCTATTTTAACTGGACAAAATGCAATATAAAAAAATACACCTAAAGATGTTTGCAATTAGCTGAAAGATTATATTATTTTTGGTTTCTAAATACTCGCTCCTCTAGAAAATTGATAAGAAACTATCAAATTCTGAAGATTCTAAAATAACTTGACATTTATTTCTTCTCCCATATTTTTAACATCTGTAGTCTGCATCCACCACTGTGATCAGATTGATGACAAAGTGATGCAAGTTCAAAAGCATAAGTCCCATTATGCAACTGTAGCTTCTCTGTGCTTTGCACTGTATTTATCACTATAAAAATACACAAGGCAAAACTGAAAGTTTCATTACTCAAGAGTATGAGGTATGAATTACATACTATAGAATGCCTTTGAGCAAACCAAAGCTCTTTAAAAAAAAAATCAAACAATAACATCTATGTAGTACCTCAGGAGAAAAAACAAAACTTTTTCCCACCAGAATCTTTATTCTCCAGCCCCCTTCAACCCTTACTTACTGACATTGTGCCAAACTAGAAAATGAGTGCAGGAAAACAAGCATGCAGATAAAAAAAATAAAATATTTAGGTAATTGCCAAGTTCTCCCCAAGTCTCCAGATGTTTGGCATTCTGCAAAGAAATTATCACATGACTGGATTTTCAACTTTATATCTATATATTGTACTACTAGATAAATCCTCTTATCTGTTTTTACGAAACATTAATTTCTTGTCATGATTCATAGTAAAGAATTTAAAACAACATCAATGAAACTAACTTGTTATCTTTCACATATTAGTCAAGTCAATTTGGGAACTTTTTAGATTTTTTGTTGTTGTTGTTCTTGAGGCAGGATTTCTTCTGTACAGCCCTGGTGGTTTTAGAACTCACTCTGTATACCAGGCTGGCCTCAAACTTAGAGATCCATCTGTTTCTGCCTCCCAAGTGCTGGGACTAAAAGTGTAAGCCACCACTGACTGGATTTATTTAGATTTTTTATGACTACACATTTAATACACTTTTGTCTTTTTACAGCCATGTAAAATATGAAGAATAGTATTAGTTTTGCTTATTTGGCAATTTAAAATTGAACAATGCATTTATTTTACCAATTTTTCTTCATGGAGTTTTTGACATCAGGATGCTCACAACAGTAAATTGGGTTGTCAGAATTACTAGATGGGGTATATCATCCTAGAATCTAGTCCAGAGGGAACAAAGTCTAATGCACTGAAGATAAGGTAGGAAACGTTAAAGAGTTAAGTGGATGGTGCTAGGAATTCCTTGGGAAAGTACATTTATTAGTCTCAGATAGAGAAATAGACTAATTTACCCATGTATTCATTTAACAAATGTTTAGACAAGATTTAATATGTAACAGGCATTGCAAGTTCATAATGTAAGAAAAAAATACAAAGTCCATATCATCAGGAAGCATGCAACTTAAAGGAAGAAATAAGATCAATTCATGGAGAGAGGAGGAAAGAAAGAAGGGAAGCTAGGCGAAAGAAAAAGAAGAAAAAGAAACACAAGAGAGTAAAAACAAGACTCATGTGGTGACTCATGTTTAGGACAAGAGTTCAAGAATCATATAGTGTCTTGTGTGGGTGCATCTTAGAATACTGTCATGGATTTCAAAGACTCTTAGAACTGTTTTTTTTTACTTTTAGCTAAGGTCAAGTATAAAGGAACCCTGGAGATTCTGCATCCAAGAAGAGATGGGAAGAGCTAAGATGTGGTAGAAAGGGGTCCAGATTTCCTAGGGCAACAGAAAAGAGGACACATTTCTGTACTTTTAAATAACATGACAAAAAGTTAGGGGATTCTGATTGGGAAAATGTCTTAAGCTAACTTACATTGTAAAACATTTCTCTCAAGTGTAGAAGTGTTTTATAGAAAGCAAAATGCAAAGCATAGATCAATCAATTGGAGCCCCATGGCAGAGGCCAGAGCAGAAGAGATAGTTACAGAGTTAGTAAAATGTAGTTACAGAGATAGTAAAATGGGAGGGAATTCAGGATTTACTCTGAAGTCAGAGCCTGTGGGTTTCTATGATGGATTGGAAGTTTGCAAGTGAAAACAAGGATTCAGAGTGAAGAGCTAAAGGAAGGTCAAAGAGCTCTGCTTTAGCCACACCACTTGAAGCTGATGTTAGGATGGGCTCAGAGGATCAGGGCTGGGGTTGTTTGGAGGCCTCAGCATATAGGATTGAATCAGGTAGTTCAGGGTGTAAGTTAGAGGGAAGAAGGGCAAACAGAACTAAGCGGTAGCATATTCCCAAGCCAGAAAGACATTTAAGGGAGAAATCCTATTTATTTCACTCAAGCAAGTGCAGTGCTGTGTTGTCCTCTTTACCAGTTATGTTCTCACCAACTAGAACTTTAAAATACATATTTAATTAATTTTATTTTTGCCATTAGTTGTTTTGACCCTATAAATCACAAAATAGAAATTCAATAAAATTTGTTTTAACCCACGTGTTTTCTGGTGCACATGGAATTTAGTGGACGGGACAACAGTCCTCTGATCACTCTATTTTATTCATAGAGGCTACAGCATAGAAATCAAGCTAGTTACTTGACAATTATTATGGAAAACAATATAAAATGAGACCTACTTAGGCAGATATCTTTAATTATGGACCTCAGATGACATCTTTCACTGAAATAAAGATTTCCCATGAGGGGGCTTCAGTGAGCAGAGTGAAAATAAATATTAATAGTAGTAGTTGACACAAGTGGAAACATTCTTTGTTTAGGACAATACCCAGATAAGTTACATGATATGAAACAGGAAACCACGAGAACAGGGTTCAAATACTGTCAGGAAAGGATCCCTGGAGAAAATAATAAACAAGCACTGCACTGAGATCAGGAGGGGAAAGAACAGCATGGGCCCTACCAAGAAACAATTGAATATAGTGATTATTGTCAACTTACTATTATTGAGCCAATTTAAACTAGAATTGGAATTTTCAAACTTCATCAAAGTGGGTTATTTACGTAGTATTTTCTGTAAATACTTGTGTATTTTTCATTTCCATTTTTTCCTTTTCTTTTTCTTTTTTTCAAACAATAGTAAAGTGCTGAAGATCACTCCAAGACCCACAGTAACAAAACCAAAACATGTCAGGTGGGATAAGAACTTTAATGAAGTTAGAAGTGGAAGTCAGAGGGTGCAGAAGTCATAACCTTCGCTCCTCTGTCCCTTGTCTTTGTTGGCCGTGTGTATATTAGTGATGGTTAAACTAGAAATAGTGAATTGGAAGTTTGAGACAGTCTTGATTTAGATCTGAGAAACAGAATCATGTCCTCCATGTTAGGACCTTGGCTAGAGGCCAGCAAGTCCTCATTTTGAACAGCTGAGTAAGTCCACATTTGTCAGCTCTTCCTCTGTGAGCTTTCCCAGTGTAGTCTCACAGACACCAACATCTCAGGGCCAGCTCCTACGTCTTAGAGCCAGAAAAATTATTCACATTAGCCTACTGATAGAGTGTCTGGAGGTCCTCGAGTAACTCCACCTTATTTGTCACGTCTGTATTGAGATGCTTAGTTCTTATTCTTAGATACTGTAGGTACCCCCGATTTACTGTCATCCTTCTCATCTGTCTTGCAAAGTAACCCTTGATATCTAGAATTTACTTCAACAGTTCAGTGGAAGACGTTGGTATAGAGGCCTGAAGGAGCACATCTTTCATCTAGTTATCTAGTAACATGCCCAGAGAACTGCTGGAGACACAGACTCTGGCATTCCATCCTAGATTAAGTTGATTATAAGTTCTAGTGTGAAAAGGGGTAGTATGTTAAGTAATTCCAGTGTTCAAATTGATGTAGAAGCTATATAAACTACAGATACAGAAGATTGGTAAAAATATATAAAAATATTGTCTTAGGTTCACACACTTTAATTCCAGGAGGAAATGGGAGATCTGGCTAAAACATGTTGCACTGAGTTACTTTATTTGAAACTCAGCATCCTTGTTTATAATAGCTTGCTAGATTAATGAGATAACTAAATTTGAAATTGACTAAGGCTGTCCAGCAAAATACTCCTTTAAAATAGAGTAATAATTATTTGGAGAGGAAACTATACTCTGGAAAATCTGTATACTAAGCATTAGAAGAGGAAGACATAGATTTTAAAAATGAAAGAAAGAATAAAATCCTTCATTGCCTGAAGGTATGGGATAAAGAAATATTCAGCCAATGTGTCTTGTAAAAATTATAGCTATCGTAGCATTTAATCTAAATGTTTATTCATGAACCAGATGCCTCTGTGATATAAACATTCATTCAGTTTCTAAGTGTTCACTAAAGACCCACCTATGATTCATTTCAGTATCTTCCCTTGCAGAATGATGGCTTCTTGCCTGCTTCTCAGTGACAAGGTAGGAGTTAGTGTTCACCAAGATCATTCTGATGCCTTCACAACCAATCTTTTATCTCACACACTCTCATAATTTTTCTTTTTCAAAGTATTTCTAGTTTTGTAATTTAAAAAGTACATCATTGACAGTAGTTCTACTGGCAAAGTTCTTACCAACTGAACATAAGGATATGAATTCTATCCCCACAACCCATATCAAAAGATGCTGGGCATAGCGTGTCATGCTTGTAATCTCAATGCTGGGAAAGTGAAGACTGGCATGTGGTTGGGGCTCTCTGGCTGCTCAGTCTAGCCTATTTGGTGGGTGCCTAACCAGTAAGAGATGCTGTCTCACTAAATACAAAGGAGGACCGGACCCAAGAAACAACACCCAGAATTTTCCTCTGGAGTTCACACACACTCTTCTGTACAAGTAATTATATCAGCACTCATGTGAACATGCACATACAAGAACTCATATGCACATGTAAACACACAAAATACATTACATAATTAAGGAAAGTCAAGGATCAGGAAATAAGTACAATAGAAGCTTTAGATAAAATTATTATCATGACTACAGCAACTGATAATGAAAATGATTCCCAGTGTGTACATACCAGGATGACCTAATGTGTGGCATGGTATCTGTAGCTCTTAACTTTTCTAAATTCTTTCATTTAATTGTCCATTGCCAAAGTGAAGAATTACATTTCTATAAGTTTATTTAGTGGTGATATTCAGCTTGTCTTGATACTAAGCACAACTTTGTCTTAACATTAACAACATGCTGCTATTTTCTGCTCTAAGTTACCTATATTGATTAAAAATCATAATCACCCAATGACATTCCATAATTCACCCTTTGTTATTGAAAAAAATGAGTTGAAAATGTTGAGTGCCACTACTAT
The DNA here is from genome assembly GCF_949786415.1 of Peromyscus eremicus. Lineage (NCBI taxonomy): Eukaryota > Metazoa > Chordata > Mammalia > Rodentia > Cricetidae > Peromyscus > Peromyscus eremicus. Next base: position 66,411,085 of record NC_081430.1, read on the forward strand.
TCTCATTTCCTTTATTCTTGTGCTGGCTATACTATTATTATTATGTCAACTCAATATAAGCTAGAGTCATAGTGTAAGATGGAGCCTCAATTTCAAAAATGCCTCCATCAGATTGGTCTGTAGGCAAGTCTGTGGGGCATTTTCTTGTTTAATAATTTATGTAGGAGAGCTCAGGCCACTCCTAGGCAGGTGATACTGGGCTGTACATAGCAGCAATCTGAGCAAGCCACGAGTAGCAAGCCAGTAAGAATATTCCTCCGTGGCCTCTGCTTCCCTCCTGTCTCCAAGTTCCTGCCCTACCTGAGTTCCTGCTGTGGCTTCCCTCAGTGATGGACTGTGATCAGGACATATAAGTCAAATAAACCCTTGCCTCCCAAAGTTACTTTTGGTCTTTGTAGTGATATATCTTGTACCCTAATAAACTTGCCTGGGGATAAGAGGACAGAGCCAGCCACTAGATTAGACATAGAGGCCAGACAGTGGTGGCACATACCTTTAATCCTATCACTGGGGGGGGGGGCAGAGATCCATCTGGATCTCTGCAAGCTCAAGGCCACACTGGAAACAGAGCCAGGCAGTGGTGGCACACAACTTTAACCCCAGTACTGGGAAGCACACAAGCCTTTAATTTCAGGAACCGACGGCAGGTTGGAGAAAGGTATATAAGGTGTGAGGAAACAGGAACTAAAACAGTTCAGCTGAGACCCTTTCGGGTGAGGACTCAGAGGATTCTAGTCAGAGGATTCATGGAGTTGGCGAGGTGAGGTTGGAGTGGCTTGCTCTGCTTCTCTAATCTTTCAGCTTTTACCCCAATATCTGGCTCCGGGTTTTTTATTAAAAGACCATCTAAGATTCGAACAACAGGTCTTGGTGTTTATCACAACAGTAGAAGGAAAACTAAGATAATGCTTACTACGTATGTGTATTGAACACATCATTAGTATCTTTGTATGCATATTTTCATTTGTATAATAACATATAGATATTTTTATATATTATATCAAGTAAAATGGCACATGTAAAACTAACTTATAAACTTACACATATCACATACATGTGGGTGCCCACAGAAGTCAATAGAATATATTGGGTTCCCTGAAACTAGAGTTCCAGGTGGTTGTTAGCTACCCAACATGGGTGCTGGTCCCAAACTTGGGTCCTTTGGAAGACAACAAGTGCTATTAACCACTGAGCTATGTCTCCAGCCCCTTAATTTATAAACTTTTAAGCACAACACAGTCATAACCATCTCATATATGATAATGCTGTCAGTTTAAGTATCTGGCTACTTTGTAATTAACCTTCTGTGACCAGCCTCATAACAGAGTCCTTGTAGGTTACCTCTGCACCTTCCCTGCACTGGAACAAAAATGTCCAGAGTGAGCTTGGCAGTTGTGCTTTCTGAGCCCTGCTCCCTGTGGGAAGCACAGTGAAGAGCCGGACTCTGTGTGTGCAGCAGTCAGCAGCACTGTGATGTTGGCAAGAGCTGCTTTTGCTTGTTGCAGTTTGGATTTCTCCCAGGCTCATCGAGGGTAGTTCAACCTTGAGTCACATCTCCATTCTAATTTTAGCCCACTAAGAACAAAGGAATTGGATTCTTCTAAAATTCTGTTCTGAGATCCAGCAGATTTCAGGCAAAGATGCTCAGCCTTCTGGCCTGCTGTACAAGGGTGTGTGAGGAAATTTTTCTCAAGGATCCAGACTGCTATGAAATTCCTAGAGACAGATTTGTTTTCCTCCTGTTAGCACAAGTGCTACAGTTTAAGGCTCACAACTGTATCTGTACCTTAGAACCCAGTGTGGATATAGAGAAAGCAAGTATCTGTTTCCCTTGCAATGATACTTGCCCGAGATCTGTTTCATTGTGCTCATAAAAATAGAATTGGACTATACAGCAATTGTGAATCTTTTGCTTTCCTGCCCCCCATTCCCAAAAGACAAAGGCTTCAGTTTCAAAGTCTCATATTTTGTAACAGCTTACAGTCCTTCATAAGGACTCTTTGAGAACAGGGTTTCCAACCAAGTTTAAGAGAATGTTGCTGCACAGCACATCCACATGTCTTTTTCAATGAGTCATCTCATATGCTCCCTTTCATTGTCAAGGTGATGAAACATGAAAAGAAGAAGCCAATCAATATTACCACTGTATGTTTGATAAAAACTGCATGTGCATCTCCTCTCAGAAAAGTCCACCATGACGTACTCTCAACACACATTCAGACCCAAGCGTTTACACAGCCCTTCAATCATGACTTCAGTCATGTTTCAGATAACAACCAAAATGACCCAGCCAATTATCCTATGTCCCTTGTATCTGGGCTGATGTCCTTGAAGATGAAATAACCTTTTAATACATTAATTAGATCTCAATCTTCAGTGTCATTGTAGATAAAAACCAGAAGGAGAAAAGGACTGGAAGAAAATACATTTTTGAGAATCCAAACATGTTTCTGACTGTGACAAAGAGAACCTCAGTTTACCCAGAAGCCCACATAGCAGTGATGTCAGCGTGCTGCATGTTCCTGACTTATAGACATTAATTACTAATTCCTACTCACAATATAAATCTAACAAATAGACACAGTGAATGTGTATAATTCTGAAAATAATTATTTTAAAGCAATAAATCAGTAATGACAATAGATACATGGGACCAAATATGCAAAAAGAGAGGTATGTTTCAAAGGAGGATGAAAAGGTCTTATTTCTGAGAAGAAATTACCATCTCCTGTTTTTGTTGTGAAGGATATTCTAAGTGAATGCCATTTCAAGACCACACTTAAATGAATGGAGAGCAGTAAGGAGGATTCTGGGCAGAGCCCTGGACCTAGCATTGCTTATTCTGAATTCATTCCATTTCTGAAAATATGGCTATGAAATTTATGTTATAAAGTCATAAAGGAAAATGAAAAAGGAGATAGATGATATTTTATGTGTGTATGAATGTCAGCTGGAGGAACAGAAGGCTGAAACCCACAGAGGGAGAAGTGCAGCAGACTCAAGAATCTTCTTGCCATGTAACTGAGCAGAGTCTCAAATCGGAGGCTGCAGATATTTCAGAATTTAGGGTAAAAGGGTGGGTTTCAAAAATAGAACCATCAACTGAAAGAATGTGTTATTTATGGGGCACATTAGAATGCTTTTGAGAGTAGATGTATTAGTAGCCAGTAAAGCTTCACATGGCATCAAGCAGACTGCCCTGGGCATCATGTATTACTTCTGTCTTGAAGTATCTCCTCAGTTCCACCTTTTGTTTTCTGTGAGACTATCTGGCTTTCCCAGTTGGCATTTCTTTTATATCAACCTTCACTAGACTTTGAAACATCTTTTGTGTTACATATCTGCTGTGGGATGGTCTGTATGTCAAATGTGTTGCTGATTGGTCAATAAATAAATCACTGATTGGCCAGTGGCCAGGCAGGAAGTATAGGCGGGACTAACAGAGAGGAGAATTGAGAGAACAGGAAGCTGGGTGAGAGAGACACTGCCAGCCGCCATGATGACAAACAGCATGTGAAGGTGCCGGTAAGCCACGAGCCATATGGCAAGGTATAGATTAATGGAAATGGATTAATTTAAGCTGTAAGAACAGTTAGCAAGAAGTCTGCCTCGGCCATACAGTTTGTAAGCAATATAAGTCTCTGTGTTTACTTGCTTGGGTCTGAGTGGCTGTGGGACTGGCAGGTGAGAGAGATTTGTCCTGACTGTGGGCCAGGCAGGAAAACTCTAGCTACACATATCTTCTATTTTATGACTTTGTTTTTACCTCTTCAATATTTTTATGATTAGAAATCCTTTCTAAATCATCAACTATATTCATTTTCGCCTTTGCATTGGAATATTTGTGCCATTTAAGAAATGTGGTGCATGAGCTGGGGAGATGGCTTAGTCAGCAGAGTGCTTGCTGGGTGCAATCACCTTTAGAAGAAGCTGGATATGGTAGTGCATATCTATAAGCCCAGCCCTAGAACAACAAGATCCTTGGAGTTTGGGTGCCAGTCAGTGTAGCTAAATCATCAAGTTCCAGATTCACTGAGAGACTCAGCTCAAAAAGTAAGTTGGATAACTCTAAAGTCACTTGAAGTCAACCTTTGGCCTCTGTGTGGGTATACATGTGTCCACACAGGAAGAAGAAAACATCATGAGAAAGATTTTCTAATTTAGCTTTCATATTTACATCTTTAAATTACCTGGAATTCAATTTTTACATGGCATGAAATAAGTGCATATATAAAATTAGTATGGATGCTAATTTATAAGTAAATACATTATAAAAGTAATATTTAAATATTAATATCAGAACAAAATTTTCCTGCCATTAGTCAGTTGCTCATATTAAGACATACCTGTGTTTCTAGCATTTCTAAATTAAAAATTTTAGGTTACCTAGTCATCATTTTTAAAAAATAGTTTAATTAAAATATTGTTAAATTACTTGTCTCCTTCTCTTTCCTCCCTTCAGTTGCTCCCATGTTCCCCTTCACTCCTTCTCAAATTGATGGCCTTTTTAATTTGATTATTATTGACAAACACACATGCACACACACACACACATGCACACACGCAAAAACATATAAATACCACCTGATGATTTGATTTTTATTTATATATTTATGCATATTGTTAAGGTATAATGTGTTTAGCTTCCCTGTCTTTTCTAGGAGACATAACCTCACGGCAAACTTCCTGTTCCTCCTCCTCTGTCTCTTACTGTCTTTCTGTTCTGTTCTTCCACTATAATCCCTGAACCTTAGAAGTTGTATTGATGGGACTGGTTGTCACTTGTTCTCTGTATTTTGATCAGTTATGGTTTTCTGTACTAGTTTCTGTCTATTGCAAAGATACTTTTTTTTGGATTAGGGGTGACACCTATACTTATCTCTCGGTATAAGGATAAATATTTAGAAAGCAGTTAGGAATTATGCTAGTTTATTAAAGTGGTAGTTGAAAATTCTTCTCCAAGATACATGACTTCACTTGCCCCAGGTTGTAGCTGGAAGTTTTCCTGTGTCCCGCCTGCTTCAGCCTCTCAGACCCAAGAAAACACACAGAGGTTTATATTAATTAAAACTGCTCAGTCATTTGCTCAGGGTTATTACTGAGTAGCTCTTACACTTAAACTCAGCCCATTTCTGTTAATCTATATGTCGCCACATTTTCTGTGGTTTTATCTGTGTGCCATTGCATGTTGTTCCCTGGATTGTGGGCTGGCATCTCCTCACTCAGCCTTCCTCTTCCCAGAATTCTCCTTATCTGCTTATCCCACATATGCTTCCTGCCCGGCCAATCAGCATTTTATTAAACTAGTGTACAAAAGCATTATTCCACAGCACCAGATAGCTGATTAAGTTTTCAGTACAAAGCATAGTTTTCCTATTCAGTGGTCCTTAAGTCCACTTAGAAAGTTGTTAGTTACCAAGGTGTGTGTACCACTATTGCATCCTTTTGGTTTTCACGCTATGCTATTGTTGTGGTTCCTAGACTTCAGATCTAGGTTGGACTGTTTGTTACTCCCCTCCTTTTGAAGCTTCTTGGAGCCTTCTAGTACTAGGAAAGCTAGTGCTCAGGGAGGAGGCATTTAAGTCAGTTCCAGTTCACCGGATTCTGGGCCCTGTTTCTGAAATGCACCGTGTAGCAGTAGGGACTTACCTTACACTTCTGAGAGACAACCAAGGGTGATAGCAATAGACATTTTGAGAATCTCTTGGACAATCCTGACCAATAACTCAAAAAAGAACTTCTCAATGCTGATTTTGTTAGATAGTCTATGGCTCTGAGAGAAAGCATGGTCATTTGAGATGAGAAAATTTCATTAAGATATCTATATCTATCTCTATCTATCTATCTATCTATCTATCTATCTATCTATATGTTTATACACAGACTTTTATGAATTATTTATAATTTTAGGTAGGCAGATCATAACATGATTCCTTATGACCTCCAGGCATCCTTACTGCTATTTTACCCTCTTTCCTCCTTTACCTGTATTAACCTTCCTCCTTCTCCATAATTAAAGCTCTCTTCCATTTTTCCTATTTCCCCATCAAACCATTTGTACCTTGCTATGTCCCTTTCTATCTCTTAATCCTCCACCCTTTGGTTCCTTTCCTGGTTTCTGTGGTTCTTACAGGTTATACATTCACATCTGAAGATTTGGAGCTAGGAACAACAGTTGAGGGAGAACTTGCTGCATTTGTCTTTTTAGATCTGGGTACCTTACTCACTATGATCTTTTCTAGTTCTCTCCATTTATCTTCACATTTCATGACTTTATTTTTCTTTCTACTATGTATATGTATCACATTTCTATTTTCCATTCATCAGTTGAAAGACACTTAAGTTGTTTCCATTTCCTAGAGATTGTGAATATAGTAGCAAGGAGCATGGATGAGCAAATATCAGTGAAACAGGATGTCATGTCCTTGGGCATATGTTCAGGTGTGGTATAGCTAGGTCTTACGGTGAATTTAATTTTAGCTTTTTGAGAATTCTCCACACTGATTTCTAGAGTATCTGGATCAGTTTGCAATCCCACTAACAGTGTAATAAGAGTTCTCTTTCCCCCATATCCTCTCCAACATTTAAGTTAAATTTTATGTTCATTTAATTTTCCTTAGTATTTTTGTTTATATGCAACAGTAACATTCTAGATTTATTTTCATAGCTTTAAATCATTAGTTAATGAAGTGTTTTCTTTGACTGTTTGTTTTTCTCCCTGTCTCTCTTTCTCTGTCTGTCTCTGTCTATCTCTGTCTCTCTCTCTGTGTAAGAGAGAGAGAGAGAGAGAGAGAGAGAGAGAGAGAGAGGGAAAATAGGACCTGTCTGCCATACCACATGTTTGGAGGTCAGAGGACAATGCTGGAGGTTTGTTCTCACTTTCTACCTTGTTTGAGACAGGCTCTCTTTGTTGTTTTTTTACTACTGTGTATGCCAGATTAGCTGGACTTTGAGCTTCTTGGAATTCTCCTGCATCCACCTCCCATCACTGCAACTCGAGACGCACATTATCACATCAAGCTTTACTTGGGATCTGGAGCTTTGAACTCAGGTCCTAACACTTTCACAGTAAGAATTTTATTCACAGAATTATCTCCTTAGACCCACTGTCTTCTTTTTTTTTCAATATAATATTTTTAATGATTTCCATTCCTTCCAGGTCGACCCCTACTCTTGTGAAACCACCCCATAAAAATGTTCACTTTGTGTTTCCCATATATTCACTGCGGCATGGTCACACTCCTAGTGACTGGCCCCTTAAAGAAAATTGAGTCTTTTCCCCACCCCAACCCCCACCAGAAACCATCAGTTTTGGACAGCTACACTTCAGCATCTGTATCACAATTTTTAAGAGTTCCTTTCAATGACTTCCTGTTGAGGCTGTTTCTTTTCTTTCTTTTTATTTTTTTTTTCAGGTGAGGTGGGGTAGGGGTAAAAGAGGGAGGTTCTCTATTGTTAGCACGTGCCACAGACTTCAGCATGGTCTCCAGTGGCAGCACAGTCCATGAACAACATTAATATGACCCTTGGCCACAGCATAGACCAATGACATTAACATGACTCTAGTGGGAGCACATCCATGGACAGACCATGGACCTCAACATGGCCTTCAGCAGCAAGATAGACCATGAATAGCAACATGGCCCTTGGCTGCAGCACAGATGACAGACATCATCATGTTCCTTGGCAGTAGTACAGGCCATGACCATCAACATGGCCTCCAGTGGCAACATGGCCCACAGACATCAACATAGCTTCAGGCTGAGCACAGAATTCAGAAAACCACTTGACCTTTGGTGGTAACAGGGGCCATGGACATTAACACATGTCTCCAGGCAGCAAGACTACAGAATCCAAAATGGACCTTGGTGGCAGCATGGGCCATACACATCAACATGGCTTCAGGTAGCAGCACAGACCTCCAACATCTGCATGGCCTTCAGTGGCAACATTGGCCACAGACATCAACATGGCACTCTGCTGTAACAGGACCATAAATCCCAACATGGCAGATCAGACCATGCACTGTCTTCTCTTTTAAGAGAGAATGATGCATTCAATTGACTTTTTGCATTTTGAAATGCTTCCATAAAGACCCACAATAAAATTTTGAAAGGGGTCAAGAATATAGGCCAAACCTAAGAGCTCTACCGCTTTATAGTGATGAGTTTTCCAGTTCACAAACTTATACATTTTTCATTTATTTAGATTTTTAAAAATTTTTCTGAAAGTTTTACAATTTTGCTATCAAGATTTTTTTTAATTTCTTAAGACTTGATTTCAACACTGTTGTAAATGCTATCTTTTTAAAACATAACTTTGCATGTGTTCATTAATGGCAGTTGTTTGTTAACTAATTTAAAAATTATATCAAGCAACTTAGTGACTTGCTCATTAAGACATTACATAACTACTCATTTTTTTTTTATATTTTCAAGGAAGACACAAATAATAAATTCTGAGTCTTGATTTCCAATGTTTTCATTGGCCATAACTGTGTTTTATTTGGTTCCCCAGCTCAGCACAGCAGGGATGGGAGCACCCTTCCACACATGCTTCAGCAAGCATGAGGTTTGTTCTAAATTACATTGCAAATATGCTTTATCAGATAAAGGCAATTTCCCTTTCCCCTCTAGTTTCCTAAGAGCTGTTACCATGAATTATGGTGAATGTTACTGAATTTTCTTTAACTGTGCTGAGCCAGACTCCTAAAATTGGTTCTTCTTTTAATTTGTTTCTGTAGCAAAATGCATTACCTTATATTTTAATATCAAGCTAATTATATTCTTCCTCTGTGTTACTAAATCCTTGGTATCTGAGTTTTGCAATTGTATTCAAAATAAAGATTTTTAATTTTCCTTTCTTAACTGTCTTTTGTGAATATCAAAGTTATCCTCACTATAAAATGAAACAAAATGTATTATTGTGTTTTTTGAAAGAGTTTATGTAGACTGGATATGTTTTTCTGTGAGTGCTTATCAGAGCTTGTCAAGGAGACCAGGTGTTCTTGGAGTTTTCAGGGTGAGATGTTTACCACTCATTCTGTCTGGGTTGACTGTTTCTTCATGTTTTTCAGGGGATATAAAAATGCAATTGTTTTTACTAAAAATATTTTTCAGGTGGTTAATATTCACCCCATCCTAAGGCTTACTTGTGGTGACCTCTTTTTATTCTTGATATTTCCTATCCTTTAGCTTTGCCAACTTTATCAGTCAAATTCTAGGACCAATATTTGTCTTTGCTATTCATTTATATCCTGGAAATTATTATTTTGTTTAACTAATTTTTCTTCCCTGATTTTTATTTTATTCTTTCCATTTTTGGAGGGGTAGCCTTTTCTACTGATATTTGAATAATATGTTGCAATGGATGTGGTAAGTTTTAATTTAATACTGTAAACATTTATTTGGATTAATTAAATTCTGATAAAAAATATACTCTATATTTACATCATTTCCATCTCACATTCTCCTTCCCTGGATCATCCTATGCATGGATATATAAATGCAGCCTGCTGAGTCCATTTAGTGTTGTTCTTACATACATGTTTTAGGGATGACCACTTGGGATTGGATAACCTATCAGCAGGGCTCCCCCTATGGAAAAGACTGATTCTCCCTCTCTACGGAGCCATAGATTACCTGTAGCTCTTCACCTACAGGTGGGGCATCATAATAATCCACCCATCCATGTTGGCATGGCATGTGGTGTTATCATTGTGTGGGTCTTGTTCAGGTGGCCATATTGTTAAGATTTCATTAATACTTATAAAAATTTGAAACACTGCTTAATTGCTTAATATAATCACCATGTGCTTATTTTAACTGTATTTTCATTCAGTTAAAATCCTTAAGCTAAGATCACTTCTTTACTGGTACAGGATAAATAAAATTTTAATAACTGTTATTTTCCTATATAGTGAAAGTTAAAGAATTCTGTGTGAATTTTATTGCCCTTCAACATATTGATGCTATAATTTTATTGACTTTTCTTTCCTTGTGTTTATAAAATATCAGATACCTATTTTGAAAGCAATAGATATGCACTGCTGATTGCTTCAAAACCATCCCTTCTTTCTCATAGTGCCAACAGTTTCATTACAATGTGTCTTTTCCCCACTCTTTTCCTCAGCTGCTTTGAAGGCTGAGTTGGAAAGAACACAAGTGACCAGCTGGGGTTATCAAGTGATATTCTAGGCTGGCCTGGGAAATTTACAGAGACCCTGTCTCAAAAAAAATATAAAACTTCCATTGCTAGGAATGGGTTATATCTAGCTGAGTTGTTGGCTAAAGGAGCCAAAGGACCCCAGTGAAAATGTCCAAACCCTTAGACTATTGACAAGGCTATTGGTTGCTCTCTACAACCTGATAAGGCCCTATTGCTGAAGACAACACTTACCTACTGTATTGAACATGGAGAAATCCAGTTGGCACCTAACTGGAGACTTTACTCCTACTGACTAGTGTTCATGGTACTAGAAGGCACTTTTCATGCTACCAGAGGAAAAAGGTAATCATCAACCCAGCTACAAATCTGGTTGTCTACAGCAAAGACCGTCTAGTAAAATACACTGGTACAACAATGGCACAAACATTGTTATAGGAAACAACAACTCTCTGATTGGATTGAAGGGTCACTCCACAAGATGGATCCCAGGCCTGACCCTGCTTGGGTGGCCAAGAACCTGAGACTGCATAGGCCATCAACCTGGGGGGAAACCAAATACTATTGTTCTGCTGAAGGAACATAGCAATAAAATGATCTTCTATTGGCATTCTGCTATACCCATAGATCAATGTCTCATTCAGCTATCAAGAAAGATGCTTCTCTTGCAGTAGATGGGAACTAGCACAGAGATGCATAACTAAGCAATGTGCAGAGAATGAGAAATTTTGGAGCTATCAAGAAAGATGCTTCTCTTGTAGTAGATGGGAACTTAGCACAGAGATGCATAACTAAACAATGTGCAGAGAATGAGAAATTTTGGAGCACTCAGTACTAAATGGTATATGTTCATCAAAACTCTCCCAATAGGTCTCAGGGAGCTATGCACAAGAGGAGAAAGAAAGATTGTAAGACCCAGAAATTATGGGTGATTCTGAGGAAACAGTTCCTTCTAGACACAACAGGACTTATGCACATATGTTCAGAGACTGTGGCAGCACGCACAGGATCTGTACAGATTCTACTCAGATGGGGTCCCAGTGCTGAGAGGGGGACATCAATTCCAACCCCTAACTAAGAAGCTATCTACAATTCATATCTGCTTGCAAAAAAGAATTAGTTTTCTCTAATGGAGTCTCACTGTGTCTGTTAAACACATTTGAAAGGGTCCCACACCCAGCAATAGATGGCCAATACAAAATGAATTCAATGTTTTTGTAGACATTTTTTCTCATATTTATATGTTTGGGAATTTTTTTTGTCTTGGTCTTTTGCTTCTATATTATGGTTTACTATTTCTTGTGGGGTTTTTGTATGTGTTTGTGTGTGTAAATGTATATATGTATCTGTGTTTCTTGTGGGTTTTGTTTTATTTGTTTGCTTTCTAAAGGAGAGAGATGAGAGAGAGAGACAAAGAGAGAGAGAGACAGAGACAGAGACAGAGAAAGAAGGAACATGAGGTTGGGTGGGTGAGGACATGGGGAGGATCTGGGAGGAGTTGGGGGAGTAAAAAGCATGATCATAATATATTGTATGAATTTTTAAAATAAAAAAGATAGATGTGGTAGGCATATAGTTCAGTGGTAGAGTACTTACCTACTATTTATGAGTTTCTATGTTCACCCTCAGCATGGCAAAATGAACAAATCTTTTGGGCCCAGATAACTGCCAAATATTTTAATTACTGTCTTCATTTTGATTATTGTATACTTATTTCTTGAATATCTTCTTGGTAATTCTTCAAATCTTAAATGTCTTTTCATATTTTTAATAATTTCTTTTAATTTTTTTGAGATTATAGCATAATTACATCATGCCCCCCATGCTGCAAACCCTCCTTGCTTCTTTCTAATTCATGGCCTCTTTGTTCATTAATTATTGTTATTTTGTCTTTTTTTTTTCCAGAGCTGAGGACTGAACCCATGGCCTTGCCCTTGCTAGGCAAGTGCTCTACCACTGAGCTAAATCCCCAACTCCTCATTAATTATTGTTACATACATGTATGTGCATGCACACATATTCACATATACATACATATATTTCTAAATATATAAGTGCAACTTGTTCAGTTTGAATGTTACTTATATGTGTGTTTTTATGGATGACCATAACAGATTGGTGTGTTTCTCCTTGGAGAAGACTATTTCTCCAGCTTCCAGAATTCCTTAGTTGCTCATAGTTCTTTGTATAGGGGGGTGCCTCCTGGGCTTTTCTCTGTCCATTTTGGCATAATTATTGGTATTGTCTTTGTTTTGTTTATATCAGACAGTCATATTGGTGAGATTATATGAATGTATCTTTAGACAGTCCTAGGCGATACTGTCTTATATTAAACTGCCTGTCCCTTCGGTTCTTACAATCTTTCACTGTGTTCCTTGGGCCTTAGGTGTGGGAATTAAATTGTAGATGTATTCGTTTGGGCTGGGCTACACAACTTTGTATTTTGATTGGTTGTAGTTTTCTATAATAGCCTCCATCTGTTGCAAAAGAAGTTTCCTTGTTGAGGGGTGAGGACTATATTTTTCTATGGGTATAAGTACAAATATTTAGAATGTAGTTAAGGGATTATGTTGTTTTAGTAAAGTGATGGTTGTAGGTTCTTCTCCAAGATCCATGACTTCATTAACCCTGGTTAGTTGGTCGGGTTTTCATTACCAGGCATGATTTTCCTCTTGTTGAGAATGTCTTAAATCCAGTTATAGATCTGTTTGTTAGCTGAAGGCAGGCATGCCACTATGCACCCTTAGAGTTCTCCTGCCATCATGGTGGTTGTTGTGACTCGTAGATATCATGGGTCAGTAGAACTTTTGATTGCTCCCCTCCTTTGGAATCTTACATGGCACCTTCTGATACCATGAAAGCTAGTACCCAGGTAAAAGGCTTTGAGGTCAGTTTGGTTCAGGGATGTCTGCAGCACATTGTGTCTTCAGAAATAGGGGATTACCTTCTATCTCTTGTGTACAACCTATGGCAACAGCAAAAAGCCTGTAATGTTTTGGGGGTCTTTTAGACAGCCTTGACCAACAACTCAAAAGAGGTCTTCTCATGCCTGGTGTGATTTTTATTAGATGGTCTTTGGCTCTTGAAGGGAGCATTCTCAACCCAGATGAGAAAATTTCACAACTATATATGTATATATACATTAAACGTCTCTTTTTATAGTTTTTTGTCTTCAGACATTTTAAAGGCAACTTTATTCCCTGCCTTTAATTGACTACACATAGTTTAAAAAACATGTTACAATTCCAATCTGTGAAGTCATCTTGTCCAGCTACTTTGTGTCTTTTTTCTCAGTTCCTGTGTCCTCTAAAGTATATTAACAAGTTGTGAATAGTGTAGGTTATACCTGTGTTTTGCTTCAGGTGAGTTAGTGCAAGCTAAAATATACTCTGGCAAAAGCTCTGGAAACCTGTCAGTCAATGTAAACAAAGCTGTGTTGTTCCCTATTTATTCTGTTGATTTAAGTGGATCACTAGGGCAGCTACCTTTCAGAATCTGGGAACCTGTAACTATGTTACTTTACAGGGGAAAAGACATTTTTCAGATAGGATTATTTAAGAATCCTGAGATGGGTTGAAATAAATATTCTGTTGTGCACACATGATCATACACCCAAAATGTAAAGAAAAGAGTGTCAGATCTGAAAGAGACTTGAAGATATTGTGCTGTTGGTCTTAAGGAAGAAAGAGACCACCAGCCAAGGAATACTGGCAACCTGTAGCAGCAGGCAAGGGCTCCCTTATAGAGCTCCATAGACACCATGAATTTATCTGTGGAAAATAACAGGATATTTTGAATTTCGAAGCTTGAAAACTTTGGAATAATTGATTTGTACTGTTCTATGTTTATGGGAAGTTTTTATAGAATCAACTGGAAACACATACAGTATTGCTTTAATCATCATTTTTGCCCTCTTGTCAACTTGTTGATTTTTTAGCCCAGAGAGAATTTGTTCAGACTTCTGATCCCAATACTATAAGATGAATTTATTTTTATCTGCGAAATCTGAGGTAATGTGTTACAGTGGTGATGGGAAATAAAGCAGTATTGTAGTTATCTATCTCCAGTTATCCAGGAATTTGAAGTCATGGTTATGCCATTTTACCACAAATTCTCATCTGCAATCAATGGAGCAGACAGAGAAATTGAATGAATGAGGATGGTGTCTTCTGAGTGAGGCCTTCTACTCTGTTTTTGTGCTAGTATTCTAGCTATAGGGCCTCTAGTGACATAGCTGCAGAATGTGAGTTAGATGAGTCATTTTTTTTCCCTGCATGGGCCTTCAATGTAATAGTAAATCATGTTACAAATTTATTGGCTTTTATCGTGAGCTAGGGTAGCTTCCACTGACAAAATAGAATGAGAGTTCCCACTGGACAGTACAGAAGGGCTTAGTAATGGAAGAGCAAGAAAAACAATATTTTTATCAAATATCTATATCTATATATGTTATGTACTTACTTACCTAGTAACAAAAACTAAGAATCCATGACAAAATTGCAACTAGAAAAAAATTACCTTTGTATCGTATTTCATTTAGCCTTTCTTGATGTGTTTTCATCATGTTATGCTGTACCTAAATGTACAGTTATTCACATACATATTTTTATTATTGGCTAGATTCCACATATGAAAGAGAACATGCCAAGACTGGTATTCTGTGCATGTCTCTTATACCCGAATAGGCAAATACAAAGATAATATTATGGCAACACCTAAACCAGTTAAAGACACAACAAGAAAACTGAACTATAGATCAATATCCCTGATTAATATAGATGCCAAAATTCTCAAAAAAAAATACAGCCCAAATACAGGAACATATCAAAAAGATCACTAACCATGATCAGCCTGGATTTAACCTAGAGATAAAGTGATGGTTCAACATATGCAAATCAATAAATTTAATAAACCATATAAATAATTTAAGGTCCAAATCTCATTATCATCTCAACAGAGGCAGGAAAGTCCTTGAAAAAACACAGTGTTCACTTGTGATAGAAGTTACAAGATAGTAAAGTTGAAGGAAATATAACACAATATAATAAAGGCTGTATATAGCAAAGCCACACCAACATTATCCAATATGTAGGATATCTTGAAACAATCTTATTAAAATCAGGAATAAGGCAGGTTGGCGCTATCTCCACTCCTGTTCAATAAAATGCTGGAAGTCTTATCTAAAGCAATAATATAAGATAAGGAAATTAAGGAGATACAAATAGGAAAAGTAGTCAACTATTTTTGTTTGCAAATGATATGATTCTACATATAAGAGACACTAAGTATTCCAAAACTCTTAATGGTAATAAACACTTTCATTAAAGTGGAAGGAAGCAAAGTTAATATACAAAAATTAATAGCCTTCCTGTATACCAATGACAAATACACAAGAAAGAAATCAAGGAAACAATCTCTTTCACAACAGTCTTGAAAACAAACCCTTTGGAGTAAACCTAACCAAGAAGGGCATATAAATGCAAACTTCAATACTTTGAAAAAAGAAGAGAGTTTGCATTGTGTTGAAGAGGCAGGAAGCTCTCAGTTTTTAGGAGTCGCCTGGCCAGTTCTGTTAGGTCCATTCCCTCTGCCTGTCACATGTCTTTTTCTGCCTGTCTTTTGCCTGTGTTAACTTTCACTGTTACCTTTTCTTGGTAGAGGTGTAAGAGAAAAGAAAGGGACAACTCGGTACCTTTTATTACTTTTGGGAAGTACTAATTTTTTTTAATCACTTCAGTGGTTGAAAATAATAGCTGAATGAGAATTTTAGAGTACTCTTTTCTTTCTGGCTGCCATACTGACCTAGTTTCTATGCGGAGGATAGGATTTTTGAAGTGAGTATGTAATAATGATTCACATAATAAATGTATTAAACTTCACAGGAGGAGGGTGGCAAACACCATAGTTTAAGTTATGTAATTGTTTTTAAAAGTCAACTTAAGTAGAAATATGTCCTAGATTTAATTTAGTATAGCAAAAAGAAAACTGAGAGGAAAAAAAAACCTTCCCTCTTCCTTTCAATTTTGTGAAATTTACTGTAACTTCTGCCAGATTAGAGCAGTGCTACTAGGTCATTTCATATTTTTTCTTCTATTAAAATCAACTGAGAAAGAATAAAAAAAAAGAAATTGGAAAAGACAGTAGGTGAAAAGAATTACTATGCACATGGGTTGGTAGAATTAGTATTGTGAAAATGATCATCTATAAATAGAATTTATAGATCCTATGCAACCCCAATAAAACCCCCATATTATTCTTCATAGAAATATAAAAAAGTAACCATAAAGTTCATGTGAAAACACAGAGACTCTTTTGACAAGTAAATGTTGAGCAAAAATAATAGTGCTGGAGGCATTACCATACTCAACCTTAAGTTATATTTCACAGTCATAAAAATAATAACAGCAGGGTATTAACACAAACAGAGACATGTAGATAAAATAGAAAGCTAACTGGAAGGGAAGAATCTCCCAGCTTGATTTCTCTATGACAGTCAAGCTGTGTGGTATCTTTAATATTATTGCATCAGTGGCCACTGTGGGTTTTGGGATACATACTGTGACTCCCACACTCACCTTGAACTGGTACTTTATCACCTCTTGCACATTTAATAGCACCACATTCAGCTCCATGCATCCTCCTTGTTTTTCTTTGTGCATTGCTCACCTACCTATTTCTCTATGTATCTATAAATCCCAAAAGCTTCTATTAGTGTGTTTTTGATGTTTAAACAGTTAATATCAGTTTAAAATTCCTTTACTTTACTTTTTCTGGCACATTTTTTTTCATTCTTGGGGTTTCTTCCTCTTCTATTAAATCATTTTCCTTTACTTTAAAGACATTATTTCAGTGTTTCTTACAATACATATGTTGGCAAAATCATTCTATAGATCTTTTCAGCTTGAAAGTTAGATTAGAAGACAAATCAAAAGTATTAAGTAACTCATGGCTTTCAAGGATTTTATCTTGAGTATTGTAGTGGTACTAAAACTGAATATAATATTTTGACAAAGATGTGAGCTTTTTTGTGGCCGGAGCAAGGAAAAGCATATAATGGATAATGTACTCAGTCCCTTTTTTTTCCATTCTGAACAGCCAATCAACAATACTTAAACCAGAAGATTACAATTCAGCATATGGGCATACATTTGAAAGTCATAACATACTACAGATATAGCTAAAACAGGTAAATGTGTATGCCTCTACAGAGAGGAGAATTGGAATATATGGAAATTCTCTATTTCCCTTTGTGGTGGTATTGTGTACCCTAATAAACTTATCTGGGATCAGAGAACAGAAAAGC
Organism: Peromyscus eremicus; assembly: GCF_949786415.1. NCBI lineage: Eukaryota > Metazoa > Chordata > Mammalia > Rodentia > Cricetidae > Peromyscus > Peromyscus eremicus. Next base: position 66,428,552 of record NC_081430.1, read on the forward strand.
CACTAGATACTTAGGATAGGCAGTGGTAGCACATGCCTTTAATCCTAGCATTCCAGAGGCAGAAATCCATCTGTTCAAGGATACAGCCAAGCATGGTGACTCACACCTTTAATCCCAGAAAGCAAGCCTTTAATCCCAGGGAGTGATGGTAGAAAGCAGAAAGATATATAAGGCATGAGGATCAGAAACTAGAAGCACTGGGCTGGTTAAGCATTCAGGCTCTCCTTCTTTAAACTCAAGCATGTTGTTAAAAGGAAAATACAGACTTCCTGTATCATACCAGAGGAAAAGAGCCATCTTCTGCTATGGGACAGGAGAAAAGCCAAATTAATTAAGGGACTATTCTATTACTAATCTCAACTCTTTGATTCTATTCTGATTCTTTAAACTTTTCTTAAAGTATGAAATTTATACCAAAATTTACAAGATTAATGTATATATAGATATATATACATTTTAAACTTTGTTAAGATATAAATGGTCATATACAGTACTAACTAATTCTAAAAAGCCTCATATATAGTCTTTATGTTCGAGTCTCTTATCAGTTTTTTTGCAGGAAATCACGGTCAGGCCTAACATCAACTGAAGTCTCCAGGAAGAAAATGGGGCCCCACAACAACAACAATTCCACATGGACAATAATAACATCACTAAGCTGACAAACATCATCTAAAGATCAGCTTTGAACTACAAAGTGCTCAGAGCAATTTTGAGAGCGCTAGCTGAGATGATCCAGTCTCAAAGACTACTTGAATAAGGATTTGAGATAAACCCTGAACTTTGGCATTATACACAGACTGGATAATGAAGGATATAGTTACCTTTCCTAGAATTTGACAATTAACCTAAAATTTTTCTTTCAGGATAAAGATAACTTCGCCCATACCCAGCAGGAAGCAATTTCAAGAATACGACGCCCACATTCCTAAAGAGGTGGTGTGGGGTGGTTGGTTTTTTTGGTCTTTTAGGTCTTTTAATGGGTTTTGGGTCTGGGATAATTTTCATTGATTAGGGGGGTTGGTTACAAGTTGTTGTAAAGGGTGAGGAAAAGGGCTAAGCAAAGGAGATTAGATTTAAGGTTCTTATTTAAAAAAAAGAGAAAGAAAGAAAAGAAAAATGTAAATACTTTACATTGGATTGGATTGTTTTATATTGTATATAAATTATATATATTGAAATTGATATTGTTAGAAAATGCTATATGTATATTTCTAATTGTACCATTCATTTAACAATGTAATGCAATTTTCTAATCCTTGAATGTTGTTATTACCAACTATTAGGATATAAAGAAATGAAAGTTAGCAGTTAGACATTATAATAGAACTTGTAGTTATATTAGGTATGTTTTCAAGATTGAGTAGATATATTTTAGATAGACAGGTTATCTTCAAACCCTTCAGAGATCTACAGAATATGGCATTTAAAATGTTTTAATAACTTAGAAAATTTTTCTTTTTTGTTATGACTATGAGACATGTCGGCTCCTGACAGTACCAATCTACTTCAGAGAAAATATAGGCATTGAAAAAACTGCAATTGGAGTTAACTTTCATTGTAGCAAAAGTTAGCCACTGGACAACAAAGTATCCTCGAATCAACTGCTGACAAACAGGACAGACAGTACACAAAACAAAGGACTACTGATTCTTGTGAAAACAAGTGTGGTTATGCCTTTATCAAAAGGCATCTTCTGAGGCCAGGACAATATAGCACCATCCCTGAAGTGGCCTTCGCAATCTGGGAAAGGTACAGTGCCCTTTTCTTCGAAGGCAGCTGAACAGGCAGTGGGCTGATGGCTTCTGATGTGCAATGGGGAGGTAGCTGAAACAGTTATTCTTGAAGAGTAATTAAGCTCACACCTCTCAACAGAAGAATGGCATTTAATAGAGGGATGTGGAGAAGAACGGGATGCTGAAATGAAGCCACATACACACATAGCCAAGAAGAATGGACAGCTGAATTCAAAAAACATCAACAATTTCCAGAATTTAAAATCCTGAATCATGACATGACACTAGTGGAATTCAGGTATTTCTGGTATATAGACTGCTCTCACCCAATGTGAGGTTGAACTGTTGACCTTGTGTACATTCTACTTCACAAATGAGTCTGTCAGATACGCTAAGCCTATAGGCTGAAGATGATGCCCCAACACTGTGGAGAAACCTCAGATGATTGTCCAGGCAGCTGGCTGTTTCTGTCAACTCACAAGTTTTTGGAAGTTGCTTGCATATGCTTCCTGTTTTTATTTTTTATTTTTGTTAGCTAATACTATTTCCTTCTTGGGTCTCTGAGGGAGTTGAAGATTAGTTAGTTATAGTTGACGATTAATTAGGATAGAAAGTGAATTAGATACAATAGAATAGATAATGGAATTATTTTCTCTGAATTTGTCAAATACAAATGAACTAGACATTGTTTAGGTATTTATTACTTGTATATATTGTATATAGTTATTGTACTTTTGTATATAGTTTTTCTTATGTTAGTTATAAGCTTTTTCTTTTTTCCTTTTTATTAAAATAGAAAAGGGGAAATATGGTGATATTTTATTTGTATTAAAATGTTATTTGTATGTTAATAAATAAAGTTGCCTGGCAGTCAGAGCTATTAGCAAGCCATAGGAAAGCAGGGCAGTGGTGGCGTATACACTTGTAATCCCAGCACTTGGTAAGCAGAGCTGGGTAAGTCTCTGTGTGTTCAGGGATACAGCCATTATTGGACACACATGCCTTTAATCTCAATACCAAGCAAGGAAAACCTGGAGGCCTATACAGACAGGCCGTGACGAGGCGGTCATGTGGTTGGGTTTACAACCAATGAGAAGGCAGAACAGGAACATTATATAAAGACATTAACACAGGGGTAGTGAGTTCGGAGAGGTAGGACCACTGCAGGAGGAAGGGTAAGGTTTTAGCTCTTAGCTCTGACCTCTTGGCTTTCTTCTTTGCATTGGTTCTGTGTTTCTTATTTAATAAGAAGGTTGGTTACATCTACAGGCATGAGGATCAGAAACTAGAAGCACTGGGCTGGTTAAGCATTCAGGCTTTCAAGAAGCAGTTCAGCTGAGATTCATTCTGGAAGAGGACTCAGAGGCATCCAGTCTGAGGAAACAGGATCAGCTGAGAAGTTGGCCAGGTGAGGTTAGCTGTGGCTTGTTCTGTCTCTCTGATCTTCCAGCGTTCACCCCAATAACTGGCCTCAGGTTTGTTTTTATTAATAAGAACTCTTTAAGATTCATGCTACATCTGGTGCCCAACGTTTGTGGTATGAATTCATGAAAAAGCTGCTTGCCTGTGGCCTTGTGGGCCCCAGCTCAGGCCTGAGCTACACTTGCCTGGTTGTGATGGAGCACAGTGGTTGGATTTATTGAAGGAGGCAGAGGCAGGAGGATCCCGGGTTTGAAGCCAGCCTAGAAGGCTTGCTAAGGAGAAGCTTCAGCCCCTCCACAAACGGTGGCAGTGGGATCATGGATGCAGCGACTGCTGCTCCCAGTTGCTGGCTGCTTCTCATCATGTTGGTGACTGTGGTGATGCTGCTACCTGGGACAAAGGGTTTACTGCTGCTTGTTCAGAGAAGAATTGCCAGGACCATCGTGTTACAAGAAAGCATCAGCAAAGGTCAGTTTGGAAAAGTTTGGCAAGACGAATTTTTGTCTAAAATTAAAAAAGCTTATAACTAATACAATCTAAAACAGGTAAATGTGGGAAGAAATTGCTGTGAAGATTTTCTCTTCTAGGGAAGAACACTCATGGTTTCAAGAGACAGACATTTATCAGACTGTGATTGCTCCAAACCACAGAGGAGGAAAAAAAAAAAAACTTCAGGGAACCATGACCACGCCTAACAGCAACTTTGAAATCTTCAAAAGTCTGATAGGACCCCACAATGATGATCCTACATGGACTATGGTAAAGCCATTAAGCCGATTAACACCACAGAAAGATTGACTTTGGACTGCAAACTGCTCAGGACAATTTCGAGATGGCTAGCTCAGAGGATCCAGCCTGACAAACTACTCGAACAAGGACTTGAGACAAACCTTGCACTTTCTCATTTTGCAGCGACTGGACAAATGATACAGGACTTGACAATTAACCCAAAAATTTTCTTTTCAGGATTCCTTAAAGATGTCTTCACCCCTGGAAAGCAGGAAGTAATTTTAAGAAAAAGACGCCCACATTCCCAAGAAGTGGGGTGGGTAGTTTTTGGTCGTTTAATGAGTTATGGATATTGTCATTGTTTACAATGGTTGTTTACAAGTTGTTGATTGTTAATGGTCAGGAAAAAAGCTGAACAAGGAGATTAGATTCAGAGGTTTTGTTTAAAAAAAGGAAAGAAAAAGAAAAAAGAGAATATAGATATGAAGTAGATTGAATCTACTCTGAGAAAAAAGATAAAGAAATAATAGGATAAATGGGTAGATCACTGAATCTACACTAAAGAGAAAAAGAGGAAGATATAAAAATGACAAAAGGTAGATTACTGAATTTATTATGAAAAGAAAAAATACTTTTAAAAAGGAATTACTTGTTTTAAATAGGATAAGTAATGAAATTTCGGTCTGAGTTTATCAAATGTTACTGGACTGGACATTGTTAATATATATATATTAGAGTTTTTTGTCTGAATCTGTCAAATGTTAATGGACTAGACATTGTTAATGTAATTTTTGACTGTATATATTGTATATACTTATTAGATAGTTTTTCTTGTATTAGTTATAAGCTTTTTTAATTTTAGACAAAAAGAGAGGAAATGTGGTGGTATTGTGTTCCCCAAAATATTGCGTACCCTAATAAACTTATCTGGGGTCAGAGAACAGAAAAGTCACTAGATACTTAGGATAGGAAGTGGTAGCACATGCCTTTAATTCTAGTATTCCAGAGGCAGAAATCCATCTGCTCAAGGATACAGCCAAGCATGGTGACTCACGCCTTTAATCCCAGAAAGCAAGCCTTTAATCCCAGGGAGTGATGGTAGAAAACAGAAAGATATATAAGGCTTGAGGATCAGAAACTAGAAGCATTTGGCTGGTTAAGTATTTGGCCTGGTTAAGCATTTGGCTGGTTAAGCTTTTAGGTTTTGAGCAGCACAGTTCAGCTGAGAACCATTCGGATATGAGGACACAGAGGCTTCCAGTCTGAGGAAACAAGATCAGCTGAGAAGTTGGCCAGGTGAGGTTAGCTGTGGCTTGTTCTGTCTCTCTGATCTTCCAGTGCTCATTCCAATACATGGCTCAGGTTTTATTTTATTAATAAGAACTTTTTAAGATTCATGCTACATCCTTTAAATCTAAAATTGTTCTAAAAATTAAAGTCTATTTTGAAAGGATATAAATTACATTAAAAAGAAATTTTGGAGAAAAGAGTGAGACTGTCATAGCGTCTTCTTGGCAGTAGGGTGACTGTTTCCTTTTCTCATCTTTAAAGATAGTCCATCAGTAAGTCCATCTACCCTGTGGATTTAATCTCTGCTCACTCTGCCTTCCTTCTTATTCTGATCTATTTTATGTCATTTGATTCACATTTATTCATCACTCAGCACACATCTTTCTGGAGCTCCTAATTTTTGACAATCCCTAAACAAGTGTTTTGATAAAGTACTAAGAAACAAACAAACAAAAACAAAGACTTCTCTGAGTACCTCATGTAATCCAGACCCTTGTTCACTTACTGAAGGTTTACTCTAAAGAAACAAAACCCAGCTATTCAAAACAAAAAAAAAAAAACATTTTCTATTGTTAGACTCTTTAGGATGATAACTCAGTGTTCGTGGGATAATCTCGATGTTCCAATGATACTAAATGATGCAAGAGCAATTGTGTGTCCAGAAATGAACAAGAAGGCCCCCATTATTTCTACGGTGGGGCTTCCTTCAGTTTGGAACTCACCATCCGTCTTGCTGTTTGCTGTACAATGGCTTAGAGAAGCTCAGCATCTTCCAGCTGTAGTAACTCTTCTTAAATTCTTAGCAAGAGAAAGCCTTCTGTGGCCAGCTTATTTGCAATGTTTCCTTTCAGCCATAGAATTATCTTGCTGCCTTCTTTTGAGCCACTATATTTCAATCCTTCACATGTAATCCTGTCTGACACTTGAAGAATCCTCTCTAAGTGGATACACTGTATCCTAAGGATTTGAGATTCTTATTAGAGACTCTCTCCATTCTACCTTGTGACTTGGACTTCTCAACAACCTCTTCTTCCAGTTTCCATGGAAACCAAAGTACTCCAGGATTTTTCTTTGTTGCAAGAGGCCCCCCTTTCTTGTTCTTTCCTCTCATATAATGCAAGAAATTCAACAGATGAGAGCATCATTAACCTCTCAGCTCGTTAGGACCCTACAAAGAAACATACTGAACAAATTATCATTTTCCACCAAACTGTTGCTTTTTGCTATGATTAATTTCTCTTCCTTAAGATTTCTTAAAGAATTAAGCAGTCTAAACTTAAAGTTAAATGTTATTTTGAATCTTAGACAAATGTATATGTATGTTCTTGAGCTCCAAAGAATAATATAAGTCATATTTTACATTTTCTCATTTTAGAGACAAAGGGAAAGTGTTTAAAATGAAGTTGAAGTCCAACTTACCCTTGCTGCTCATTAGATAAGTAAGAAAATGCAGGTCTAAACTAGATCTATTGCCTGGACCAAACAAACCAATGAAAATATGGGGTGGTAATTGGGAAGAGGGGGGTGGGGTCAGTGGGAGTTCAGAGGGGGTCAAGAAAAGGCAATCGGTTAAATATGATCAAAATTCATTATATACATGTGTGAAAATGTCACAATAAAACCTATTATGTATAAATTTAATCAGCTTAAAATTCTTATATTTGATCAAAAGCTCTTAGCTTGCCTATAGGATAGAAAGAAGGCTATGATGACATTCAGGAAAGACAACAGACATCATTACTCTTGCTATCTGTATCCAAGAGGACATAGTGCTCAGGGTAAATGCTTGGAATTGTGAATTTGTATGTAATGTGGACCAGCGCATTCTTGAAAATATTTCCATGGCTCTTAAATTTGTGAAAATATATAATAAGATGTATTGCATTTCAAATAATCTGTTCTTTAGACAACATGCCTATATGTATATATGTATGTATGTATGTATGTATGTATGTATGTATGTATTATGGTATCATATAAAAAATAGACAGATAGGCTTGATGATGCAGACCTGTACTCCTAGCTACATAGGAATCTGTGTCCAAGAGAAGTATCACAACTTCATGTTCTATCTGGTGTGTACAGTAAGTTTAAGGTCAACCTAGGCGACTTAATGATGAGCCCTTGTCTCACAGCAAAAAGTGAAAGGACAACTGGGAATAGAGCTCAGTGTTAAAGGACCTACGTAGCAATAATCAGGCCCTATATTCAATCCTTGACACACACACACACACACACACACACACACACACACAAAAAAAAAAAAAAAAAAAAAAAACCCTCCAAAACAATACATAAGTTAATATGTAAATTAATAGTATAGGAATTCTGTAAATGTTTGTGAATCAGTTCAACGTCATTAGTAACTTTACCAGTGCCCTGATAAGAAAACTACAAATGAGACCTTATATGAAATTTATTTTGTAGGTTCATGAGTAAAAAAAATGGAGAGTCAGTTTGATAGAACTGTGGCTGTGGCTGTGATAGGCCTTCATTCTACCGTTTATCATCCTTCCCCTCAACTTCAGACTAAGGGGGAAATACCAGAATTTTAAATGCCTTTAAACACATATACTTCTCAACTTTTTGCTAAGAGGGGAGGGAAAGATGGGTGAGCAGGCCTGTCTTAGTAAATTTATTTTGCACTTTGATCTAATGGGAAGTAAAATGAAAAATCTGGTGAGTGCGCTTCGCAGAAAGAGACAGGAAAGAACAAGGACAAAACAGGAGGTTGAAAGATTTGGGGTGAATCTTTGGCCATTGTTCTATTATTTTGCTTCAGAATAGGAGCTCATGTGTCCAGCCATGCCCTGACTTTCTATGCCTACCTATTTTCAGCATAAATTATTGATGATTTTCTTAATTGCCTTTCTAGAACCTCCATATTTCCACCACTCTTCTCTGGTTAAAAACATGTTTCTCTACTTCAGATACTAAGAATAGTAGGTGTATGTAGAGAGTTCTAGACACAGAAAGCTTTTATTTGGAATCCTTGATCTTTTCTTCCTGTGTCATTCTTTAATTTTAACATTTCAGATTATGAGAATGGGGTCTTATTAGACATATCCACCTATCAACGTACCTTACTATTCACTGTTCAAATTCCAGAATATCAGGAGCATAAATAGTTAGATCACCTAGGATATTGTATTATCACATTTTCAAAGCATATATGTATGTGTGTATATATATATAATGTATCAGTGCTTGCTATGGAGAGTCACACCGTTGGAGAAATGAAAACCAGTGTCACTCTTCACACAATCTCTATCTATTCACTGTTTCTGCTTTGCTCAGCACTAGTGCTATATGGCCTCTGCATACATTTCCTCACTCTCTGATCCTCTTACTTTCGTTGCACTTTGAATTCTGACATGTCCATGCAGGACAATTAGATTGGGTTAGTCAGGAATTATTTTATATATGTTACTCTTGTTAGGTGAGTGCTCAACATTATAAAAGTAACAAGGAATATTAGTAAATACTGTTTCTTTCTGAAACAGGACACATTGACATGCATATGTATATAAACATATGGTATCTTCACAATGGTGGTCTCCTTTAATGCTTTTTGTCCAAGCAGTTCAGAGACAAGCTTAGCTACCTATCTCCACAATGATATATTGTTTTGCTAGAGATATTATCTAATATAGCTATCTGAGAGAACTTAAATATAGAGAATTGCAAAAGAAGAATTAAAATCAATTTCCCTTCACTAATACAAAAGTAAGACAACTAATTTCATAGCTTGGAAAACCACAAAGTTATTATCTTGCCATTTTTCAAGAAAAAAATCTGGCATAGATCATGGTATGCTGAATTCAAGGTTTCACAGGGCTGTGTTCCTCCTGGAGGCTTTAGAGGGGAATTCATCCTCTTTCGAAGCTGGTGAGAGAAGAGCGATTCTGTGAGCAAGGGGCATCAAGATCATGATGGGGAAACCTACAGAGACAACCAAATCAAACTAGTGGGCACTCATGAACTTAAGACCAATAGCTGTAGAACCTGCATGGGACTGGACTAGGCCCTCTGCATAAGTGAGACAGTTCTGTAGCTTGATCTTCTTAAGGGCCCCCCCCCTGGCAGTAGGATCAAGATCCATTCCTGGTCATGAGCTGGCTTTTTGGAGCCCACTATGGGGGGACACCTTACATAGCCTTGATGCAGCAGAATGTACTGGGTTCTGCTGACTCCCCATGGGAGGCCTTACTTGTCTGAAGAGAAAATGGGGCGTGGGTTGTGGGGGGAGGAAGGCTCTGGGGTGGGAAGAGAGGGAGATCTGCGGATGGTATGTAAAATGAATAAAAATTTCTTAATTAAAAAAAGAACTCATAATTACAATGACCAACCTAAAATATAGTATATTTTTCTCATTCCAAGGTCTTTATTCTTACAAGCTGCCTCTTGCCATGTAAGGTAATATATTTATAAATTATGAGGATTTAAACTTCTTGAGGGGACATTATTCTTTGTCTTATAAAAATCTTCTTTTTTACAGATTAAAACACTGTTATTAAAAATGTAACAGAATCTACATGTTATAACACAACATATGGAAGAAAAACTATCTAATAACAGATAAGAGGCAACAGACTCCATATATTGAATGATAAGCTCTTATATAATAGCAATTTTATACTATAAATTACTTATTGAGAATTAATGAATTAACAAAACCTATGAATGGTAAACCATGAGACATTCCTGCAAGATGCAGAAGTAGATCTGGACTAATGGGAAAACATCACTCTATTTCTTGAACAGCATGTCTTATAAAATTTCCATGAAAATACCAACTGCTTTTCTCTAGCTTGACATGTTGATTTTTAAAGTATATATGGAAAAAGTAAGCATGGAAGAATAGTAAGGAAAATCATGAAAATATGATCATAGTTAATAAAATCATGTGGAAAAGTAGCAAAGAAGACCTGAAAGGTATGTTATTGTGTCTATTATTAACATATTAGTGGTCCATGTGGTTGCTTGAATAAGGAATTTCCCCAATAACTGAATGTATTTATACACTTATTCACCAACTGTGGTGCTTTTTTGGGAAGGTTCTGGAAACTTTAAGAGGTGCAGCTTTGCTGGAGGAAGTATGTCACTGGGGTGAGCTTTGAAGTTTTTATAGCCTAATCCCACTTCTTGTTCTCTCTGCTTCCTGTGTATGGATGAAAATGTGATCAGCCAAGATCTTGCTCTTGCCACCATGCTTTCCCTAACAATCTCCATACTTTCCCATTCATGATCAACTCTGTCCTTCTGGAATCATGAGACAAAATAAATACTTAAGTTGTTTTCGTCAGGATATTTTATCATAGCTACACAAAAGTAGCAAATACAGTTGATTAACATGGTTGTTGCCAATGAGCTAGAAGGGATCTTTTTATTCTACTGTGTAGAACTTGTGAAGATATAAAAAGTAGTCTAGGCTTGGTAGTTCTGGGCCTCTATGTACTGAAGGCTTAAGGGCTAGGCTGACTGACTCAGTGGCTTATAGCTCTGAACCCTGAAAACTGAAAGATTACATATAGACCCAGGCCTTAGAAGTCAGGGACTTATAGCTCTGGGTGCTTAGTTTAGAGGTTTGCTTCTGGGTGCCCTGGCCCCTGGGGAGTGGTGAATGTTCTGCTGCATAATGATGGTACTATTTTAAGTTTTAAAAACATTTCATGTGATTATCTTTACTTATCCTTGTAATTTTCAAGTGTGATAGCTGGCTATATAACCCAGGTACATAGGAAGACAACTTGTATAAAGATATCTTGTGTTTTTTTTTATTTAAATCACTCAAGTTTCTATTTATCAATATTTGCTTCTAAACTTGTGTTTTCATTACCTGAGCCCTTAATCGACTTGCTTTAGGGAGAATTAATCCCTGAGTAACCTCCTAAATTAGAAAACAATTGAAGTAATTTATTAATTTTAAAACACTACACTAGCTTCCCAAGTTTTAGTCTGGTATGTTATAATGGCTTAATTAAGAAATGAATATTTGGAGGCTGGAGAGATGGCTCAGTGGGTAAAGTGTTTGAGGCGCAATATTGAAGGCCTAAGTTTGGATACTTAGCACCCGTGTAAGAACATAACCAATGCTTGCCATAATGCCAGCCCTTGGGGAGTGAAGACTAGAGACAAGATGATGCCAAGGGATCATGGGCCAGCTTATCTAAACATTAGTAAGTTTTAGATTCAATAAGAGAGTGTATCTCAAAAAAAATCATGAAAAGAGCGATAGAGGAAGACATCCAACATTGACATTTGGCCTTTACTCACAAATACTCATAAAATGTTACTTCAAAGAAAGAAAGAAATCTTTTTGAGGATGCAGCTCAGTTGACAGTGTGTTTGTGTAACATGAAGGAAGCTCTGGATTCCATCTCCAGCACAGCATAAACTGGATCGGTGGTTCATACCTGAAATCCAGCACTCAGGAATCAGCAGTGAGAAGATCAAAAGTTCAAAGTCATTTTCAACCATACATTGAATTTAATGTGTGTGTGTATATGCGTGCATATGTGCATGCCTGTGTGTGTGAGATAGACAGAGAGAGAGAGAGAGAGAGAGAGAGAGAGAGAGAGAGAGAGAGAGAGAGAGAGAGAGATCCACTGTGGTGGTTGATCTGAGTCGACTGCACTTTTTGTATGAAAAAGTTCTATATGATGCAGGGGGTTGATTTGTTTAACTGATTTTTCAGTTTAGCTCAAAATAATTGAATAGGCAAGCAAATGTACCAGGCTTTCATAGGTGTCAGGTTGATTTGCACAGGAATGGAAGATAAGTCTTGAGACTTTGGGAACTATGAAGGAGTACTTCCTTCCTCTCCCTACTTCCTTCCCTCCCTCCAGTTTTATCTCTCTTCCTATCCTTCATTTCCTTGGCATTCTCATGTGCTGAGTAGAAACAGAGAAAGACACATTGCTTCTCAGCCAGTTACCTCAATGGTGACTCTACAGTGCTTAGCAGGACATCACAGCAGCTTCAGAACAGTAAGCCATGTCTTTTGGGAGGGAGGTCTGGTTTCTCTGCCCATATACTGGGCCCTGTTTTCTGTCACGTCTGCAGAGACCTCCACATTCTACTCAGTGCACACATAGGAATAAACAACCTCTGAGACTAGACTCTCATAGTTTCTAATCTTTGGTAAAGGCCATGAGACGGAATAATGCGACTTCTTTTCAAGAATCTATTTTTGAGTTTTCAAGTGCTTCAAAAGAAGAGCCATCTCTGGGGAGTGGGGATGTGACACAGAGGACACAACTCTTGGTGCCACTCTTATTAAATAGTTGAGCCAAATGGGAATTCAAAAGTAACTTTCCAAATTATTATAAGGACATTTATGTCTGACCAGATGAATCAAGATGTCAGATTCTCATGGCCTCTGCATTAATTCAAACAAAAGGAGACCTTTTTCGAAGAAGTTTAAACTTTCAACTTATTTTCTAGTAAAATATTGACTGTGGATTGGAGTGTGAATTGAGTAACTTTATGCCTTGTTTGCATTGTCAAGTAATGGATAAGCAAAACAAAATACTGATTTAAAAGTATTTTGTGGCTTATTAAATAAATGTATATTACAAAAAAGTAAAGAAAAGAGAACTTTCCAGTAGAAATAAAGTAATCCACCTATTCATGCAACAGATACTCCTTTTCTGTCTGTGCCAGGCTCTGGAAGACTCTGCCCCCACATCCACAAAAGATAAACAACCGTGTGCCAATCAATGATTTTTGGCCTACTGAAAGTGATAATTAAGCAAAGCAATCACAGGTGTAATGGTGGAGTAGAGTCCTCTCAGCCTTCAATAATGCTTGTGACAGGATAGGACAAATGAGTTCTAATTTCAACTGGAAAAGAAGGAAGGGAAAGAGCCCAACCAGCATGGATAGGAGGTCATGCTAGACAATGTAGACTTTCACTCATATGATTAAACCAGACTGCAAAATAAAAGGGTATATACTAAAGCACTGTGTATGTGAAAATCATAAAATTCTACCTAGTAAATCCTGATGTGGAAGGAGGAATATTATATTAGGGCTATGTTCCTATTTCCTTCTGATAGTCTGTTAATTACAGCATTTTACAGTTGTTTTCCTGAAGGATATTGACAATCAGTCATGATAGTTCTTCAGATTTTTGACAGACATTGTAATGTAGCAAGCAATTGCTGTCTGCTAGAATAGGTATGGATATAAAGGTTTCGATACTTCTTTTCTTTATGCTTAACTAATAGTAAGAAATTACACTATACACTGTTTCTCAGGCTAGAAAAAGATATGATAACCTCTAGTAATTATCAAATATTAGGAACCAGGCAATGTGTAATTTATGTTAATGCCATTATGCTATTTAGCTTTCAACTCTGCCTAATGAAAGAGATACTGTTACTATCCCCTTATAGATAAATCACTGGCCTAAGGATGTGAGAGTTGTAGGGCTGAGGCTGGGACTCAGACCATCTCCATGTGAGAACTCATTCCTCACCAAGGCAACAAATGCTTTTCCTTCCCCTCTCAGGCATGTCAACACTCCCCATCTGGAATTATGTCTGAATTAAGCTCTCAGATACTTCCTTGCCTAACATCTCTATTCCAGGGAAACGGGCAAGAATCTAATGTTAAACTCTGTTTACAAAGTTGTAAGGCTAAGAGATATTTCCTGTTTCCATCAAAATTCCTGTGGATAAAGGTATTCATATCACTCTGGGAAATCTGTACATTTGCCCCTACAGTAAATCTGAGCTCCTACTGTGTGAGACATTTGATTGGCTTTGTGAAAGAGGAAATCTACAGCTCTGCCAGACACTCAGCAAATCTTAGTTGTCCATATCCTTTGCTACTAGAAGGAACTACTTTTTCTATCTGTAAGTCCAATAGAGAAAGCTTTTGAAAGAGAATTTTGTTTTCAGTAAAGATAAGCTAAGTTACACCCACAATCTGCTAAAAACAACCAAATGTTTTCGATGGAGGTTTTAAAATTATGCCTTGAAACCAAGGCTGGTGGGTACAGGCTTGTTATCTCAGTTCCTCGGGAGGCTAAGAGACGACTATTGGCTGGTCACAGAGCAAGTTCATAGTATGATCTTATCTAAAAATAAAACAAAAAAAACAACAGCAAACCTTTAGCTGGGCATGGTGATGCACACATTTAAACCCTTGAGAAGCAGAGGCAAGCTGACCTCTGTAAGTCTGAGACTAGCCTGCTGTCTACATTGTGTTGCAGGCTAACTAGAGCTAGTCTCATTATAATGAGACCTTGTTTCAAAAGTAAAATGAATATTTTTTTTGATCTCTTTAGATTCATTTACTTTTGCTTTATGTATGTGAATGTTTTGTTTGCATGCATGTATATGCACCATGTGCATGCCTGTTGGATCCCCTGGAACTGCGGTTATAGATGGCTATGAGCTATCATATGCATACTGGGAATTGAACACAGGTTCTCTGCAAGAGGAACACGTACTCTTAACTGGTAAGCCATCTCTCTAGTCCCAAAATTAAAAAAAAAAAAACCAACAAAAAAAACTTTTTAAAAGTCTTACATTACTAATAAAATAGTAAAAAAATAATTTGACTCAAGGCAGAGGCAAAACTAGAAATCAGAGAAATAAGCAGAACGTGACTGAGTTTGCATTATATATGCTTGCCTATCCCAGACATTTGAGCTTGAATGTTCTATGAAGGAAAGGGAATCAATGAAATCTAGAGAATATGTGAGTAAAGAAGTGTGGTGTTTTGGAAGAAAATGGCCCCCATAGGCCTATAAGGAGTGGCACTATTAGGAGGTGTGATCTTGTTGGAGTAGGTCTGGCTTTGTTGGAGGAGGTGTGTCACTAAGGGGCAGGCTTTGAAGTCTCAGATGCTCAAGCTACAAGTGTGTCCATCTCTTCCTGCTGCCTGCCAATCCAGATGTAGAATTCTTAGCCATCTCTCCAGTACCATGTCTACCTGCATACTGCCGTGCTTCCCACTCTGATGGACTAAACCTCTGAACTGTAAGCCAGCCCCAATTAAATGTTTTCCTTTTTAAGAGTTGCCATGGTTATAGTGTCTCTTCACAGCAATAGAAACTCTTCAGAAAGCTTTTTCTACCTTTATCCAGAACAGCACAAAGCTGTGTTTCAGATCAGAATAAACCTCGTGCTTTGCAGTCCTAGGTGGGTTCACAGCACAGCTTCATGCTGTTGGGGCAGTCACATTCCTTTAAGTTTATATTTGAGTAAGTCTAAACTAGTGGTGTACTGAGGCCCCTCACAGAAACAAATATGAGTCATTCTAAATGTAGGTATGAACCCAGCTTCAAGATACTGAAGAGACTTTTTTTTATGAAACATGTAAATCAAATAGTTGCTGTGGATATCGTTCTGTATAAATAAAACACTGATTGGCCAGTGGCCAGGCAGGAAGTATAGGTGGGACAAGGAGAGAGGAGAATTCTGGGAAATGGCAGGCTGAGTCAGAGAGACACTGCCAGCCGCCACCATGACAAGCAGCATGTGAAGATGCCAGTAAGCCACAAGCCACGTGGTAAGGTATAGATTTATGGAAATGGATTAATTTAAGCTATAAGAACAGTTAGCAAGAAGCCTGCCACGGCCATACAGTTTGTAAGCAATATAAGTCTCTGTGTTTACTTGGTTGGATCTGACCGGCTGTGGGACTGGTAGGTGACAGAGGTTTGTCCTGACTGTGGGCCAGGCAGGAAAACTCTAGCTACAAATAGTCAAGTAGAACAAAGTATATAGAGCTTTTTACCGTCAGCATGTGCGGATCCAAGCTGTACACACAGAGAGTTTACCATCAGCACATGCAGATCCAATCTGCTGTATTACAGGAAAAAAGTGATTATGTTTTTAGGGTCTTTGGATAATCTGAAAATATCAGCAACTGGTGAAAACTGAAAAAAATGACAGTGGGCTTGTACATTTATAGAGTTTTATTTAATAAAATAAATAATACAAGGAATAGTCACAGCTGAGGAGATTTTTTTTAAAGATTTATTTATTTATTATGAATACAATATTCTGCCTACATGTAGGCTTGCAGGCCAGAAGAGGGCACCAGATCTCATTACGGATGGTTGTGAGCCACCATGTGGTTGCTGGGAATTGAACTCAGGACCTCTGGAAGAAGAGCCAGTGCTCTTAACCTCTGAGCCATCTCTCCAGCCCCTGAGGAGATTTTTTTAAAAATTATAGGTAGGTCAACAAAAATGAATGAAGAGAAAAATGTTCAAAAACCAGAGGACAACATAGTGAATGTACTATGAGAGGGCTTTCAGATAGCCATTCTCAAGGGAGAAAAAGAAGGACTTTCATTTCCAGTGGAATTTTCAAAATATAATGGCTGAAAAATCTTCTAGTGCTGATGATACCAATTAATAAACACAAGAATCCCAGAATCCCAGCTACCAACAAGTAAATAAATGTAGTAATAGCTACACTTAGAGATCCTGCAGTGACATTTCACACACCAAAGAAGAAACAACTTCAGCTAGAACAAAAACAGACTAACTACTATATTATACTAGGAACATTACACTAGGAACATTTTCCTATTCCTTCTAATAGCCTGTTAATTGCAGCATCTTGCTGCTATGTCCCTACAGGATACTGACAGTCATACTAAGCCATCTTCAGGTCCTTGACACGGTACCTAGCAGCCAGATGATGTCTTCCAGAATAGGGATTGATAGGAAGATTTTTATTTCTTTTCTTTATACTTAACTACTAATAAGTTCCTCTTATTCTCTGCAGCAAAAATGGAGGCCAAAATTCAACACAATAAGTGAAATCCTTTGAAAAATTCAGAAAAAATATCCAGTTAAAATGGATTACTCTGATGAGGGCCAAAATGTTTTCATTAAAAAAAATAAAAACTGAGAGAGTTTACTCTTAAGAAGACCTCCCTTAAAGGAAAATTAGATATTGAATTACAGGTCAGTAATAATAATGCCTTATGATATTTAAACAGATCATTTAAAATACAAAAACAATAATTATAGAAGATATATTGAATTAAATAGAAAAAAATAATCTGGCTTCTACAAATTTTCTGGGAAAACAATGAAGTTATCCATAAACTTAGACCTTGACAAGTTATATAAATAATTGTGTTTTTATTACCAGAGTAACTACTAATAGAATACATACAGTAATAAGGTAGAAAGTATGGAAATAGTTTTAGCATATTCAATCATTCTAGTAGAATGCAGTAAAACAGACAAAAAGAGATAAAACATGGCAGGTAAAAGTACAACTGTATCATGTGGTGGTATTGTGTTCCCCAAAATATTGTGTACCTTAATAAACTTATCTGGGGTCAGAGAACAGAAAAGCCACAAGATACTTAGGCTAGAAAATGTTAGCACACGCCTTTAATCCTAGCATTCCAGAGACAGAAATCCCTCTGGATCTCTGTGAGTTCAAGGCCACATTGGAAACAGCCAGGCATGGTGACTCATGCCTTTAATCCCAGAAAGCAGCCTTTAATCCCAGGGAGTGGTGGTAGAAAGCAGAAAGGTTTATAAGGCGTGAGGACCAGAAACTAGAAGCATTTGGCTGGTTAGGAGGCCATTTGGCTGGTTAAGCTTTTAGGTTTTGAGCACAGTTCAGCTGAGAGCCATTGGGATGAGGACACAGAAACTTCCAGTCTGAGGAAACAAGATCAGTTGAGAAGTTGGCCAGGTGAGGTTAGCTGTGGCTTGTTCTATCTCTCTGACCTTCCAGCATCACCCCAATAACTGGCCTCAGGTTTGATTTTATTAATAAGAACTTTTAAGATTCATGCTACAGTATCAGTCATTATATATAACATGAACACGCTGTTTATTCCAGATACAAATAAACCAAAACAACTTAAAATAGAATTTTAAAATCCAAGTGTATGCTGCTTCCAAGAGAACTGTTTAAATGTAAAACTCAAAGTAAAAGTGGGGAAAATGTATATCAAGGAAATCTGCTGCTTGATGTCAGATGTCATTTATATACTTACATAATAGTGCTAGGTACCAAATTCAGAGCCTGCACAAGCTAGGCAAGGCTATTGTCTTTGAGCCACATCTCCAGTTTGAGACTCTACTCCTAATAGCAGGCATCAAGTCAATAGGGACAAATAACCTCTCAATATTTGTAGATGCTTAATAACATCCTTAATATTTATAAAGAAAATACAAGTGCATATACCTATATACATATCCAATAGAAATATCCAATAGATATTATATAAATAATATAAATAAATATATATAAATTTATATAAATAAATATCCAATAGAAACAGATACCTGTATCATCACTGTGGGAGACTGAAAAGACTTCCTTGTCAATAATAAAGCAAAAACATTGTCATCCAGGATTAAATTCTTCTAAATAAAAAGTGAACAAATTTAACCTAAGATCTAATACAGGAACTCCACTAACAGACAGAATAATTCTTTTCTGACTCACAAAAAACATTCTGATCTACAGTAAAAATCTTGATAAACTTCAAAAGTCATACAAAAAGTATTTTCTTGACACTTGATTTATCTATAAAACAATCTTCGAGTGGAAAGATGCCATGCATGACTTTCAACTACTAAATGAGCAAATGTCTGAAAAAAAAATATGTCTTGGCTCTTCAGGCAAAAATCCTGAGTGGTTCAACTAATACAAAAAAGCAAGTCCAGGTATGGTGAAACACGCCTTTAATCCCAGGACCCAGGAGGCAGAGGCAGAGGCAGATGTACCTCTGTGAGTTTGAGGCCAGCCTATTCTACAAAGTGAGTTCTAGGACAGTCAGGGCTGTTACACAGAGAAATCCTGTCACAGAAACAAAAAACAAAAACAAAACAAAAAGTCTGGGAAAATTCCAGAACCAAATGGCTTCCCTGAGATGCACTTCTAAATACTTAGGAAAATGTTGTGGGGAGAGCGTAGGCTCTACTCAGCATATGTCAAATATCCCCTACACTACCGCTGTCTGCTTAGCATTCTGCACAGTAGGGTCTGGGATGAATTCATCTTGGGCCATTGCATGTCTAGACCCTCTGGTCAGCATTTAATTTCTCCCAGGCCCTGCTTCTGGCAGCCACAGTTCTAGTCTCTCCTTTTGTGAGTGGCAGAATAATCTAACATGAGAGGCATGGAAAATAATTTTATTTAAATCCAAATTTCTCCTAATTAGAGTGTAGTATTTAACATATATTTCTCTAGTGACACTTTTCTAACATGGTTTGTTAAAAAAAAAGAGAATAAAGAGCTGAATTTCTGAATATATAGTAGCAACTAAACTTTGTTACTTTCCCAAAGTAATTGCTTCATAAAAAAATAATTTGTAAAAGTGTTTTCAAATGACAATTAGCAGGACTCTGCACTGCTAAGGTTGGTAGCATATCCTTCCAATGAATCTTTAAAGGCTTTTGATTTTTATGGTGTGCAGTCACTACTATATTCTAAGGTAAATTTTAACATGTTTACATATTAAAGATATACGTTTACTTGAAAAGGTCAAGTTTAAAAATATTTGAGGGCTGGGAGGTGGTTCAGTGAATAAAGTGCTTGCTGATCAAGCATGAGGACCTGAATTTAGATGCAACACTCACTTAAAAAGTGAGGCATGGCAGCAGGATCCTGTAATCCCAGTGCTGGGGAGACTGAGACAGGTAAATCTCTAAGGCAAGATAGCTACTTAGCATAGCCAATCAGTGAGCACTAGATTTCGGAAGAGACTCTGCCTCATCAAAAAAGATGCAAAATGATTAAAAAAAAAAAGACATCTGACATTCACCTCTGACCTCCACATACATATGCAAGAGTGAATGCATCTGCGTGTATACAGGTATACTATGGTGATATTTTATTTGTATTAAAATGTTATTTGTATGTTAATAAAGTTGCCCAGGGGTCAGAGCTATTAGCAAGCCATAGGAAAGCAGGGTGGCATACGCTTGTAATCCCAGCACTTGATAGGCAGAGCTAGGTAGATCTCTGTGTGTTCAGGGATACAGCTAGTATTGGATACACATGCCTTTAATCTCAATACCAATCATAGAAAACCTGGAGGTCTATACAGACAGGCCATGACGAGGTGGTCATGTGGTTGGGTTTACAACCAATGAGAAGGCAGAACTGAAACTCTATATAAAGACTTTAACAGAGGAAGTAGCTCTGGTTCGGAGAAGTAGGATCACCGCAGGAGGAAGGGTAAGTTTTTAGCTCTTAGCTCTGACCTCTTGGCTTTCTTCTTTGCATTGGTTCTGTGTTTCTTATTTAAAAAGACAGTTGGTTACATCTACAATATACATTCACCCTCCACATACACAAGCAAACAAAAATACCAATAGAATTAAAAACATTTGAATCAAGAATACTAATGAACTATATATTTATTTTCTACTTAACTGTTTCTGGTTTTGTCTTCAGAATTACCACTAAAGTTTTTTTTTTTTCTTTCTGTGTTAGATGTGTTTGCTCTTACAGTGGACACTGAAAATGATTTCACCAGGTTAAAAAACCCACAGTGTCCTTTTAAATCCTGAGATTGTTTAAGCATTAAACATTTTTAAAATATTTTAAATGGTAATTATAACTTGGTATCCAGACCTTAAAAAAAGTCAACAATAATAAAAACAGAAAATAGAAAAAAAAAAGATGTAAGCTAGGTGTGGGCACCTTAAGGGTTGCAACCCATCTTCTTACATTACAAGAATGTCTGAGGGCAAAATGATTCACTCCAAGCCAACAGGGCAGGAACAATCACCTCAGCTTACAGCAGCAAAAGCTACAGGGTGAGCAAGACTCTCAGATCAAGGGAAGATTACATGCCTACTCAATTAAATTTAAAATCATTCTGTATTCCACTTGTGATTTGGTTTTTAATTCTATGAAGCAAAAATTTATCTTCATTAAAGCCTTATGGCTAGAACCACCACCACTACCCCTTTACCCTGCAGTCCTTTCTTCATATAGTTCACCTTTGCCTATCCATTACCATACCTCAAGTATTAAAAGAATCTCCCTTAAGCATTCTCAGCCACTGTCAGTTCTTTTCCTCAGGGACAAAAACAAAATAAAACAAAACGCCAACTTGCCTAGCTTTTATCTTTTTATTTATTTATTTTATAATCAACAGAGCGTTCTTTCTTCTGACTCACAGGAAGAGACCAGAACACCCCCGCTATCTTACATAGAATTTAGCTCACTGCCCACCATCATTTCTAGTTATTTCATTTTTATATGAAATTCACAGTTTGCTCATCTATCTACCCTTTTTTTTTAAGTTTAGTAATTTTTCTGTATTTCCAAAAGCTAGTTTACCCTCTGACTTCTATAGCTACATTATGACAAATTGTTTTAGATATACCTTCTCCTTCCACTGTCTCTACACTGGGCTTGTTCACTTCCTTAGCACTGTTGGCACTTGGGGCTAGACATTCATTCATCTGAGGCACTATTCTATATACTACATTGTAGACTGTTTAGCAGTGACCCTGGCCTTTACCCATTATGTGACAGTAGTATTCTTTCTTAGGACTCCATTTATGGTGACAAACTGTTTTCAGTTATTGTCATAGGCCCTGGATGATATCACTACTCCCAGTTGAGATAAAGCTGTTCTACAAAGTTTAATCTCCACATTTCTGGGAACTCATTGTTTCTTTTAGGTGAAGTTTTTTCTTTTTCTTTTTTTAATGCATATTTTCCTTTCTATTGCTTGCCCCTATTTTTATTTTGTTGGCTAAAAATTCTTTATTTCAGTTAATTACATTTTCCTACTAGCATCTTGAAATAGAATGCATGAACGGCAAAGTTATTGAAAATGTGTGGGTCTTGATTTAAATTATTCTACTCGATTTAATAGTTTAGTTGAGACTCCAGTTTCCCATGATTGATCTTGATTGTCAACTGAATTAGATCTTGAGATCTTAGGAAGACAGCAAAGCTAGCTAAGGCACAGTTCTACTGATGGGTTAGAAACTACTTTCCCTGAGAACCCTGAAAAGATTATTCTGCCATATTTAGCTTCCATCATCCATATTGCTAAACCTGGTGTAATTGTGAATGTGAACTTACTGCTTTTATTTTTCCTGAGAAGCTTCTACATCTTCTTTCTGCGACTACTGTTAAGGAATTCACCATGACACACTTGAGTGTAGGTCTCCTGCACCATTGTTCTGGGCACTTGGAAATCCTCTGTAAGAAAATTCATGTCCTTCAGATTGGAGTTTCTTTTAAGTAGTTAATAATTTTGTCATTTATCTTCACTAAATTTTTCGCCTTCAGTTCTAAATATTCATTGTTGCAGTTCCCAGAATAACTGTATTACTTATTCCTGATTCTCCCTAAGATTTCTTTAACTTTACCACTAAACATTTTCTCCCTCACTTTTTACTACCATAATTTTAATTCAAAATCTTTTGTTCTTTCCTGATATTAAAAAAAAAAAAAACACATTGCATCACTGTTTCAGTTTTATGAGTGCAGTTAGTCTCATGTCTCCAAAGGTCTAAAAATATCTTTTAAGAGTTTAAGAAGTTATTGCTGCTTCCATGGATCCATTTCCTGTTTTGTTTACTATGGTGTTTATTCTTAATGCTAGAAGCTTCCTTATGAGCTTGGTGTGGAAGACGTTCCATGCAGACTTAAGAGAAAGTAAATAAAAAATTGGCATTTCCAGATACACAAGACTATGTGAGTGTTGTTCACTGGCTGGATTTACTGCATGGTGCTTAACTGGGCATCGTGGAAATTAGTCTACTCACCATTCATCCTAGCTCAGGCATATCAATCTATTTATAACATTTTTAAAGCCAATCGAGCAGAGGTAGCTGAGTTTCAATGATTATCTAATGAATGATACAATTTCCCATATTATGCCCTTGACCTTAGCAATATGCAGGATCCTAAGGTCTAACTGAAAATGAAGGCCACTAGATATTTTATTTTTAAGTTTATTTATTTATTTTTTATGTGTACGGATGTGTTGACTCTTGAGGAACACAGAAGATGGAATTGAATCCCATGGAACTGGAATTACAGATGTTTGTGAGCCACCAAGTGAGTGCTTAGAATCAAATCTGGACACTTCAAAGAACAGCCATTGCTCCTAATCACTAAACCACCTCTCCAGTCCCTAGAACACTAGATCTCAAGGCAGGATTAGGACAAGTGACCTGCAAAATCAGATGACTTATTCTATAGCTAACAGATCATAATTTCCTCCTGACCCATGAAGACTACTATGCACTACTATGATTTCTTCCTTCTGTTCATTAGCCTCATTTTGGTTTCATGATGAAATATTCCACTTCTGCTGAGTTTCTTAATGACAACACAATTTTCAGCTTTGATAAACTAAGCTCCTAATGACCAAGATAATCTAAATGATGCCTCAAAAGACATAAGGCCCAATCGATGATGTCTGGGGATTCTGCTTTATCTGATAGAAGGGGGGATAGTAAATGAAATTAAGTTAAGAAACTTTGGAAAAGGAGTTTGTTGTACCTTTCTAAGGCCCTTTTTTTTGTGGGGGTCAAGACAGGATTTCTCTGTGTAGTTTTGGTGCCTGTCCTGGATCTCACTCTGTAGACCAGGCTGGCCTTGACCTCACAGAGATCCATTCTAAGGCACTGTTTAAATGCAATCCCAAGTGTCATTACAAGAGGATGACTTGACCACAGAAGAGGAAGAAGGATATGTAATAATGGAAGAAGAGCCAGAATTGAAGATACTTTTCTGCTTGCTTGATGATAAGGACAGTGACCTCTCAAAGCTAGAAACGGGAAGGAAAGTCTCCTTTGTGGAGGCTATGACATGCTGTGACCTTTTTAGCACCTTGGTTCAACCACCTGAGAACATTTTGGAATTCTGACATCTCAAGCTATAAAAATACAAACATGTGTTGTCTTAAGTCACGGAGTACAACTGCTGAAAGCAACTGTGACACATTGACATACCAGTCAGCCACCTGCTCCTCAGCTCCCCAAACTGTGCTATAATTACTCCCATTACACAGTTTCTTGTTGGCATGTGCATGCAGTACCTGTCGAGGCTGGAAGAGGAGATTGGTTCCTCTGGAACTGTAGTTACAGATGGCTGTGAAACCAAATTCTAGTCTTCTGAAAGAGGAGCTAGCATTCTTAATCACTTAGCCACATTTTCAGACTCAACAGTTTCTTTATTCATCTCAAATGTACCCCTTTAGTCTTTCTTACCCTTTTTCATGGGCCCAAGGTTAAAGCATACTTAATACTTAATTATGTCCTACACATGTAACTCCTTGAAAATGTTTGTTAGATAATAAGAATGCATTTTTATTTCATTTAAAAGTTCTGTTTGTGATAGTTTATCTCTTTACCAGCCAGATTTATTATCTTCCAACATTTTCAGGTCAGAATCATCAAACACATAGGGTTCAGTAGGAAAATCCTAAGGAACAAGGCAGGGAAGTACTATTTATAATAACAGTCAATATTGTTTTAAAACTATTAAAATGCTGAACAGCTGGAAGCCTGAATTGCTGCTACAAACAGGGAAAAGAGAAAACTTGTCTTTATTCTCATGCAAGTGTTCATCTAGACACATAGAACACTTAATACACTACTTTTACATGTAATACTGTCTTTTAAAGGTATAATTACAGAGAGATGACTCAGAAATTAAGATCACTTGCCACTCTTCCAGAGAACACTAGTTCAGTTCGTAGCACCCCCATGTCAGCTCATAGCGGTCTATACCTCTAGTTCCACGATATCCAGTTACCTCTTCTAGCCTCAACAGCCACCAATCACACATTTGGTGCACTTACATAGATGTAGGCAAATACTCATACATATAAAATAAAAGCACAATTATGGAAAAAGAATAAAACAAAATTATAAACAAAAAGATCTCTATGCATCAGATCCACACAAATGATAGAATAAGATATACATGATATGAAATATATAAACCTAATTTGTTTACTAAAATAAGAAATGAGACGGTGAAGGTAATATGAAGTGAGTGAGGCAAATGAGCTAGCTAATCTGAAAAGTACCAAGTAAGTCTACTGAAAAGTCTTAAAGGCACCGAATAGAAATTTAATAGACAAAGTATTGTTGTTTAGATACAAACTGAGAAACTGTTGTGAACTAAGATACAAAAAGTAGGAGGATGTGAAAGGGAGGTTGGTGAAGTGACCTAGAAGAGTGAGTTAGAAGTCCATATCATCTAACACTCCAGACATAGAAATCAGGAAGCAAAAAGAAGCAGCATTAAGAGAGATAATTATTGAAATGTCTAAGATTTTTCACAAAACAAAAGCTGTTCTATTTAGAAGATCCAATGGCATTATCCTCTAATCAACAAAGAACTTAAGATTAACTTAATCAGGTAAATGTAAATCTAAATTAAAATTAAACCATATAATACCAATAAATTGTTTCAAAAAGTTAAAAGCATGAACATGTCAGGAGTTGCTAACACCAAGGAGGCATGAGGATTCATGTAAATCTGCAGTGGGCTTTCAACTATGAATACTATGGGAAGTAGCAGGGAAGTATCAACAAATGTTAGTGTGTGTGTGTGTGTGTGTGTGTGTGTGTGTGTGTGTGTGTGTTGACCTAGCAGTCATATTTTTAAAATATAACCTAGTAAGTAGAAGTAAGGCAGAACAATTGCCTAGAAGTAAGGCAATTGTATTTAAATGTTTGTAAAAAAATTGTTAATTGAAGAAAAATAAAAGAGAAGAAAAAGAATAAAGGTACAAAGTAGTGTGTGTGTGTGTGTGTGTGTGTGTGTGTGTGTGTGTGTGTGTGTAGCTAGTATTTCTTTTATGCTGTGTTCTCATTCTTATAAATTTATATGCATATGAGTGTATATGGAGATTCTTGAAACAATTCACAAATCATTGGCAATGTTTATCTCAGATGATTAGGTCTTATATTGACATTATACTTTATTCTTTTAAAAATATACTGCAAGTGTGTCAATAAACATGTTTTATAAATTTTTATAACAAAGATAACAAAGGTATATTTTCTTGTGGAAAAATAAGAAAAACTCTCCTTGAATATTTTATCCAAGTTAATACTTATTTTTTGTTGATGTGA